>NC_082388.1:14501458-14514071 GCF_031168955.1 Gadus macrocephalus | reverse complement strand
ATCAGCATTTTTGTGCGTGTCTTCCAGCATACGTTTTATGTGGGTGTCTCTCCAAATATCCAATAGACATTCCGTCTCCTCTTGACTCCATGTTGAGCCACGACTCATTTTCACCCGACGGTCCGACAATGTGCTGCTAGTCTTGGAGTTACCGCTAATCAAACAATAATTCCCATAATGCACGCGGTCCAGCGGGTGCCTGTTACGTCCAAACCCCGTACCATGGTTAGTTTCGAAGCAAACCGAGACCAGCTCTTCAGGGAGGTCTCGGCCGGCTGATTTGGTTTGCATCAAAGCGAGGTGGCGTGGTTGTATTCACACCAACGCAAACGTACCGAACCAAGGGACCAAACTCACTAAATGGACCAAACACTAAATGCAATGGTGTGAAAGCACCAATAAACTCGTGAAACAGAAGTATCGTCATGTAATCCATTGATTTCAACAATGTAACTGTATTCTAAATACCAACAATTTAAATTGTAACTGTAACGGAATACAGTTAGTTATAATTTGTTTTCTGAATACGTAACGCCGGTACATGTAGCCTATTCCGTTACTCCCCAACACTGTATCACCATCTGCAAACCTTACAATATAATAAACCGGCTTCAATAACACCATCCTAATAAATAAAAGTCCCCTATGTCATCCTAGGCAGTGCATGTGATGATTAACTAAAGTCTATTTTAGATCATTTGAAATACCTTTTTAATTAAATACACATTTTAAGTAGGCCTAGGTTAAATTAAGTCGTTTAAGTGTTTTATTGATTATAGATGCACTTCACAAAGACAGATTTTTTGGAATTGAGGCCTACTCCTCAGTGTTGGAAACTCAAGCCATTGGCCGCAGAGCATCTGTGCTTTTGACTAGATGCCACCCAAAACACAGACATATCAGGAGGAAGTGCAAGTGACAATGTCTACTCTTCAATCCATGATGGAGCAACAAAATGACTTTTACAGAGAGCTGCCGGAGCAGCAAAGTAAGAACTGTAAAGCGTGTGTTGAGACCATCTCAGATGGTGTGCATAAGAGAGTGGACAGTGCACTTTAAGAGCTACAGGAGCCCAAGACTAGTCTAGAGTTAGTTCATGGGAAAAAAAAATATTGGCTAATTCTGTTGTGACCCTTGATGGGAATAAGAAAAAGATGGACTATTTGGGAAACCAATCACGAAGCAGCAATATCATTATTGCCTGTTTCCCTGGGGGAAAGGTGAAAACTGGGAAATGTCAGAAATAAAAGTACAAGAAATACTAGAAAAGAAATTGTGCCTGAATGTGAAGGATATTGAAATAGAACATAGAGTGGGGACGTTTGATGAAAGTAGGCCGAGACAGATGGTAGTAAAACTCCTGCGCTACAAGGACAAGCAGATGATACAAACATTAGCCAAGAAACTTAAAGGAACACGGATTTACATACATTTTTAATCAAACCAATTCTGTACAAATCAAGAAGAAGAGGAAGGAGTTGATGCCTGAGCTACATGCAGCCTGGAAGAGGCGTGACTCTGTTGTGCTGATAAAACTGATCATCAAACCCAGTAAAATCTGGTAATACGACAGATTGCAATACTATTAACGAATAAACCAAGTGATTCATTTAACAAAAGGAGAAAGAAATAATATTATCTTGAAAGAATTGACATTATTAAACATGAAGGTAAAAAACGTTGTAATACCTTGAATGAAATCGTTTGAAGGAATACAAATGTGTATGCCTATTAATTTGATGAATCAGATGGTATGATTTTAACTAAGCCCCAAGATCTCGGTCCAGCGGGTGCCTGTTACGTCCAAACCCCGTACCATGGTTAGTTTCGAAGCAAACCGAGACAAGCTCTTCAGGGAGGTCTCGGCCGGCTGATTTGGTTTGCATGGTTTGCTTGAAAGAATTGACATTATTAAACATGAAGATAAACATAGATGCTGATTACATTTTGGGTCCCTTAAGTCACATATTGAATGGATGTCTGCTATATTTGGTGTATCCTAGACTGTGGAAGGAGGGAAAACTCATTCCATTGCTGAATAATCATAAGTTACCTTTCACTGGGCCTTATAGTAGACCTATAAGTATTCTTCCTGCACTTAGCAAGGTTATGGAGAGGATTATTCATGTTCAGATCCAGGACTTATTTTAAAATAACAGCTTAACTTCCAAATATGAACATGCATTCAGAAAGGGTTACTCAACTTGTACAGCACTTGCACAAATAACAAATGACTGATCATTGTCATTATTATTATGATTATTATGATGATTAGTAATCCATGCATTTGTAACCAGGCTGGACTACTGTAATTCCCTATATGTTGGTCTCAACAAAGCCACCCTCTCATGCTTACAGTTGGTTCAAAGTGCTAACAGGAACCCGTAAGGGTGAACATATTTCCCCCAGCTTAGCCTCCCTTCACTGGCTCCCTGTCCACCATAGAATACATTTTAAGATCTTGCTACTAACATTTAAAGGCTTAAATGCCATGTACCTATCTGACTTACTAGTCAAATAAACTCATATAAGAAGTCTCAGATCCTCTGACCTGCTCTTACTGGCTGTTCCCAAAACTAAACACAAATGTAGAGGAGATACAACATTTGCTGCTGTTGCCCCTAAACGATGGAACAGCTTCCCACTAGATATTAAATTGTCCCCCTCTGTAGCTATTTTTAAATCAAATCTTAAAACTCATCTCTACTCTATTGCCTTTAATTCAGTATAACCTTTCTTTTACCTCATCTTTATCTCATCTTTTAGTCTTTTGATCCTAATTGCACATTGATTCATTGCATTGTGGCAACGTCTAGCCAATATTATTATTACTATTGTTACTGTTATTATCATCGTCTCAAATGTATGATTGTTACTTGTTTTATTGCTGTTTGTTTTTTGTTTTATCTTTGAATTGTTTTTTTGTTTATATGTTTTTTGGCACTTTGGTCAACTGTTGTTGTTTTTTAAATGTGCTTTACATTTACATACATTTACATAGATACATATTTGGTTAAGAGAGATTTATGACTCAAAAATTTGCGGGAGCAGTTTTGTTAGATTTCAGTGCCGCAAAAGATGTCATTGATCAGGATATTGTCAATTGAAAAGCTCAAATGTTATGGTTTAGGCAATCTGTGACTTCTTGAGTACAAAAGGCATTTTACAATGGTAGTGTATGAAATTGTTGTAGTTTAGTAAGTGGTATACCTCAGGTAAGGTTTCTAGGAACCCTCCTGTTTAGAATTGTTATCATTGACTTGCCCTCTGCTGTGAAAAATGCTGGTATATCAATGTATGCTGACGATTCTACTGTATATCATGTTGAACATAGTACATGATTGGGTCAAAACAAATAAATTAAATATTTAAATATACTAAAAGGTATCGTTTTAGGATTCAGACAAAAATTTGTGTCTAAGCCTAAACTGGAGCTATCTAATTCTGGTGTACCCATACCACAGGTGGACATAGCTTATTTTTTGGGCCTAGATTTTAGATAGTCACCTTTTATGAACTGAGCACATCAATAGCGGTTGTTGATCTTGAGACTTTGCAGTCACAAGAAATAGTATTCCTTATGTGAAATCACTAGTGCTGTCCATCGACAAAACCAGATTTGCCATTTACAGAGCCAAAACCAACTGGAATATTTTACCCCTCATATCCGCCTAATAAAAAATAAATCCTCCTTTAATAGGAATATGCAGAGGCATTTATTGGCAGGTGGCTGAGTCTGACAGAATAAATAACAGGAAACATAACTCTGGGCTAGATGTAATATTCATATTCTACCTAATTGATCATTGTTGACCGGCTTTGTATATGAATGTATTTATCTAAAAAAATCATGTCAATGTAAGGTTTACATTTTGTTTCTAATAGTGTATATTGATGTAAACTAATGTATATTAATACAATGAAGTTGTCGCATGTAGGGTGATATGTTTACACATTAAGTCAGCTGTGGACCCCAGGAAGATTAGCTGACTGCCATGAGCCAATGGGGATCCTTAAAATCAACTAAATGAAATACCCAGGTGGCGTGCAGCATGGAAACTGTTGACACTGACGCCCGATGCGAGGCCTCCCCAGACCCAGGACGGAGCCAGAGGGGCTTTCTGGAACGCACCAGCCACCAGGAGTGGCGACGGACAGCCAGCACTAGCCCTTCCACCTTCCCCCCCCCCCCCCCCCCCCCCCCCACATGGCACAGTGGAGCTCAGGGTAAGACGGGGGAGGTAGCCCAGCAACCACAACAGCAACCATCTGCGGCTAGCCGGCCCTGCATCCAGCACCCCTCTGCCAGCCAGCACAGGAGCCAAAGGCCCAATGCTCCACGAAGGAGATGGGTAGAGGGGGTAAAAGCCCTGCCGGCCGTGGGGGTGGGTGGCCTCCCCGTAGGCTGTTCTGGGCCCATCGTGGAGCTACCAAGGTAGCTGCAAGAGACCGTGGCAGCCACCCACATGGTGTGTAGCATGGACATTGTTACATAGGCCTACCCAACTGGATCCAGCTGTGACGCCTTTTGGAAATTGAAAAAGAACGGAGAGGTTCCAGACTAATTGCAGTTTTACAATTGCAAAGTTAAAATGGCCACCATTAGCAAACAGAAAGTTTTTACTAATCAAATAAATGATTACTAGACAATTAATTAACTGTAAAGGTATACAATGTTTCAATTACATGATTACAATATTTAAACAGGATAGATGAGTAGTATAAGAAATTATAATTTTTTCAACATTCTTTTTTAGGAGATGCTATATTTGGAGAATTTCGGTATTGCCAAATAATATAAATAATAGGTTAACAGTTTGTTTGATTCAATAATCTGAACCGCCCGGAGCCAGCACATTCCGTATATATAACTTCTTAAATGTGTACCAAAACAATGGATGGAGGGACCAGGATATTGGTACACGTGTACATGTGTGTAGGTCATGCCTAAAGAACTGTTGGTGCGTGTGTGTGACCTTTCATTGCCTGCATATGCTAAGTGTATCCGTCCTTTTGGAGTCAAGTAGACGTGATCACCACAGTTAACACCTCCCACCTCTCCGCTCTCCCTTCGCACTTAGCAGTGATCGTGATTAACATGGAAGCAGTCCTATAAATCGCCGCCCATGAACACGACGTTTCATTCACTCATCATGAAAGTGAAGCGGAATGTAAATTCTTTGACATCATCCAGCTTGTTCCTGCTTGAAGGACAGATTAAACAACGGTCCCTGGCGGCCCTTTCAGAACATTTTTTATTCGAGAGCACGGTTTGGGCTAATTCCTTCCTATTTTCTGGTGAGATTAACACCCACACTAATGAGCCATGGCAGAGGGGCTGTGAGGAGAGACTGGCTGTTTTCAAGACTTTTAAAGCAGACTGAAGATCTTTTAGAGCTACTGTACCTGGTGCAGTAACGTAGAGATGGAGAGAGAGATCTAGAGTGAGGGAGACAGCCCCAGGTATGGCAGTGGGCTGCCTTCTCTTGGTGTTTTTTCTCCATCCCTACTTGAATCCAGTGTGATGGACTGTGATGTTGTTCAGTGGTACGAAGGGATTGTATTTACAATACCAATGAGTGGAATTGATCACCACTTGAATTAAACATGTACATATACATAATAACAAGACGTACAGACTGATCTATTCTTGTCAAGTCTTTCTTTCTTTCTTTCTTTCTTTCTTTCTTTCTTTCTTTCTTTCTTTCTTTCTTTCTTTCTTTCTTTCTTTCTTTCTTTCGTTCTTTCTTTCTTTCTTTCTTTCTTTCTTTCTTTCTTTCTCTCCTTTAATTGATCGATTCATTGCTTTGAAAGGCCATTCAGGTTCCACTCTGAATTTCCAGAACAAATTTCAAATTCACAACAGCTTAAATTAGTTACCGTGGCAACTGCCACTTGGGAAGATGATGTACAAAGCCGAAAGACTATCGATATGGTATACAACCTGGCTTGTACCAAATCTTATTCAGATAGTTTTCCTAATCTTGTAGCAGAATGTGGAACTGAAATATACTGACATATGCTCTTGTCATATATACGACTAGCCGATTAAGATAATATAATAATGGTGTTAACGCGTGTGGTCATTCGGCATTTAGTGAGTAATGGCGGACAAGAATATCCATCTACAGCGTGGTCAACTCCCACAAGCAGCAACACGAGTTGGTGCTGGGCGATGCCATGTGAGGTCAACTGTGAGACCACGTCTTTGGTGGGGGCGAGCTGTAACAGGCCGGCCCCAGTCAAAGGTGTGGTCTCGCGTTTGACAACACCTCCTATTCACGTTGTATTGAACGCGCTTTCAAGTGGGGCAATGGATTGTGGGAAGGTTTGCGTGCAGGGGGGCTATGTGGCACGTTGACAGGGTGGGTAAACATTTGACATTGAGTTCACTTTGTGAAGATAAGCGAGCAGTGTCATCTTTATGTTCAGTCACTGAGAGCTGGCTTCACCCTCCCACCATCTTTTGGATATATTTTGGAGGTTGTGCACATAAGAGTAGGGCTATACTTTTAATTTTCACAAATCCCCTATAGGACAAGGCTGCTCCTCGCTATTCCTTCTGCTTTTTGTGAAACAAACTGCAGATTCCGCCGCTTTAATGGAAGATGAGCGAGAGTGATTTCCAAAATAGTAATATCTCTTAGCGGTACAGCGGTTGGAGAGGAAGGGGGTATCAGCTGGACCCACAACAGCAGGTCTTTAAATCATCAAGCGTCATCCAAATCATCGTTTTTAATTGCCAGTCGTGATTTGAACAGATTGGTAAATGCTTGACCTGTGCTGGCTCCAGAGATGACATTGTCCTGTTCAATTTAGTTGACATAGGACTCAACATCCAATGCAACCATGAAGGAAGTTAAATGTGTTGAGTCAGATCTGAGTTCCACCAGCACAGGTGATCTCATGTTACTGTCTGATTAGCAATGTTTCTTTCCGATGGCCTGAGATTTTTGTTGTTCCAACATCCTCGTGGAGTATGCTCTGATAGAGGGCAGCGCTGTAATTGTGGGTGATGGGTCAGGTTGACCAGGGATCGAAAAAACACAACACACTGGATGTAATGGCTGCTGAAATATGTAAACAGAAATCACATCCTAGTACCAGACAGAATGGCACCCTTTCTGAAATAAAAAGGTTGAAAAACCGGGTATGAGGGTAGACAGAACAGCCTGCACTTCAGTATGGGCAACTGAAGGACCAAACTGAGCAGCGGTAAAGGATGTGGCTGAATGCAGGCGAGTGTAGCAGGAGCCATTCAGAGGCTGCAGCATCCAGGGCCAACGTCAAAAGACCCAGAGGAGGGGAAGTCAACTTCCTACCCAATTATCCCCATGGAGAAACTAAGGACGCACTGGAGACCAAGGGGCTCGACACGGTGGAGCAGTTTAAGAGGACATCGATAGTAGGAGATACCCTTAAGAGTTTTCTCTTGCTAACGATTGTCATCCATCACTATATGCTGCGCACCTTCGCACTCAGGAATGAGTCAGTTGTGAATTAAGCTCCTCCCATGGCCGAAATAAGAGACAGCCAGCCTGCAGTCTTTTGTGAAGCCCAAGTGAGTAAAAACTAAAAAAGGCCTCTTAACGTTGACAAGACATATTCCTGATCTGTATAAAGAGCTTAGAATTTAGTCGTAAAAAAAACGCATTGTTAAACAGACAGAATTTGACTGATAAGAAATTGAAAAAAACATCTGAATGATGAGGATCAGCGTAGAACAAATGAGGCACCATTCAATCTAGCAGAGTTGGAAAAATGGAGTTCCAACGTAGAGATCAATTTAACCAGCACCTATGTTATGACAGCTGTAGTTGACGGTTTTCATTTGACTTACTTTGGATCATCCTTGCGTTTCCTTCCATACTAACAGTCTAGAATGTGCTATACTTTGGGAAGAAAATCATTGGATAGTGCCACTGCCATTATACAAAGGGGTTATCAAATAAACAGAAAATACTTTTGATGAAAGCATAACATAACCGGCAAACGCAAATGCACGACTGAGTCTAACCCCCAACCGCACAAAAAATAAAGAATGTAAACCCTATTGGCCTTCCCTTCTAGAAGCCAAGCAATACTGTGGTATGACTCATTTTGCAACCCCATCCTCCACATTGAACATCCCGCTGTTTAACACCCACAGTATTCTCGACACAACGATTCGACTACTAAAGATGAAGTCGACTAGAAGTCTTTCTATCGAACATTCGAACTGTCAAAAATCGAGGTCACCCCTACTGTGCAGTCAGGGATGTCCTGAAGACAACCGTGTCATTTTCAGAGTTGATGGAGTTTTAACAGCTCCCTGAGTCCAAGAAACATCAATCATTCATTTTGTATATACCCTTTGTTAAACCGGACAACCCAGATTACCTTGTATCTTTTCTTCAAATTCTACCACTGCTTTGAAACCTGCTGGGCAGTTATTTTTCCGTCAAGGGGGTTTATCAATTGCCTGTATCATAACAACAAGTAAGAGTCATCTTAACAGAATAAAAAGACAAAAATAAAACACCATAGTTTCTAAGCGGTAAAGCAACTTGACTCACTCCTAAAGTGGTTTTGCTGCACTTTTTGATAAAATTAATTGTTCTGTTTGATACTTAATTCTTGTTTGCTGAGGAATCCCTGGACTGATGAAACACGGATATCATTGTAACATTCATCACATTCGAGATTAAATTTCATAAATGTCATGCCATCAATCAAGATGCCATCACAGGTGGGGAAATGTGACATGGAAATATGATAAACATAATCAATGTTGTAACGATAGCGATTTTGTTATGCTTGTTGTACAGAAAATGTCTATAATACATTGAAACAAAATAAAATTAAGATAATGAAATGGTTATTTGTGGTTTTCTGTCTTAGTCGATCCTGTCGCACCTTTCGCTGACATCTTGCCTAGGATTTCTCTCGATTTTCACGCAAGGCATTGTGGGAGATTTCTCATCACGCACGTTTATACTTTTAATCTTAATTTTCAGGGCTAGTTGGCCCTTACCCTAACGCCTCAATGAAACGACTATTGGGAAAGCCTTATCCCTAAGCGTCAGCGTGCACATTTGTAGGGGTATGGCTAAGGGGTGAATTGAGACGTCATAGCATCCCTTCATCTAAGAGTTTCATACTGCAATTATTATCTGAAAGCAAGAAATCGGACAGAATAAATTCTCTAGCCCTCCCTCTCAGCTCATGCTTCGTCATTTCAATGCGATTGCCAAGAAGGATGGAATACGCATGCACTCCAAATTCAGGGGTGACTGGCTTGACCACAGAGTTGCGAATGACGGCTAGCCTGACCGGAGAGCATTCAGTGATGTGTGTCCAATGCAAGAACACAAACAATTAGCTAGTTGTATAGACTATATTGTAACATTTTACAGTCATCTTAGTTTGAGGGACAACACTGGTATTATAATTCATTGCTTCAGGCGTCTTCATCGCCTTCATTGGCCATGATTTCTTGGGTACTCTGTCGTTGTTAATCTCTCGTGCTCTGACAAATGGGCGCTTGCATCCTTTTTCCTGGGAGACATTTTTTATTTGCTTGTGGTGTATCCTATTGATCATGGCTTATCAATTAGATATTATATAGTCTAGTTTAATAGGGGGTAATCTAGTCCAGATTGCCCTCTAGACCAGAATCAATCTAATCTGTTCTAGTGCAATCTAATACCTCGATCCAAGACCATCTTTCCGCTGGCAGCAAGAAAATCTTCTCTGGAAATAATAAAAATACTAATAACAATTAATAATTGACAAAGTATGCATGTCAATGTGTGCTTTTGCCTCACAGCAAAACAGGAAGCAGATAGAGTTGGTTTCTGTGGGAAACCGTAATAACCACAGAAGAGATGAAATACAAACAATGTCGGTAGAATGAAAAATATATAGAAGCCAGTTAAGCCTTTTGCAGCTTGTTAAGCCAGTCATGAATTTTGATTGCTCTGAACTGAACAAAATGACAGCCATAAATGTTGCGTCCCTGACGGATCACCTGGAGGGGGGGTTGGAACTCATCTGCCCAGGGAGATTATGATAAAACCCCAGGTCGTTATCCACTGATGAATGATCAGACAGTTGCACTCTGGGAAATATTCTACCAGACTGTGCATCTTGGGCTGTTTCCCAAAGTGAAGGCTGCAGCCTTGCCTGAACACTTCCTTGCTAGTCGCGTCCTATGGAGATGGGGCTAGAGTGCTGCCTATTGTTTGCAGCGGTCAGAGTTTGGAACGACTCGCTAGTGTGGAAGCGCTTCCGCTTCTGCTTTTTAATGTTGCTCCAGTGTTAAATATTTTCATATTTTAATTGTTGAAATTGTTATTGGCGCAGTAGTTTGTTTTAACACCACCTACTTACATATTAAAACAAATCAATCCATGCAAAATATAGCCTATCATTATGCTTCAAAAACGTTTGAAAGAAATCACACAGGTACATTTTTTGCATTTACATGATTAATCTATAAAAAGCAATACGGCACAAAATATTTCTGAAAACGTTCAAATAACTTCACTTGAGTAAAGCAATGTGTATTGCTTTCTAAAGGCAATTTTTAAATATCCTTCGCATCGTGTGAACGCAAAGGATTGTGGGTATTTTGGCTTGTTGAGGATCCATCGAAAAGGAGGATCCTTGAAAAATGTCGGAATTCTCAAAAATAAAGTACGCGAAAAGGGTGCAAATCCACGAGTGTTCTCAACATTGGAACAGTGCTTGTAGGCGTTCTATGACGTAGCGTCCTTAAAAAGACAGCCGTTGAGCATGCTTCCTTCACATTGGGAAACAGCCTAGGTCCCTGCTGCTGGTAGTCTCCCCCCCCCCCCCCCCCCACCCACACCAAAAAAAGATGAGGGCAGACACTTTTAAAAATGACACTATAAACACAAGCATACACACACACATACACACAAACACACTGGAGCCATTGATATTTGCAGTGCAAGCAGGGCCTGGCTTTGCTCCTGGTGGCTAAAGGTAACGCTGTGTCTAATGACAAAACAGTCAGCCAATGACAAAGGACCCTGTGGGTCGCCTCTATACCTGTGCAGGCATAAAGGGATGACAGAGGAAGACTGGAAGAAAGTGGTGAGGGGGGCCGAAGGTAAACATGGGCTCACAGAGTAGGGGAGAGGCTTGGGGGAGAATAGCTGGACACTGAGGGGGGGATGGTCGCTTAATTTTGTCTTCCCTGTGACGTTACGTAAAGCTAAGGAGAGCCCAAAACCTGCATGCAAGCATGAATGATACAGGGCAAGAGCACAAACATTAGAATATGTAATCATTTCTTTATATAACTCCACTGGAGATTGTTGTATGTGTAATGTGCTGGGGTTGGTTCACAACAGACATCTTAAGCTCATTGCTGCCATGTCTTTTATATGGAATTTAATTTATATTTAAATAATATTCATCCCTTCGCTTCATTTTAGTCCTCATCCTCTAGAGTACGCATGCGCGTGTATTGTTCAAAATCACATCGGATGCTGGCAGGTGACAGTCGATGCATTAAGCAGATGAAAATAGAAAACAAGTAGATCACAACGGAAAGGAAACACCTCGGAGGTAAGGTGCCATGGGCGAGGGAGGAAGTCATTTGCGGCGAGTGATTTTCCCCAGGTTCTAAAACCCATCGCCGGAGATGACTTGCTCTGAGTGGAGTATGTGGAGAATGATCACATGCTGGCCCCCTGGGACGGGGCTCTGCGTTGGGCTTCTCTTAAAACCCCGCCTCAGATTGCGACGCTTTCTGTGTCGCCGAGCTTCCTCCTCCGCGGCGGCAGAGCGTTAGCGGGAGGCGCTGTAGCGTGGGATGACCTCGGGATGGAAAGCGCCGCACCATTTCCTCTCCATGGCGACGAGATGACACGTTGACCGCCAGCCGCCCGGGCCCCGGCTGGGTTCCTGCGGGCGCCCACGCGACCGACGGCCCTGCCCCCCCCTCCCCCACACACACGCACACGCACACGCACACGCGCACACACACACACACACACACACACACACACACACACACACGCACACACACACACACACACACACACACACACACACACACACACACACACACACACACACACACACACACACACACACACACACACACACACACACACACAGCGCTGAGGGCCCACCAGGATGCATGGTGGGGTTGGAGGAATACAGAGCAGGGCTGGATAGAGTTATGGATATTATATATTTGATTCATTGATTCATAGAGCTGAATAGACAGGCAGATCGATCTGTCTTATACGGGGAGGGGATGCCCGGGCCAGATGGGTCCGAAATGAGTCGGACCGTTTTCTATCAAAATTCTACAGAGGAAGGTGAGCTCGAAACGCTAATTTACAGGTTGCATTTTACCCCCAATATCTGACCGATGGCTGTGGCATTTCTAACCAATTACACTCTTTAATCGTACCACCAGCACCTTTAACAAATAATTTAACTTTACGACTAGAAATATTTCAGCGCAATATCCGAACAACTGCACAGTCGGGGGCCGGCTGAGTCTTGAGCGAGGGTTGTGGTGGGGCTCGCGGTCTCTCCGTGCCTCTTAGCTGTAATTACCGCACTCTAACGCCGTCTCCAATCACCGGCG
>NC_082388.1:14486458-14496458 GCF_031168955.1 Gadus macrocephalus | reverse complement strand
CCATTAACCCTGACCAGTGGGGGTTCAGCCAGGAACAGAACAACATGGGATTCCCAGCGAGCATTTGTTCCACCTGGAAGCCCTGCTGCGACCACACAGGGCATCCCCAGTTGATAGATATCCTAGTAGTTTGACTCTAAAGAAAGTGCAAAGGTATACATGTTTATATGTGTGTGTATAGGTACACAATCGATGATGCCCTTACAGTGTAGGACTCGTTGATGCTTGTCAAAATAGAGACGTGACACCCACCTCTAAATATAACACTGGTCTGGCACTCGTGTTGGTCCTCAGCCAGCTCCCCCCTGAGCCTGAGTCCCACATTGGGAATTTGAACTGCAGTACCCATTTTACCAAAGTGTCAATGTTAGATGTTGTACCTTTAACATCCAGAACGTATTGAATAATGCAACAATATAATGACTCATATTGACACAATAACTGTTTATTGTTTTTCTTCATTGTGAAAATGACCTCTGCCGACAGCGTTGGACCTTGTGGAGTTTTAAGGTTGAATTCAGCGTATGAGCCAGCATCAGTTTTCTTCCGTTGTGCACGGCTGTTCTCTGCGGAGGGTTCCTATGTTGTCTGTTCCCTGATGGCACAGGGCTGCCAGGTGACCAGGAGCAGCATCGCACCCACAGGCAGAGCCGCTCCTCTCATCTGGTGGTGTGACGGCATGCAAACGAGAAGGCGCCAGTGTTAAAGTGCTTTCAGAGGATAGTGTGGCTTAAGAAGTGCCGTATAAAAGGCCCTTAGCATCCCTCTGGAGACTCTTGGGCTGGTCTCAGGGTTAGTTTGGGTTGTGAATGTCGTGTGTAGTTGTCACACCAGGGTGTTTCCTCATGATGTTGACCTGTGTCCCCCCCCCCACTGTCTCCAGTGGATCCCGTCTTACCTCCTCCCGCCGGCGTGCACAGCCCTTTAAACCCAACGCCTATCTGGCACTAAGGTTTCAACATCAAAAAGGCTACAGTTACACTTTCAGGTCCTTTGGACATTTTTAATGTTGCTGAACCTTTAATCAATTCTGGAAAGAATAGCAAGTATATGTTGGTTTTCCCTAAGGGGGAAGAAAGGAGAGGAATTCTGCACATGCAAGTTATATTTTGCAGAATACTTTTTATTTGAAGATTATTCATTTTCGGTATTACGATAGAAAGCTAAACAAATAACAGACACATCACTATTTAATAAATTAGGCTTGAAGAACAAGAACCATTGCTACCTCAGGTGACTGAGAAGTAGTTTTGCTGTGTGCATGTGTATGAGTATATATATATATATATATATATATATATATATATATATATATATATATATATATATATATATATACATACACACACACACACACACACACATACATGCAAATGTATTTGTAACATAATATATTTGTTAAAACATATCTATCTTTATCAAAAAAAAAAAATATTTATTGTATTTATTGTTCTATTGTCACAAAAATAACAAAATAGTGTGAAAATAGGTGTGAAAAAAACCTTTTTCTTAAATTAAATAAAAAACACAAAAACATTTACGAACTGAAATGTTATTGTGTTTCCAAAACTAACAATAACAAATTACAAATTTAAATAAAATATCTTAATTATTTCTCTGACAATACTTTTTCTGACCTATTTTGATTCTCACCCCATTAGTTAATACTAATATTTTTTGGAAAATAAACTAACCTAGCAATCCCAAATCAGTCAAAATTAAATAAGAATAAAAACTAAAAAGAAATGCAGAACTAAATAACCTTGATATATTTTTATATATTACATATATTGCTTTTATTTAAACTCTTTAGGGATATATTTATATTATTTTTAATTTTGTAGTCTCTAATAAACAACAAAGGAAACAATTGATCAATGAATCACTGACATCAGCAATGAAAGGTCTTTTAAGGGCCAAATCGATCCTCATCGACTTCAATGTCCTTGAAAGTTCAGGGCATGTGTGTGTGTGTGTGTGTGTGTGTGTGTGTGTGTGTGTGTGTGTGTGTGTGTGTGTGTGTGTGTGTGTGTGTGTGTGTGTGTGTGTGTGTGTGTGTGTGTGTGTGTGTGTGTGTGGCATCATGAAATCACTCTGCATCAGCGTAAACTTTGATCATGACAAATACCGTTTTTTTTTACCTCATGTGAGCGCACGCATCGGACATCAATAAAAGCTAATGGCGTGTCAACCATATTAATGGATTATGGCGCACACCTCATAAAAACACCATATCCCATCAGCACCAGGGCCCCTAATGATCCCAGGGTGCTAGTAAAGCCACTTCAGGTCTCGTCCCCCTGATGGATATCAGCTGTTAGTCCAAAGATGTTTAAGACAAGGTGGATTTTAAAGGCAAGCAGTGGGAGAATAATTGGCCACTCTAATATGCAAGGCCATAAGAGTCCCGGCACGCTTCCAGCCACAGTCAAATAAATCGGGTGGATATTGAAAATGATAGTCTTAGTAGGAGGGATAACTTGTTACTTATTAGATGAATATATATGATCGTATAATCAAGAATTCAGCAGCTATTAATTAAACATCAGCATCTGGTTCATATTTAAAAAGTTACTGAAGATAAAATCTTTGGGAAGATTAGAATGGGACTCAATGAATACAAATTATTTTCATGCAATCTATAAAAGCGAGTGCATTTGTGTGTGTGTGTGTGTGTGTGTGTGTGTGTGTGTGTGTGTGTGTGTGTGTGTGTGTGTGTGTGTGTGTGTGTGTGTGTGTGTGTGTGTGTGTGTGTGTGTGTGTGTGTGTGTGTGATCAGGTGTCTGTTTGTTACATATCTTCTTGACACCAGCAGAAATGTAATATTAGTTTGAACCCTCTTAATATTCCAGGCCTGGAAAGCTTCATGCTTAAAGACAACAAACACAGAGCACACAATAAAGTACTTATTTCTTGGATTAACACTCTAAAAAGTTTGGGTGTCTCCCATGTATCATTCTGGCTCACAGAATCAGAATGTGTGTTTTTCATTCACCCTTCTATCCAGTCACTTATTATTTAGATCATTCATCTATTTATTTTATATTATTATCATGTGGTGTCACTTACATAATGAAGCATCTTGTTCGAAACGATTCAGATTTTAGTCGCAATGTGTCAGTTTGAGCATCTCCCAATTAGTAGGCTGGAGACAATCAGAATTTAAAAAAGACAATACTAATGTGTCCACTCTAACTGACTGTGTGGGTGGTGTGAGCTGGAGGGGGGGGGGGTGTCAATAGTATGATTCTAGTAAATATAGAGAAGTGCAGGCTGGCCAGCAATTGTTATAGGTCAGTATATCACTTATAGAATGTGATTTCATTTAAACAATTGGAAATCTCTGTCATCAGCATTGACTACAGATATTTAATTAGATCATTTTAAGCTAAGAGCTAGTTTAAATGTTTAACGTGACATTTACAGTTTGTGTTGTTTTACACAATTTCATAGCAATATGTAAAATATTCGTCACTTATAACTCATAAATATATTAATATCCAGTATTCATGTATGAACAATGTTTCATACATGAGGCATTGACTAATTACTACTGCTCTATTAATGCTTGCTGCTGCAGTTATTAAAGTGCTAACGATGCATAATTCCATAAATTAATCCTGTGTACTACTGCTACATCTACTTAATGCTCCATCCGTTGTTTTGTACAAAATGTAAATTTCACGTGCTGCTGTAAGAATTAAAAGTGTGCGCGTGTGTGTGTGTGTGTGTGTGTGTGTGTGTGTGTGTGTGTGTGTGTGTGTGTGTGCGTGCGTGCGTGCGTGCGTGCGTGCGTGCGTGCGTGCGTGCGTGCGTGCGTGCGTGCGTGCGTGCGTGCGTGCGTGCGTGCGTGTGTGTGTGTGTGTGTGTGTGTGTGTCTTTGTCTGTGTGTGTGTGTGTGTGTGTAAGAAGATGGGAGTGTTGAATCTGTGTTGCTCGGTTATGGTGGTCAGAGATCCCCCCCCCCCCCCCCCTCTTGGAGTGCCTCCTCTAAGTCTTCCCTCAGGCCTCATATCTTTGGTCGCCGTGGTTACCCCGGCATTATGTCTTCGATAAACCTACTGAGCTGGGAATTCGTCCTAGCGTTGGCAAATGTTACATAAATAATAATTTGTCAGGCAAGGCTGATGGTGTGTGTGTTTGTGTGTGTGTGCGTGTGTGTGTGTGTGTGTGTGTGTGTGTGATGTGTGTGTGTGTGTGTGTGTGTGTGTGGTGTGTGTGTGTGTGTGTGTGTGTGTGTGTGTGTGTGTGTGTGTGTGTGTGTGTGTGTGTGTGTGTGTGTGTAAGTGTGTGTGTGTGTGTGTGTGTGTAAGTGTAAGTGTAAACTTCAGAGATGGGGGGCCCTGCAGCATGTATGGTAAACATGTGTTTGTCCTCGCTTCCCTGGCACTCGCCTCACAGAAGGGGGGAACTTTTATTCAGTCACCAATGACAGCTCATTATTTCTGCCCCCCCTGTGGTGCGACACTCCAAGTCTCCCCCTCTCTATCCAGATACCTGCTGTGCTACACTCAAAGTCCTCCCCTCCCACTCGCTCCCTTATCAAACACACTTAGGACTCTGTGTGTGTCTGCTAGCCTCTCACTCCCCTTATCTCCCTTTTCACTGGTGAAAAGTGACAGTCCAATATTTTGTTGAATAAAATATTCCAGTCATGGTGGATCTAGTCACAACTTTCTCCTCCTCCTCCTCAGCCTCCATAAATGTCGTCCGTGATGTGGTACACTACAGCACTAGGCATGTGATGCATGAATATTTGATGTATTCACCCAATTTAATACATTAAATTCAGCATTTTGAAATGCTATGGCTGTAATACTTCGTTTTGATCAATTGTTCAGTAAGAGTTTAAAGCTAAAGAAATATGTTCGTTTTTTTTCTTAAATATTAGAATTTAAGTGGCAATTGAGCCACCTCTTTATATGTTCAGTGTTTCCACTAGATTCATTTGTAGCAGTGGTGCTGTGAGTTGGTAACCTACCAACGCTAGGGGGGGGCCGGGGAAATGCCCCCCCCCGGAAGAAAGAAATAACCCTCTAAATGGTTACTTCTGGTGAGATTTTTTCTTTTGGTAGTGGCGCTGACAATCCAGCAGCGGCAGTGCGCCGCCGCTAAAAGAAATAACGCTGTTTTTTATACATGGTAATCTGATGCACACAGATTCATGGTTTATTAATAAATATGAATATATATGCATTATGGACCCTACCATTATCACAAACAGCAGAATCGCTGAAGTCTTAAAAATGGCTTAAAACAGGCTCCTGTTCGCATTACCACGATATTCAGTTTAGCTTTGTAGTTTTATTTGTTGGCTGTTGAAAACTTAAACCCGTGTCTTAGATAGCATAGCCAAATGTCAGAGCATGAAAATCTGTGGAACTATTCCCAAACCTATGAGTCTCTAAACTTCTAGGATTCAATCCTTTTGAATTTTGAGTTTTCGTATCTTAACTGCATTGGAAGTGGTAGTACATCCATCTATCAACCCATCCATCTATCTATACATTCACCCGTAACCCATCTATTATGACTTCTCAAAAGAAGTGTGACTATTTATACAACACAAGAAAACACAAACAAAGGGGAAGATTATGTTGACATTTCTTTTTTAATTCATCACAAAGCTCACACACAGGCTTATACATCAAGCAATGAATTAATACTTCCGGAAAAAAAATGACATTGTAATTTATAGATTTGTTTATCATTTTCTTTCCACTTAATTTAAAAGTGGATGAAAAGAGGAGCCAGCAGCCCTTAACCACATACCAGACCACACTGGTCCTTTCTCATTGCAGTGGTTTTCCTTGAGAATCTTTTCTTTCGCTTTCCTTTCCCCTGTAAACCTCTGCCATAGGGCCATGAATATAAATCACAGGCGGCCCTTATAGGATAATTATGCTTGGCAATTCATGGGGTTGCTTCTCAGTCGTCTGCGGGATAATATTCTAACGCCGCCAAGCACTGCTATTGAGTCAGTATTAAAACAAACCACTGCAGTCCAACTGATTTCCCCTGGTGTCTCCCCAGCCAAACACACCTCAGAACCGTCCCTCTGCAGGCCACAGATAAGAAGGCTTATCTTGTAATCGCCGCCCTTGAGCATCACCGCAGGTGCGCTGTGTCGACTGCTGTGACACGTACCTGTTGCCTGTGCGAAGGACGTGTATAAGGGAGTGCCCACTCCATAGTGTCACTGCTCTTTGGGGAGGAAACAAACTCAAATAATGACAAATATTTATGATTACTTTTCGTTTCAACGTATCCTTCATTGTACCTCTCGCTGTGAATTCAACCTGCTTTTGTACAATGACCCCAACCAAGTAATGGACAATCTTGATATTCCATCCTATTCTGTGTCATATCATGTGCTAGGGTTTGTGTAACAATCTAGCGGTTCTGGATTGGATCCCAAATCTGTCATCCATCTGCTAACTTTTTGCTATACTCATGGCAGCTCTGAATAAAAAGTCTCCTAAATTGGTAAGTAGGGAATCAAGATTTACTTTTATGAGAGCTGCGATGAGTAAGAAGGGAAAGTGAGAACAAGGATGCTTTTTTGAAAAGCAATTATTTAATATTGGATGACAGGTTATTTTTAGAAGAAAGTAAAGCTTCTCAGGACAGAAAAGTTAATTGTCCTTACTATTCATAATAGCGGCAAAATCCTAATTCCTGCCACATTAAAACTCCTGAGAGTCATGAGAATAGAGTGCCCTTCTCAAAGCCTGACTATCTCGGAATAAAGAAGCGTTTGCCTTTGGTACCCAGTGCATTATGGGATGCGCCGGCTTGCATCTCTGCCTCTCTTAAAACTCTATATAAACTCTATAGTTCATCTATAGGGACAACACTCACTGGGGTTTGCGGAGAGAAAATAGCACTTTAATGCACTCACACCTTTGAAAGGGAGCGTTTGTCCGTGGTCGTGTGTGAAGTGTTGACACATTCCTGCTGCCTTGCCATCGAGCGTATGAGAGTCTTAGGATGCATCCCTCTTATTGTAATGTATCTGGTAGAGACGGTGGTTTGAAGCAGGCCTCCTACAGGGAAATATGTATCATCTCCAAAATAGGAGTTGTCACAATATTTTAGAGGGAGCCAGTGGGGGGGGGGGGGGGGGGGGGGGGGGGGGGAAGTGCACTGATGTGTTCATGTTTTCGTCGGGTGAATAGGTATACTTCTGCCTCTTGAATCTTCTGCAAATTGACTCAAGCTGGTGCTAGAGAGAGAGAGAGAGAGAGAGAGAGAGAGAGAGAGAGAGAGAGAGAGAGAGAGAGAGAGAGAGAGAGAGATTGTTTCAGGGTGTGTTAGCCATATTGAATAGCTTAAATGAATATGGACCTGGGGAGGTTGCACTGTTGCACGGTGGCTGCTGCACAATCGTTTCATCGATCGATCAATCGATTTTATAGTGCGCTAGATAGATATTTAATTCATCCCAAAGGAAGAAGGTGCTCTGTGATGAACTGCCTGCTCGACCTGATGTATTTAATGCAAGAGCAGGAGGGCTGGTGAAAAATGATCCGCAAACGCTCAACCCAACGTCTAAGACGGGACTTGTAATGATAATTGGAGCTGAACGGCTATGATGTGAATTGATGGATACCTCAAAGACAAGTTCTGTTCCAGACACACAGACATTAGGTAGACTTATGGGTGCTGTACTTTAATCCTGACAGAGACCCCATGATGAAGGAAAGGTGGAGTTGAGTTTCATCAGCATTGCAGGGTTCAGAGAAGCCGCGGGCCCCCACGATGTATTTCAGTGCGGTTGTGTTCAAAAAGAGGCGCGCTGAGTGCGGCTTCGTCCCAAGTGAACGGCGCTACGCCTCACATCACGAAGGGCCGAGCCGTCAGTGGGTTTCAGTGGAGCGTGTTCACACACCGTGGCCCTGTGTCCCGCCGTCCTGATCGCTTCTCGTGGCTCTGTAGGACTCTCCAGACCCCAGAAACCACATACAGTCGAAACTCTCTGATACCAAAATCAGAGAGACGATGAGGATCGAGGATGATCTCACGGTTAACCTGACCGTGTCAACGTTGTCTTGGTCAAGCAGGATACGCAAAGCAGGACACCGATGACGTACAGACAGCTCTGTCTGTGTCTGGCTAGGTGGAGAATGAGCCTTTGAGAATGAGCCTGTGATGAGTGATGAGTTAATGATGGGCTTTTGGCCACGCGGGTTGAAGAGGTGGCCTGTACGAGGTCTGAGGGGAGGGGGGCACATGGGACCGAGAGGCGCCCTGCTTTCTAACTTTATTGAAACGGGGAAAACAGTACATGACATATTCTCCTTAGAGGGTTCCTGGCCTGATTATGTCTTCTCTTTATACATTATCATTTAGTCTTGATTCTTTGGATCGAAAAACCAAGGAACCCAGGATCACGGGGTTCATGCGCAGCTTTTTTCATACATGTAGCATGGGTAACAATAAATATAGATGCATTATGTATAGGTCTCGTATGCTGTTAAAGCCATTGTTTTAGGCAGAGGTGTTGCATGCATAGTGTTGACTGTGTAGGCGCAGACACCTCACAAACTCACTCACACCTGCCTCATCTAAAGGAAGAAGGGCAGACATACAGACAAAAATAGCTAGATATATAAAAATCATAACAGCAGGAGCTAACGCAATACCAGAGATATTGAAAGATAATATATTTTTGCCATGTAAATCAGGTCACAGAGACAGTACGTTTGCATGCGTGACAGATTCAGACAGTCTGAGTAACAAGCAGCCTCCTTTAGCTGTTGTTGCTGAGGCAGGCAGATTACTCCCCAATAAACAAGCATTGTCTTTCAGGGCCAGGGCAAAGCCCGCCACCTCTAATTGGAAGTGCATTAACGATCAACTCACACTAATTAGCTGACGCACAGTGAAATGGAACAAATCGGTGTGATTGGCTGCTCGGCTGCCTTCAGCCTTCCTGTTACTAATGTGGATACTGTCATTTCCCAGAAACTGGGAAGAAGAGCTCTATCACACAATTAACGGGAAGTTAAAGAGGAGAGCAAGGGAGAGAGAGAGAGAGAGAGAGAGAGAGAGAGAGAGAGAGAGAGAGAGAGAGAGAGAGAGAGAGAGAGAGAGAGAGAGAGAGAGAGGACCAAAGAAACAGAGAGAGCTTGACATTGGTAGGTTTATTATTTCACATTCAGTACAGTTTTGGTTCAGTGCATGAGATAATCATTATGAACATAGCATCAGAACATGATGCGTTGCAGTTTTAAACTACATATGGAATCAACACATTCTCACTCAGAGTTCGTCAAAAATCAAAGCTTTTTTTGGGCTTTTGGCATTAACGGCTGATGCCCTGCTGATTCATTCAACACAGGTTTTTTTAACTCTTAACAATTGAATCCCTACCGTGATATGTGCGTAACCCTAACCATAACCCTTACCCTAACCCTAACCCTAACCACTACTACCCTAACCCTAACCCTAACCACTACCCTAACCCTAACCCGTTTCAGTGCCAAATCAAATAACCAATTGGAGGAGAAAAAAATATTGCAGGAGCGGGGATTTGAAAGGGAGTTGACAACCCCCTGGTCAAATGAAGACACACATGGACACCCTTTGCGTCAGCAGTTAACACCAAAAGCCCCAAAAAAGCATTGAGTGAGAATGTGTTGATGGAAACAACATTTCTAACAAAAAAGGAAATATAACGATTCATAACAGATGGCTTAGTTTTTCTTAAAGGTGCAACGTTTAAGATTTGGTTGAATTTGTCGTCCACAAAATATATATTGCAAGAAAGTTTCGCTGCCCACCGAAAAATGTACAGTTCTTTGGTCACCCTACAGGCTACAGGTTTTCTTTAAAGACAACATACATTTAAAATGTACCTTTGTAATGATTGACTTGTTCTCCATTCAATTATTAACATTGAGCCTTCTGCAAAACCAGGCGAGTTTTGTCCTATTCGGACTTCAAATACTAAAATCCTGAATATGATATTATATATATACATATATATATATATATA
>NC_082388.1:14463958-14483958 GCF_031168955.1 Gadus macrocephalus | reverse complement strand
CGGTTATAAAAGGGCTAATTTGAGATTTTTAGAACAGACTGATCTAAGGGCCCCATTGTAGAGTACAAACTGCCCTGTGAGAACATCAGCATAATAGGCTACATTGTGTTAAACAGAGGTTGTTTACAAGACTCACTCTTTACTTTATATTCAGAATGTTGATATCCACCATTACCCAGTTCACTATCTCTAAACATATGCAATCACATTAGATAAGTAGGCTCATTGTAAAACGGGACTGACACTAAAGGTTTGGACTTGGTAGTTAGATTAACAAAAGCTTCATAATAAATGGTCTCTAACACAACCACACACACACACACACACACACACACACACACACACACACACACACACACACACACACACACACACACACACACACACACACACACACACACACACACACACACACAGCAAAGACAGCCGCACACCTTGACCTACCAGAGACACACAGCCCAGCATACGCTGACAAACAAATTGAGGAACTTGTTTACTGTCATTAGGCGACCTCGGCTGGCACCGCCGAGTCCTCGTCAAAGCAATTAGCACCAGGAGAGTAATCAAGGTGTCATGCCTGAGCCAAGCACAGCTGCAAGCGGACACAACACTGAGCGCAATTAACAGCAGCTAAATCCAATTAGCTGACAATTAAAAGTAACACAATCTGACGGCTCTAGTTAGCTACACAGGTGCCAGGGTTCTGATGTCACATACAAGGGCAATGGGTATCGATGGAATGAGATGGAAGGAGACGGAAGGGTGGAGATGGATGGACATGGATGGAGATGGATGAGATGAATGGAGATGGATGGAGATGGATGGAGATGGATGGAGATGGATGGAGATGGATGAGATGGATGGAGATGGATGGAGATGGATGGAGATGGATGGAGATGGATGGAGATGGATGGATGGAGATGGATGGATGGAGATGGATGGAGATGGATGGAGATGGATGGAGATGGATGGAGATGGATGGAGATGGATAAAATGGATGGAGATGGATGGAGATGGATGGAAACGGTGGAGATGGATGGATGGAGATGGATGGATGGAGATGGATGGATGGAGATGGATGGAGATGGATGAGATGGATGGAGATGGATGGAGATGGATGGAGATGGATGGAGATGGATAAAATGGATGGAGATGGATGGAGATGGATGGAAACGGTGGAGATGGATGGATGGAGATGGATGGATGGAGATGGATGGAGATGAATGGAGATGGATGGAGATGGATGGAGATGGATGGAGATGGATGGATGGATGGCGATCGAGGAGAACACAGATGAACAGATGGGAGGACATGCATTAGGTGTTTCAAAAAAGAGTACATGAGGAATTCAATCCCACAACTTATCAGGGAACTAAACACATACAAATCGGTTACTAAACCGTTAAAACAATGGGTGATCAATGCATACACATGTCAGCACTAAAATCATTTGTTGTGAATGTGGTCAACACACTATGTATTCATTTTATTTATTTTGTTTCACTGGTGATTTGTATTTTGTGTTCTGTTGTTTTACCTTAGTTAGTCAGTTCTGTTTGTTCTGTGATGCCCTGTTTTGTGCTGTGGGATTCCGTCCTGTTTATGTTGTGTTTTTTTATTTTGTTTAATTGTATATTCATTTAACATTGATGCCAGGGGACTACAGATGAAAAATAGCCCTTTGGCCAATTCTGGCATTTTTAACCCATGGATGATCATGTGTTTTATTATTTGCACTGTCCCCTTCTTAAATAAACTGAATTGAATATGCGTTGGAAAGATACTAGGATCTACCTTAAGAACATTAGGAGTAAAAATATAGGGACATTAATTCAATTATAGACACCACAGGGATGTTTCAAACACTGCTTGTGCAGGCTGTGGACTCAGTTGCGGCGTCCTAATAATAGGTGACATGTTTTTGCATTGTGTCACCATACTGCCACACAATGGAAGGGATTGATCCCTGGGATTGGCTCCACCCCCTCGTTTGCAACACAGCTGTCAAATACGTGGAGGGAACAGAGCTGCGTTGTCTTAGGTGGCTGAGTGTTCTCTTTATACAGTATGTACATTGTTTTAAAAACGTCAGCACTTTATTCCAAGAGCCAAGCGACATAAAAGGAGCACATCCTTCTGTATTATCACTCCACAACTTCCCAGTGCTTGCTGAAGTATACAGCAATTAGTGGCACACAGACCAAAATACATCATTTGTGTTAAAACAGTTACATGGTTCAGTGAGAGTTCAGTTAGATGTTTCCAATTTGAGAGATTTCGGTTGCTTCTTACACTCCCATCTCCCGGCAGGGCGCAGTGTGTGTGTCTGAGTTATGTTTGACTGGTAACACGGCATTTGAAACCAGCATCCCGCCACTCATCAGCTCATCTAGTGGGAACCTTTCAAAGTATTTCTTTCAGATACAGTATTGATATATTTCGTCTCAGCATTCCCTACTGCCATCTATATTTACCACCTTAATGATGTAATAAATGTTGTCTTTCAGTCAAACCAGTTTCTTCTGAGATGACTTTCCAAACTATTGATCAGGCGACCTTCTGAACACCGTAACCATCCAGCACAAAGCACACATTTCTAACAGATGACATAGTACTGCGTGTAAAATGCAGCCATTGTGAAACGAGATGCACGTGTTCCAAACACAGAGCTTCTTCTACATTTCATTAGCTGTTTGCGTCCATAGAATTCTAATTGTGTTGCCATGGTGAAGAGGAGGGAACATGTGAGGCAGTGGGGTGTATTTGTGTGTGGTTTATGTGTGTGTGTGTGTGTGTGTGTGTGTGTGTGTGTGTGTGTGTGTGTGTGTGTGTGTGTGTGTGTGTGTGTGTGTGTGTGTGTGTGTGTGTGTGTGTGTGTGTGTGTGTGTGTGTGTGTCTGTCCACTGCAGGCAGTGAGTTGATGCTGGGGTCAGCTGCCTGCCCTTTGCCTGGCTGCGGCGGACACGGTGTGACGCGTTCCTTTAATCACTTGTCAGGTGAACGTGAGGGGACTGAGAGGGGGTGTTAAGGACAGGGCTTTCATTCTCTCAACAAAGTCAGTAGGTTGGGAAACTCCCCATATTGCTTGTAGATGTGAGTAAACAAGGGATTCAGAGTGCATCTTGGTGGGTTTGGAACCAATTCTTCATTAAATATGTCAACATCTAAGCACCCCTCACTCAAAACAAATTGAAGTTGTTTAAAAAAGATGGTCCCTTATGCTCCCGTAGTTGTCATTTTTAATCGAAGGGAAGGTTATTTAATGGAAGACTTAGACCAATTGAAAAATAAAGCAAATTTTTCTAAACCTGCAGCAAAGGTGCTTGTATAATTAATGAGAGCTGTGAAATCACCCAAATCAGGGTTCAAATCCTCAAACGCCATGACAACAATAATTAATTTTGGAGGTCTAAGTGTCAGCTGAAGGTGTTTTCCCAATATAATTCTTTCACAGTGAATGCCTTTTGTCTTTCCGTTGTTTGAATTTATACATGCATGATCTTTACCCCTCATGGCCCTGTTCTATCCACCAAGTCCCCTCAAGCACACAGCAACACACCAGACACACAAACACACACACACACTTGGTGTAGGTGTAACAGGAAGTTTAATATCGCACCGCCTAGTGAAACAAATCACCCTGTTGCAGCTATTAGCCCGCCCACGGAAATGTAGAGTAGTGGGCATGATTAGCAAGCCGTTCTTTGTGGCTAGCAACGCCACACAAAGTGGGTATCGGAAAGCAAATAATCAGCGTGACGATGACTCACTAATTGTTCTGAAGCGGTCAAGGTCAGGAGACTTAATTGGCGTGAAAACTAGAGAGGGGAAATCAGCTGAGCGGTGCTCCATTGCAGATAGGTTACAGACGATGATTACACCCCAAACGCCCCGTACTATTGTTCCTACACCTAATTCAGGGACCAAGTGGGGGGGGGGGAGAAAGAGAGCGTGAGATTTACAAAGACTATAATCAGTAGACATGGATGCACGCGCTGTTGGAAAGCGTTGATGATTGAGTGATGTAGAGACAATGATGGAGAGAGACGTGTGCGTGTGTGTGTGTGTGTGCGTGTGTGTGTGTGTGTGTGTGTGTGTGCGTGTGTGTGTGTGTGTGTGTGTGTGTGTGTGTGTGTGTGTGTGTGTGTGTGTGTGTGTGTGTGTGTGTGTGTGTGTGTGTGTGTTTGTGTGGGAGGGTGCTTACAAGTTTAACAGCATGCGCCTAATGGCCACTGGGGTTGTCACAGTTGGATAGAGAGAGAGAGAGAGAGAGAGAGAGAGAGAGAGAGAGAGAGAGAGAGGGAGGGAGTTTGGTACGGGCGGAGGGAGGGGGGGGTCATTTAGGAGAGAACAGCATCATCCACTCCTGATGGGATCAACTTTATCAGCTCAGCAAAACCCAGCACACAGTCTGGTGGTAGAAACACAAGGAGGAGAAAGTCAGGTAGACGGCATTAACTTTTGTTTACCCTACCTGCGTTCACGCTAAATGCTCTTCGGCAGAGTGGGTACAACTAACTGTTTGAGGCAAACTCAATTGGTCTAAAGCAGTGAGTGAGGGTTGTGAGGGTTTAGTGAAGACCGGAGAGTCGGGTCGAACGGTTTGATCTCTCAGGCCGGTATGGTCTTTCAAGGCTTCATGAAACTTTGACTAACATGTGAAAGGCGATGTTCGAGTGAGGAAAGAGTGAGGCCAACATGTGTACCCATCGGGGTGATGAGAACTCCACTGTAGAGAAGGTGTGTTATTTATTGAAGGCTGGGCCTAACATAACGTTGTAGCTTCCAAACAGGGAAGTCTGTTTGTTGTGGTTTGTTGTTTGTTTGTTGTGGGAGCGGTCTGGAGAGTGTACAGATCGGTTTGGTTTGGTCAGTTGATTTCAGTGGCTTGGGGGGATTCTCGGTGGCTTCACAGGAGCTGACCATGATGTATCGCGACATTGTATTTTTCTATACGAAGCGTCCATCTAGGTTGGGATTTGGGGGTAACATTGGCCCTGTTTAGTAGTGAGAAATTTCAGAATTCTAAAACCCTTTTCGCATCCACATTGTCGAGATCACTGGTTCTCAAATGGGCGTATGCATACCCATATGGGTACACTGGGGTACTGCAGGGGTACTCTAATTTTTTTGTTTTTCAATTCGGAAAGCAAGATAAAGAAAATTGAGTTTCAAGAGTTTATATTTGTATGGGCTTCACCTCTTCATGCTCTGACCATCCCCTGGCTCTGTGTATCTTTTGTGGGGAGAAATTAGGCAACAGTTGCATGAAGCTCATGCCAATTGTTTCACCCTTTTAATTTTCATGTTTACACTGACCAATAGAATGCTGCCAAAAATAACGCACATCACGTTATTGATGTTTATGCTAATAGGAAAAGTTTTAAAACCACTGGTCTAGATGAAAGAAAACGATCTGCTTACATAAAAGACACATGAACACGCTCACAACGCTCTCAGCCTGTTTATGCATTTGCACAATCTCCGAGAGGGGGTGAATTCGTAGTGACCATGAGGCCATTTTACATTGCTCTTGTTAATGTCACAAAGGAATTGCCTTATAGGGGGTGACAACCGGTGACGTATGAGCTGAGCATGGGACTCACGCTAGAGACTGTGTCTAGATGAGAAAATAAAGGTGCTGTGTATCGCTGGTCATTCTAGATTGAATAATGATACTCTAGAAGTGGTTTTGCGGTTGTCTACATCACCCGTAAAACGGTCTTCTGCCTGTGTAGGCAGAGAAAACCACTTTCTTTGCATCACAATCTCACAATATTTTACGATTTACAATATAAGATTTGAATAAAGACTCAAAATGCTTGTGTCAACAGGGCCAAAGATTGCACTCACTCCTCGATCAAACAAGCACCGTTAAATTGCTTTCATTCATTAAAAAAGTATTTTTCTAAATTTGTTGAAACTTGTTTCTGATAAACTCTGCCAGCAAGAATCCACCATGAACCTTTTCACATGCATTATTTACTATGTTCCTCTTACCTTTGTTGTGATTTCTGTGCATGCTGTTACGGTTCGAAAAACAATTCTGCTGATTTTCCACTCTCTCTCTCGTGATCTCTCTCTCTCGCATTCTCACTCTTTTGCTCTCTCTCGCATCCCTTTTCTCCCATTCTATCTCTCATTCTTGTTTTCACTCCCTATAACTCAGCAATAGCATAGCAAAGCAGTTCAGACACAGACAACTCTCCTGTGCTCTTAGAAACAGAGGAGGAAGAAGAAGAAACAAAGCAGTTCCTGCCTGATTCCCTTCTGTTTCTTGGCCTAAAACCAACAGACACATAGAGCCACATTTTTGTTTGGTACAAACAGCCACTATTAAAATCTGGGATGATAAAAGGTTTTATTTTGCTTCAGCTCGATTATGGGGAATGTTGAAATGCCATAAAAAAGGTTATTGGTTTGTTGCTTAGTCAATAATTCATCCGGTTTAATATTTACGTGTCCCTGATGTACGGGCAGCGTTAAACAAGGACAGTGTTGTCGCCACATTTATTAGTTCATACTGTCTTTCACAATCTGCCCCATCTGTGTTCACATTTACAATGTCAATTAAAAAAGTGATTCCAATTTGGAAGGAATGCATCAACTGTGTCTTTTTAATTGAGTATCCAAAGTTAATCTTGTTAAATGCTGGCCTATGCGACACTCGTTGGACCATTGTGAACCAAAGACCCCTAAAGCTCTATGAATCTCTCTCTCCTTCCAAACAACTTGCAGCACAATGACATAATTGAGACATATTGCTTAAGGCCTATGGTTTAGGGCCATTGTCTTTTGATCCCTAGTTTAGTTGCCTAAGGCCTATAGTTAAGGACCTTTGTCATTGATCTCTAGTTTGGTCGGATCCCCTCAAATACAATCACAAGCTGACATAGCGTGTAGTATTCCAGCCTACTTTAAGGATTCAGGCTCAAATAAAACATCCCCTTGTGGTACACATATAACTCTTTCCGTATTAGATATAAATCAAGTAGACGTCATGCTTTAACCCGCAAGGTATAAAGGAACCGTGGTACAAAACAAGACATTAAGATTGAAAATGTGTTTTGTGCAGTGATTTGGAAATCAAGGTGTTACTTTGTCACCAAGCATCTTCTTCTGACAAAAAAGATTGAATGGGTTATAAAGCATTGCGGAGCACTGTGTAATGCAGTAGGTTTAAATCATCCTAAAAGATTATTGTCCATTGGCATTTGGAGAGTTTTCCCCACTCAGTAAACCCCAGCCCTATTCAAGCCTGCAGCCATAATTCCACTTCTACCTTTCTACCTGTGAAGGCAGATTCTATTTTCCTTTGAACCCAGGCAAGCCTGTCCGCCCCTCCCCCTCACAATTTCATGGTCAATGAGTGGGACTAGCTCTCACAAACAGCCCCATGCCTCCTTAATATTTAATATTTCAAAAATGTTCACTGACCTTTTTTTCTTCCTGGAAGTTTTGCTGGAAGCCTCGAGGGGCCATCTTGTTCGTGGTACGCTATTCGGGGATGAGAGGGCCTTCTTCATCATATCGAGTGTTCTTTATGCGTGGGCCTCCGAGGCCCTGACATTAGAACTGTTTGAAGCTGTTTATAAATACACCACACTTAATGCCCTTCATTCAAGGTAATTACTGTACATATATGGGCAGATTCCTGTAACAATAATGACTGAGATAATTCTTCTGTGGAAAACAAGCACATTGTGCAGGATAAATCATATTAAATGATTCATATGCATTTATTTATTGTATCCGTCAGGCTTCAAAGTTCAAACCACAAACTTTAAAAACACAATGGAATACATGGAGTATATTGTATTGTTTTTATTAATATCACTGTAGGATCGATGACGGTGGACAGCACTCTATTATCTGCATATTTCTTTGCATTTGTGTTCTTATTTTATTTCCTATTTTTGCCTATTATTACTTCCTATTACTGCCCGGTCCTCTGCGTTGACATGACTAATCATTACTGAAGTAGCACACAGTTCTCCACATCCTCTAACCATAAAGCCACCAGACAGATTCCATCACAGGCTAGTGAAGTGATCCCTTGACTAGCGTGATGTGCATCCTTCAGCTTTGCCAGGAGCGTTTTGATTGGTCGTTCTAAAATTGGGTCACGTCTGCTGGTTCCAAGCCCATATGGAATAAAAGTCCTCATGAATCATGTACACTGGGTAAGTGTGTGTGGGCGTCTCTGTGTGTGTGCGTGTGTGTGCGTGTGTGTGTGTGTGTGTGTGTGTGTGTGTGTGTGTGTGTGTTTCGTAGCTAAATGTACATTTCAATCAGGAGAGGCTAGTATTTAAAATGAACCACAACCTTTATTGACAACACATTTGGCGATTAGACACTATCAAATGATACTTCATGGAGAAGATGGAGCCATCCAGTATGTCAGGTTTTGATTCCCCCCTGATGGTGCTGGTGGTTTCGTGACTATGGATGGAGTGCCTCAGCCCATGAGGACGTAATCTCTTTCTTTGCAGACAGGTGGAGCTTAATCCCAGAGGGAAAGGGGATGGAGGAGGGCTGTGACCATTCTGGATGAAAACAACAGCGACCAGCATAAATGAGAGACACTAATACGCTCTGCACTTGGTTGGGAGATGAAATGTGGGGGTTGCATTGGGCGCGTGGGATTTTTGACCCCACCATAGAGCTATGAGGAATAGAAGAGGAAATGTTGTTTTCCTGATTTAACTTTTGCCTTGGCTGAGAACAATCGAAGCATAGGGCGGATATTATTGTGGTTTTGATGTGTTACATGTACACAAATACACAAACACAACACCCAACACCCTCCCTCCCTCACACACACACACACACACACACACCCTCCCTGACACACACCCTTCCTCACAAACACACACACAAATGCAAAGCTTTAGTGTGCAGCACTGGCAAGGTTCTGAAGTAAACCACCGCATGGCGGAGAAAAGTAGTAGAAAGTCGTAACACACCATTCTGTAGAGAGCCCCTTCAAGTGACATGGATCGTTTTTGGTTGTATCTCTGTCTGGTCCACATAATAATAATAATAATAATAATAATAATAATAAATTTTATTCATACTGCACTTTATATTCAAGAATCTCAAAGTGCTTCAGAGAAAAAAATACCAAAAAACTATTAAAAAAGGGGGAACCTCAAAGAAAGTTTAGCTGAATGCTCTTTTAAAGAGATGGGTTTTGAGGTTCCGTTTAAAAAGAGCTGTAGTCTGTGGAGCCCTCAGGTGGTCAGGGAGGGCGTTCCATAGTCTAGGGGCAGCAGCAGAAAAGGCCCGATCACCCATGGTGCACAGCTTCGTATGTCGGGTTTGGAGGGTGTGAGTGGATCCTGAACGGAGTGTACGTGAGTTTGTCGGGGGGGTGAGGAGTTCCTGAAGGTAGAGGGGGGCAAGTCCGTGAAGGCACTGGTGGGTGAGGAGGGAGACCTTGTACTCAATTCTGAGTGAGACAGGGAGCCAGTGCAGTGATTTCAGGATGGGGGTGATGTGGTCATGCTTGCGCACCCTCATCAGGACCCTGGCAGCACTGTTTTGAATGTATTGGAGCCTCTGGATGCTCTTGCCAGGGATCCCAATGAGGAGTGCATTGCAGTAGTCCAACCTGGAGGAGACAAAGGCATGGACGAGCTTCTCTGCATCAGCCAGGGTGAGTGATTGGCGGAGTTTGGCGATGTTCCTGAGGTGGTATAAAGCTGTCTTACAGAGGTGTTTGATGTGGGTGTCAAAATTAAGTTGTGGGTCCATTTTAACACCGAGGTTGGTGACGGATGTGGAAAGGGGGACGTTTTTGCCAGAGAAGGTGATATTGGTGATGGTGGGGGAGCGGAGCTGATGTGGCGTTGTGTGTCCTCTGGAGTGTGTGGGGGCATCAACATGTTGTTGTAGGTTGAGGGAGTCTAGCAGCTGAAGAAAATCAGCAGCGGGCTGGCATGAGGGGGTGTCAACATGACATAAAACAAATTAGGCTTAGCGGATTACTATGTGGTCCGCTCCGTGGTTTGTCTAGTGTGTGACCCGCTTTACATTGAAGATCCAAAAGACGCTGACTTCATTGTTTGGAGAGAAACCTAAAATACATACTATATATATGTATATATATATATATATACGCATACATCTTCTTTATAGCCTTGTGTCATCCCCTGCTTTACCAAAACAGTGATATGAACCGAACCGTGAATTTTTTAAACAGCGCTAATTTATAATTTGTTTAAATACTTACTAAATACAAAACTGCACAGTCATACTATCCTCATCGTCACGTCTATTTTGTTGTGTAACGAAAAAGAGAGTGAATCGATCAAGACAGACAGTCCATTAAGTAAAGCATTCATCATGAAGTCAGAGCAGTCTTCCCAGCCAGGGAGAGGTCTTCAGAACAGCCAGCATGCCGTTTTCCCTGAGTCTGCACTTTGAGGGCGCAGGCGGGCCAGGAGATGACCTCCGCTGTGGGCAGGCACCAGGGGCAGGGCACAGCTGCCTCATTCATAATGCAGGAGACGACTCACACAAGGCGGGGGCTATCAGGAGACACACAGGGCCGCTGATGGAGAGCCATATTTGGAAACCGAGGGTCATTTATGTCAAGAGGACTCCTGATCTTCGGTGGTCTCTTGCAGTGTAGGACAACTCAAGTTACTACTTCACCGTTTACCTTTAGGGTTGTGGTAAAATTCTATTAGCATTGGAAATGACCCTTAGTGAACCCATCCTCCCGAAGCTCCCTGGAGCCAACTTAATGTTGTTATATATATTTATTTAATTTGATTAGGTATTTTATATTGATTGATTCCAATGTACAGAGCCCCGGAGGCATAATGAGTGTGATTTTATTCTAATTTGCTCGTATTTGAGTAAATCCGTGGTGGATAGGCCTAGTTATTTTGTATTTGGTCATGAAGTTACACATTTCATCTGAGCCCATCTCTCCCGCACATGTGGGATTAACAGGAATTCAACACAAGCCGTTGTGGCATCAGACAGTGCCTTTGGATTAATACAAAGTAAGTAGCCTGGCTTAAAGAGTGTTTAAAATCCACAACACCACGACACACCCACATGTTTATTTTTATTAAAAAGAACCTTGTGATTTTAAGAAAAGAAAACAAACTCAATATTGTCATCTATCGTTCACCTTGAATTCCATGTTTAAGGATATTGACGTTCCCATGCTCTAGATAGACTATTTGCATGCATCTATCAATTTATCTATCAATCAATAAATCTGTTGTTCTATCCCTCTATCTATATATCTATCCATCTATTTATCATTTCAACTTTTCTGAAAAACTCGATTTTTAACAAGCATTCAGGATTTAAAAAAAAGATCACGTTCATGTCCCCTCCAGCGCTCAATAAATACAATTATAGCTATATAATTATATAATAAGCTTTTATACATTGCATGATCATTTTACTTGGCTCGTATATTATGCTAAATTATTAAACATAATATTCTATCACATTGTAATAGTCTCAAATATTATCCAAATTGGATAAGGTTAGGTCATCTCTGAGGGCCTGTAGAACGCATGAGGGAATCTTTGGTCGCCAGTTCTTCTCCAAGCTCGGCTGATCAATACTTTGTTTTGCCACGCCTCGCATGAGAAACGCTGTGGCTGTCTCAACCCATCGATGTCTCCCAATAATGACAGATCGTTTAACGCTGAATGACTAAACAATGAGCTAAACACCATTACTACTAATAACATTCACATGCTATGTGCTTGTGGAAACGAGGCAGTCAAAGCGTTGTGAACAACGCAGGCCAAATAGGCACTGATGGATAGCAAATATTACAAAAACAGGATTTAATTTGCGAAATGTATAATAGGCATGATAGGTAGGTAATTGGATTACCTGAAACACTACCTTCACATGCACGGTTGATTTTAGTCCAGAGCCGGGCCGGCTTGTTCTACACCCTTGCAGGTCACCCCTTGGCCAAGCACAGGGCCTGTGTCACGGCCCTTTAAAGAAAAAAATGACCTTTGGCTTTGATCAAACCCAGTTCAGTTAGTTGAGGATTTCAAACAGAAGTACTGGATGCAAATAGGAGGCAATAATCGTTTAAACCACAAAATAACTAACAAAATGAATCCCAACTAAAGTATGAAGAAGAGAATGAGAGGGTCATGGTGAGCAGACGAGAGCCTCCTGGAGCACTAGGCCTGGGCTAGGCCAACCAACACAATGCTGACCTGGGCTAAACCAATGGTTGGAGTAGCGTTCTTAAGGGTTAGGGAGCTGCTCTAACACCGTGACACCATGTTGCTCTGTTTCACATGGGCCCCATTCTTCTTGCCCTGGCCAGGTTTGAAAAAGTCTGCAAAAGGAGTTGCTCACGTGAATTACGACCGAACAAAATTGATCCACTGGCCGTCTACAACAAACGACTTCTCTCACTAGTGAACGATGGCCTGAATGTGGAGTCAATACCAATGTACCTTTTTAAGTCTGACCTCGTTGACCTTTTAGCCGGCGTAACATTTTAGCAAACAACAAATAACCACGCATGGTTTGCGCTTTGTGGTTCAGTGTGTATTGGCTCTGGGAAAGACCTCACTGCACAGTACGCTCCTAAAGTTCACCCAATGGGCGCCACCGACACCCAATCCTCCCTCCAAAGTGATTCATTAAATGGGTATTGATTGGGTTTGGTCCAGCACACCGGCGGCCATGTTCTGCCTTCAGAGAGAGAGAGAGAGAGAGAGAGAGAGAGAGAGAGAGAGAGAGAGAGAGAGAGAGAGAGAAAGAGAGAGGAGAACAAGAAAGAAATAGAGAGTGATATTGATCCATACAACTATTTTCATGATTCATGAAGTTAATAAGATAATGTTCAGCATCAAGAAAATCTTAATGTCAACTATTAATGCTCAATGACTCAAACTATATTGGCTATCTTACAATAATAATAACACAGTACAGAATATGTCATCTTAAAACCACTATGCATGTGCTGAGTGTGTTCTGCTTATTGGGACATGTGCTATATTAACATTTGTGTGTGTGTGTGTGTGTGTGTGTGTGTGTGTGTGTGTGTGTGTGTGTGTGTGTGTGTGTGTGTGTGTGTGTGTGTGTGCGTGTGTGTGTGTGTGTGTGTGTGTGTGTGTGTGTGTGTGTGTGTGTGTGTGTGTGTGTGTGTGTGTGTGTGTGTGTGTGTGTGTGTGTGTGTTTGCGTATTTTTGTGTTTGTTTGAATGTCAGCTCAGTGACTAGCTCCAAGGCATGGCAGGAGCCTGGTTCCCATGCTAATTCACTCATCAGGGCAGAGTGACGGCTACATTGATGGAACTCTGGGGGACATAAAGGAGAGGACGGGAGTCAGTCGATAGTTAAACAAGCCTCAAAACGAACGCCCAACATAGATTTGCTTTGGTGTCTGAAAGTCACAACCCAGAATCGATAATGGAGTCTTTATTGGTTTAATTTAAAGATTAAGATCGCTTTGTTTTTCCCTAGGCAAATCGTGTTGGACATAAAGGCTTTCAGTGTAGTAATAAGCATTATTTAACATAGTAAAAATTAACTAGTGGTGTTTATATCTACCAATGGTGTTCACGTTAACTATGGTTATGGTTTTCATGTTAACTAAGATTAATTCGTACATTAATAAGGTACACAAACCCTAACCCTAACCAGGGTAACTTTAACTAGCAAGAATTGACTACAATACAAAAATCTAACCCTAACCCCTATGTGAATGCTTTGATAATTCTTACTTAGCCTACCCTATTAACTAATGGTAAGTCATTGTTAATGAATATTCCCTTGTTTTAAAGTGTTCCGAGGATTATCGACCAGTAGCAAACAATAAAAAAAGACGTCCTTGATCAAACCACAATTTATTCTGTTTCTCAGTGTTTGCAATGGAATGATGCTCATCACACAATTGTATAAACCTTTTAACCTCCAATCTGTAGCCTGAAATGTCAGTGTCTGTATCCATAAATCCCAAGTCGATCATCAGCAAACTTGATAATTAAAGGGGGATTTTGCAATTAGTTTAATTTGTTTATAACCTTGGTTAACATGACATTACAGATTACAGCTACAAAGCCAACACTCATTCTCAGTTGTAAGAAATGATCAGTGATATACCAGAATGGCGTAATTAAAATGGGATGACAATCATCACAGTCACACATATGCAAAAACAAGTGTTCACACACACACACACACACACACACACACACACACACACACACACACACACACACACACACACACACACACACACACACACACACACACACACACGCGCACGTATGCACGCCACCACATCTACTCTCTCTCTGTCTCAGACACACAGTCACACTTACTCAATAACACTAAGATACACACACATGCTTGTGTGTGTTATTTATACAAACCTACACACATACACACTCAAACAATCACACGCGCACACACAAATCCGCAGCGCAGCAGGGGTCCACGGTCAAGTGAGCTTAGCCCTAATAGCAAGCACATGTGTGTGTTTGTGTGTCTGGGCTCGCCAGCTCCTCGGCCCACTCGCTTCATTATTGCCGCCTGTCACTCGAAGTTGCCGTGCCGACGGGGTGGACTATGGCTAGCTCCAGACCAATCTAGCTTGCATGATTGAGTAGGCTAAGTCTTATCTCCTCCCGGTCAATATCAAATACCCAGTGGTGCTAAGCGATTGCTTTTCTGCCCGTGTAGTTGCTTGTCGGATGGAGCGTATTGAACGCATTGATTGGGTGATAACCACAGTGGCAATTGAGGCAGTAGCAAAATTAAGGTGGGTGTTCTGGAAGAGGCCTCGCAATTGAATGGCCGGCCTTCAACAGGTCCTTGAATAGCAACTGTGTTCTGCCTGTTTGACATTGGGAGGGTTGAAACAAGTCCCGGTGTGCATGTGTGTTTGTGTGTGAGCGTGTGTGTGTGTGTGCGTGTGTGTGTGTGTGTGTGTGTGTGTGTGTGTGTGTGTGTGTGTGTGTGTGTGTGTGTGTGTGTGTGTGTGTGTGTGTGTGTGTGTGTGTGTGTGTGTGTGTGAGTTTGTGAGCATGTGAGTAAATGTGTGTGTTCGTTTGTGTTTATGTATGTATGAGTGTGGATTTAGGTTTTCAATTTCTAAGTATGCCGTAGATACGATTTGTTTTGAGTGTGGTAGTGTCTTACAGACCGAAACTAAACTTTAAACCCCAAACTCCAAACATGTGTTACCCCTCATTCCTAGTTTAAAACATCACAACCCCCGGTCACTTACTGAGGATCTGTAAACCTTTTGTTGTACTTTTTGTTTTGTCTTGGTTCCTGGTTCTCTTCCTGGTTCTCTTTGTCTTGGTTCCCCCCCCCCCCCCCCCCCCCCCCCCCCCCCCCGCTCCCGGCCATGTGGGTGGATATTAAACATTCCAATACGATTTGCCTTTGATTTTCCTGTCAGCGATAAGCACAACATCCTGTTTTCCATTTAGCCGTCGTAGTTAAAGATGAACATGATTGATTTTGTGTCCGTTAGCCTGCTGCTCCTCTCACTCACGTGCTTATTGCATATTGTACACTAAAGTGATGAAGGAACCCCAGCCCTTCTCTCCCCTCATGTTCTCCCCTCATCCTCCTCCTACTCCTCCTCTTCTTCTACCTATATTATTTGTGCCTCCTAAAGTACATTGCCCTGCAGGCCTTTCTTTCCACTGGACCACCACTCTATCACGTGCTTATCCCTTCCTCAAACATGACCAGAGAGAGAGAGAGAGAGGGAGAGAGAGAGAGAGAGAGAGAGAATGCACACGTGTCTTAGAAAATTAAAGACACTGAACAATTGGGCGGAACGAACAGAGCCAGAGAAATGAATTGCGGAGACCGAAAAATAAGTTGTGAAAGAAAGGAAAAGCCTTTTGGATGGGAGGATGGGAGATGAGAGGCGGTGAGATATGCAGAAGATGGAAGGTGGAGCGCTGGATCCAGAGAGCAATCAAGGAGGAGGAGGGGGGAGTGAGTGTGGCGCGGGTTAATAGAAAGGCACCGCGGTAAATGACTGTGACACCGCCGACCCCCACACCTCCTCGTCACTAGAGGCGCAGGAAAGGAGCATGAATGAAGGCGTGAATCTCCAAATGAAGGGGGTGAAGTGGGACAAGAGAGAGGGGGCCAGAGAGATGTGAACAATTAATGAGAACCACATCTTGCCCAGAGAATACGGGTCTGGAAGGTCAGCAAATTTTCATTTCACCTTCATTCATGCTCCTTTCCTGCACAACTCTCTCGGACACGGTGCATAGAGGATCAGCGGCTGGCTCGCCCACAGGCCCGTACCAACCAGGGGAGGGCAGGATGGCTTTGGAGAGAGGCGTCACATGAGGACACTGAACACATGAGTAGATATTGGTTACGCTGCATGTTATTGTTGAAAAAACTGTCGAACAGATTGATAACCAAGACGTGTTATTGTGTTGATCTGGAGTCTTTTCATATCCAAATTCAAACTTTGAGTCTAAATCTATGGGTTAACATGGGAAATGATGATGAGTATAAAATGACGCAATGCCCTGTCAATTCGTAATAAACGCATCAGTCTCACATTTTGGTGCTGAAATTAAAATGATGGCCAAACTGGAACGGTAAAGCTTTTCAAAGTAAAACGCATCATGGAAGAGGAATGTAAACCATCCATATTGCTATTCTCCTATCCTCCTTCTGTCCGCATATTCAATAAGTTAACTTCTGCCAAATGAGATGTGAAATTGTCCCCGGTCAATATTAGGACCCCTTCAGTAAAAAAGCACTTTCCGAATTACCCATGGATTGGATTATTCATTCATTAATTTAGCTGAGCCTGTGTTAATGGGAATGTTCGATATGGAGCTAGCCAAGCGGTTGTATGGGTCATTCAGGAGTATTCATGTGGAAGAAATACTACTATCCCATCATCTAGATGGGCTTTCAAAGGTAGGCGAGAGAGATGCGGTCTTATTCCTTTTTTGCGACCTGTGCCGTCGTAGAGGAACTCATTAACGTTTTTTTGTGATTGAAGAATACTTAAATCATACCAATTTTGTACAAACAGGAACTTTATTTTTAGGCTTCATTGTCATCATCACAAAAATGGTGAATCCAGAAACACTTCTAATATCTGTTTGATCTGCATGCCGAATGTGCTTTGTTAGTGCAACATAAAGGCTTGGGGAATCTTGCATGCTGCCCTCTACTTGTTTTATATTTCACTATAATGGAGGTGATATTGTATTGTGTGTCTTGTAGTTGTGCAGCTGCTCTCTCACTGTGATGTTGATAGTCCATCATTGTTAGTTAATTTGGCAGACAATAGCCTAGCGTCTTTCTAATTTGTGCATTGAATGCTTTGAATGATGATCAGGCCATTCAAGCTTATTCTGCATATTTGTGAGCAAGCAACGCCACAAAAGAGTAATTATAAAAATAAAAAATAAAACCATTTGGCAATTATCGGGACAAAACAAGGTCAAGATTAATATGCAATGCTTGACAGGCAGTGTTTTTGTGCTTATTCGATTAGAGGACAATTAGGAGATAAAAATGAATCAAATGTTTACGTTATGGCTTTGCAAAGACCTGGGACATTTTTCAAGGGGACTCCAAATGAGAATGTGGGTTGTAGGAAATAACTAAATACAAATTTTCACTGTTGACCAAGCCTTTCACATAGATCTCTCCGTCCGTCCCCCTGCTAGAAAGAAAGAGACACAGCTCTCTTTCTTTCTCTCTCTCTCTCTCTCTCTCTCTCTCTCTCTCTCTCTCTCTCTCTCTCTCTCTCTCCCTCTCTCTCTCTCGCTCTCTCTCGCTCACTCTGTGATTTGTGTGTGTACATGCTATTGGTTTTTGCAGTCACACCGCCCATGGGAATCTTCCGTCATTTTTGTATAAATAAAAATGACCTTTATGAAATGAATTGAAGGGTGGCTTGAGACCTCTGCCCTTCCCGTCATTAGTTGGATCAGTCCTCTGTCCTCTGGTGTTTATCAGTCAGAAGCATGTCGCCCACCAACCCACTCCCTGATATTCCTCTGACTGGCGGACTGATTGCTCTCGGGGTAATACTACTTCATCGGAATCTCAAAATGCATCGAGTGCGGCGCGCCAGAAATAAAAATCTATTTTACACATTAATCTAAGTTGATTCAGGTGCAACATTTAAACCCGTCAGAGGGAAAATGCCATCTTATTATTCAATATCGATGGAGTACATCTGCTATCAGGTTTTTCTTTCAGAAAAAGTTTTCACCCGACTGTGAGTGCTTGGCTCTGGATGCAGAGTCTGGTGGCGCTCCCTACTTTTAGAGATAATATTCAATGTGTGTGACTGGCTAATGCCAACATGAGCAAGCAGAGTGAATTAAGTTGTATGTTGCTAGCTGCTGAATGCACTTTGCTAAATATACATGTAAATTGTGATCGCGGCTTCGCTACTGTTATGCTGCTTTTTGCAGTTCAATCAAAATTTCATCTTTGAGATTTTGATGTACGGCCCTTTTTGGGGTTAGCTCTCACTTTTTACATTTACTTTCATAGTGAATTATCTTTTTACTTTTCTTTCTTCTCTTTAATTTTCTTCTTACTTTTTAATTTTCCCAAATGTTTATATTCTGCTTATCTGTTTTGCATCCCGAGTGACCTCAGAGGACCATACCGCATAGGGTGGTCACCGTGGTAACCGTGTCGTCTGGCTTCAATAAAACCTTGATTAGCAATATCCTTTTTCAGAAATCATAGGTTGTGCCAGTTCTGCAGTGAGGGCACCTTGCCCACCATTGTAAACATGAGCACCAGCACATCTGTTTCTGTAATGTACAGCTACGGTTTATGAGGCTTTCGGTTGTATTGTAAAAAAAAATACAAATTTGACAGATTCTATTGGTAATGGAGGTTTCAGTGAAGCCAGGACAGAACGAGTGAGACAAAAGAGTGAGACGAGATGAACACATTCATCCGATTTCCCTTAATCAGATGTTCAGCGTCGTATAAACTGAAACGGAAGAACCAAGGCTCCGATGACAGGAGCTCAGAAATAAAGCATAATAAAGATTGCCAAAGGGTCTCCCATCGCCCTTGGCTCTTCTCAACGCTGTGTGGCTCTGCCCTGCGTCAATCGTAAAAAACTCAGCGAGAAGAAGGGAGCGTGAAATGAATGAGGAGTGAGTATACGACCAGAACACATACATCTACAATGTACCGCGCAGCAAGGGAGTGCTCAATTTGAGTTTTATGGACGCACACCTCATCGAGTTTGATGTACTGTTATTCGGATGGACTTTGGGGCTTCACCCACCACTGGACAAAGCAGAGCTAAATGAGCAAAGCGTCTGAGTCCAACAGCTCACAGAGGAACCGATGTACCGTCTGTAGGAATAACGGTTCTTTGTTTAAATATTTATGTGGACATATGGATTACTGCCTTGGTTTTTGGGATAATGTTTTTGTTAGATTTTGTACATAGAACATATGGGTTTGTCTCGTTTCAGCATTGGTTTTACATACTCATACTTTTTTTGTGCGTGATTTGTTGCTTTGGCCTCGCTCCGCTGCCTTAACAATTCCTTTGACACATTTCCGCTGCAGTATCTAGGTCTCTGCTGAGGCCAAACGGAGGCGTTTCCACTGAATAATAATGAAGTCGACTTGATGCTAGCTGTTACCCCTCTGACCTCCAGGCTAGTGCACGCACAAGCTGGAGCACACGGAGGCAGGCGGCCGCGTCGGAGGCAGAAAATGAGGACAACTCTCTCAGGCGACGGAGGTTAGATTGCGGTTACTGTCACGACAAACACTGACAAAAGTTCCAGCGCAGCATTCCAACATCAATTGTATGCAGGTCACGTGCTCGGATATGTCGGTGTGTGAGGCGTGTTCGACTGGTTCAGAGCTCAGCATCTCTCTAAATAATATAACTTGCTGCGGTTTATTGGATAGTTGTGTGTTTCGGTTTTTGGTGTATAGCGTATGAAATGTAATGTGACGGAGTACTAAAAAAAGCATAATTTAGGCACTTAA
>NC_082388.1:14437941-14457941 GCF_031168955.1 Gadus macrocephalus | reverse complement strand
CATTGCAGGGAGGGGGGGGCTGTCGCAGCCCATGACGCCCCTGATGAATGGCACCTGCTGTTGATGACTATTATTGTGTTTTTCCGATAGGCTTACATTAGTGAATTAATGTTGAAATGAGGAACCTGTTTTGGAACTTGTAATACCAACGTGATCTCCCACCTAAACAACAGAATAGCTCCTTCATATAGGTCATCCGAGACTACCCATATGAACGTTTCAGCTCAATTGTTGGAAGAAACAGCAATAGGTTCTTTCAAGGTTCTGTCTTGCCAAAACAAGATGGGAGACTGCTAAAATGATCAACATGGGGGTTGTAGACCTACAGGTCAATCTTGACATTGTTGACGTTGTAGGTCTACAAGGTCAATTTTGTATAGACCTACAAGTCGATCTGTTCCCCTGTGAATGGTGTGTTTGTTCTGCGGTCGTAGACTTGGGAGTAAGAGAGAGACGCCTGGTCTCTTTTATATGAATCAGGCTATTAAGATTTAATAAAATGAGTAGATAATAATCTAAACATCCAGCCCTAGAGGAAGTGATGTAATTAATAGGAGACCTCGGATCAACGACATTCGGGAGTGAGCAAGAGACCTTTCATATAAAAGAGGGCCTCAATGACGATTCAATGACGTTGAAGTAAGAAATTTGGAGTCTCTAGCCCAACAGGAAGTAGCTAAAAAAGACTCCGATAATGGTCCTCCTCGTGAACTCTCCCCATCGGCCAGCTTTTGAGCAATATGTCTTCCCAGACCTAAACCCCCGATCCAACAGGCATGTCTGACTATCAGACCCTTATCTTATGAAAAAGAAAGCTATCAGCGAAATGCACTTTTAAATATCTCAAAAGGGCAGTGGGGCAGGCCCCTAAAGTGTGTGATCTCCGACCCCCTCTATAAAAAACGTGTCCACATGCCAGATGTCCTTAAATGCCTGAATCATACGTTTCTATCTCCATTTCACCCGAATTGGGGAACTGGAAACCAAAGGCGTTCTATGCCTATTTACTCTTGGCGGTTGGAGGTCACGCCCCTTTTTAGAGACCTGGTTCTGGTGGTGCAAAAGGCAGATTTTGGGGATACGAAGGTACACCGCCCTGAGACTTGACAACCTTGTTCCAGTGCCTGACTGGGACCCCCAATCCGAACCATGTCCCTCTCAGACGTGGGGGGGTTAAGGGTTACACCGCTGCATGCGTTTCGTCTGCCTTTTACTTTATCGATTTCATTCACGCTTCAAAACCATCTCAAGCGGATTTCATGTGTCACGATTTTCTGGATAATATATGTATATAAAATTAAGCTTTACAATGGATTTTTCAGGCGGAAGCAAAGCGAACATTAACTTCTGGGTTGCCCCAAAAAAACACGTTGTCCTAGTTTGTCCAAAAGAAGTATAAATGTCATCCTTGGGTAACTCAAAACTTCTACATCTGAAATCAGTTGTTGGCTCTGAAAACAACAGCTCAGACGACTACGCATCACAAAGACATTGATTCAAACAACACGCAAGCTAGAGTGGATTCAGGGATAGCAGTGTCCATATGTTTCTCCACAGCAACAATGGAAACGTTGCATTAACTAACATACTCAACATCCTTTTGATTCAGCGACTGAAGATTGATAGACGATAAGAAAATAAAAAAAGAAAGAGGCATGACTCAAATTGGCAATAGAGATCAGCAAACGGTAAAGCTGTTTTGAATGCAATGGTGCAGTTCCAAATTACAGCTGTTTCATCATTAGCTGAAATCTGTTAGACTGTAAATTGTCTCTTCAAAGTCATCTACCTTGAAATATACAGTGATTTAATTTGCGTACCAAAAAAGGACCAATTTCAACTAAATGTGTTTATATGTCCTGACGGTCGTCACAATAGACAAGAAATAACACAGTCAGGGACATGAATAAATACATTTGACCGATGTTAAAAGGTGTACGATTAACGATCCACAAACCTTTCATAGAAGCTTAACAGAATAATGAGCCGAGATGATATGTTAACCATGGTCCATGTTTGTCACTCTTTTGGCACTCGTCCTATTAGCTCTATTTGGCTTCTAAGCGGAGCTAAAACACAAAAAAGACAGTAAACAAACCATTACCGTCTCCCGTCCTGCCTCACTGTCACTTAACACTGTTGGTTTGAGAATGGAAATGTCGAGTGTGAATTCTTAGTAAGGATAGAATCTGCTGACCACAGCAGCATGACAGCTCAGATTCCAGTTTGATCTAGGGAAATAAGGGAAGTGGTCTATTATTTGCTGCGACCGCAAGACCGACACCAAACGCATTGTTGTTGTTGACTACAAAAAAAGCTGTGTTCTTTCAGTTGGTCCTATTTCCACTAAGTGTACTTTCAAACACACACACACACACGCACGCATGCGAACACACACACACACACATACACACACACACACACACACACACACACACACACACACACACACACACACACACACACACACACACACACACACACACACACACACACGCGCGCGCGCGCACGCACACACACACACAGAGTAGTACACTAATTGGAATACAATAATATTTTATTAAAAGTTTATTTTCATGTAACAAATTCTAAATACAACACTTTTGTTATTGACAAATCATTTCTAATTTATGTTTCTGACATTGAAGAACACAAAGTAAATTCCAAACTTGATGCCTCGATAATTCTCCAAGGGAGAGAGTAGTCAATCCTTGTTCTTTTAATGACCATTATTCAGCACGTTAGAATTTACCTTATGCACGAGGAATGTGTATGTGTGGTGTATGTGTATTTGTGTGTGCGTGTGCGTGTGCGTGTGTGTGTGTGTGTGTGTGTGTGTGTGTGTGTGTGTGTGTGTGTGTGTGTGTGTGTGTGTGTGTGTGCGTGTGTGCGTGCATGCGTGTGCATGTGTGTGTGTGTGTGAAGCGTATTGGGGTTTGTTTGTTGAGTTTCTGTCCATCAGCAGGCAGGCTGCAGCCTCTCATCCTAATCCATTGATTAGCTCGGGAGGCGTAAGCCAGCGGTGTTTCACCCCAGATAATGTTTTAATTAACAAACCTCAATATCTAATTAAGATTAGATGTAGACCCTTTATAGAGGTCATGTAAATGAAGGTGGGCACACAGGTGGACAACGAAGGGGTTGAATCGATAGCGAACGGCTGGGGAACACATGATTTAGTTAGGGTAGACGTATGGGACAATCAGAGGGTTGAATGAGATGTAGGAGTTTACACCACCGGGGGAGGAAATGTTTTCCTGGTCGATGATGCAACGGTTTTGGATGTTTGGCCAATTATGCTCACATCAACAGACAGAGAAACAAAGTCGATGGAAAGAAGATTTCCTGCAACCCAATAGTGTGGGCGCGACTGATTTCTGATTGGCTGCGGCGATATCTGAAAGAGATTGCTCTGAGTAAGGTTCTCCTCCGCTCTAAAGAAGAGATGAGATGTTATCCCCAGGGAGCAACTCAATCTAAAAATATATAGTCCACACTGACCACACTGTTTTGCCTTGTGCAAAGGTTCCTTATGCGTCCATGAAATAGTTCGATGAATCAAATGATTTCCAATTAGGTTACACATACCACGACATAATTTCAGCATGAGTGGTCTCTATGATGAGTTATAGTTCCAGTGGTCTGGTTTGTTACAAAAAGACCGGAGAATAAATGTCTGTTTGAGAGGAGAGGGCAAAGGTCACAATGTCTCATTCCTCCTGTCTTATAATTGGCAGAACCTCCGCCCAAGGTGACTTTGATTCATCACTAATGCTCCTCTTCCTCGCTCTGCTCTTCCTTTCCTTTTCCCTTCACAGACACACACACAAACACACACACACACACACACACACACACACACACACACACACACACACACACACACACAAACACACATATTAAATCATTCACATCATCTCACATATTCTCAAACACACACTAACACACAAACTCACTCACACACACACACACACACACACACACACACACACACACACACACACACACACACACACACACACACACACACACACACATTTAAACACACAATCACACACATACACAGATACACACACAAAACACATGTTAAATCATTCACTTCATCTCAACTCATTCTTAAACACACACACAAAAATACACACCACACACACACACATTCAAAACAAAAATTATTTGCCCACAAACACATTGAACGGCAAAAGCCTGCACATAGACCTGAGTCTTTGAAAATCCAGCCGGTAATTAAAAGCAAAGTTTAAATACCTCTTCTAATCCATAGACCATTGCAGTGTATTAGAAGTTCAGCCATTGATTAGTCGCGCCGCAGCCAGCTACAACAAAGGTTAAATCATTAGAGGACACTTTGAGAACCTCTTTCTAAGGTCTCTTGAGGAGGAGAAGGAGGCTCTCAGCCTTTTCTCTATTTGTTAATCTTACTGGAAACACATATAGCTCAGCCTGTTTCACTCAGTAGTTCATGTCAATACAATGATTTCCCTTCTGCTCCATTGAATGTCTTTTTGTTGTACCTACTAAAGCACAATCAGGCCTCATTTGTTTTTTCTCTCTTTTCATTAAGGGTAATTGTATCAGGTATTTCTGAGGAAATGTTCTTACTTACAGGGTCTCGGGCGGACGGATATTGGCAAGTACAGACTTAAGAACCGAAGACCACATCAAAAATAATCCTTTAATGACCTTCCCTTTTCTAGAACAAAAACTGTCAACGCCATTATACGCTGATAGTGTTTTGAGAAGTTATTAATAAGGTGAACTAGGATGGAATGATGCAAAGTTTGTGTCACCTTTTTTTGTTTTCAACAGGTCAGAGGTCATTATCAGAGTGGAGCTGTCTTCTCCGTACTTCACCAAAGAAAAGATAAAGCATGATCCATGGCCGCGAGGCAGAGAGACAGCTGAAGATGTCGCCTGCTCGCACCTCTCCTGGTTCATCTCTGACTCCATTTTGTTCGGGCATACACAAGGGATGACTCACAGGCTGTCCACACAGGGGTCTCTCCCAAAGAAAACAACCGAGAAGAGGGGCTGAAAGAAAAGCATTCCTTTGTGTGGGCGCTGATCTGATCCGTATTAAATCACCTGCGGGTGTTGGGTACACCCTGCCGCCCGCCACCCCTTTTGTTAAGAGCATGGCAGATAATTGAAAGCACTTTACACCGGCACCACCAGAAGGCCCCAATCTCCCCTCTGCCTTTCTCCCTCCTCTCCCTCCTCTCCCTCTTTGTTGGACTTTCTCTTTCTCTTCGGACGTCACCCCATGTTTTCCTTTCCTTTACCTCCTGATGATTCTTATTTTCTTCTCAGCCTGTCCCTATCTCTTTCTCAATCTCTCTCTATCTCCCTCTTTTTTTCAAAAGGTTCCGATCTTTCGATTGTACAAACCAAGTGACGGCGATAGACCACGTTTGCTTAGTGCAGTGCAGGGATAAACAAACAGTGGCTGATCTGTTATTTGTGCTTTATTTTTTCATACTGTAGCATTTGTATCACAGTAAAAGGAAGCTTGTAATCAACAATATGTGTGTTTGGAATGAAAGTGGCTTTATTCTGCTGCCCACCAGCAGAAAGGGGTACGAGTTGTTTTTGAGGCTCCACAATTATAGCAAAAGACATAAGATAATACTATGGAGCAGGCGGTATACTGAATGCTCCTCTGCTTTACTCTACCCTACATTATTTCATGTGATTCTACCACCATAAAGCATAGCTACCGGTGAGGGCGTGTCTTTTGGGAGATATCAGAGAGATTTTGATATTTATATATTTAGAAAATGCTGCTGTAAGTGAGTGTGTGTGTGTGTGTGCGTGCGTGCGTGCGTGCGTGCGTGCGTGCGTGCGTGCGTGCGTGCGTGCGTGCGTGCGTGCGTGCGTGCGTGCGCGCGCGTGTGTGCGTGCGTGTGTGCGTGTGTGTGTGTGTGCGTGCGTGTGTGCGTGCGTGCGTGCGTGTGCGTGTGTGTGTGTGTGCGCGCGTGTGTGTGAGAGAGTGTGTAACTTGTGTGTGCGTCCACGTGTTAAAACCTTAACTCTTGATAACCCTCACCCTGCCATAAATCTGGTGGACAGGGGTTTGTGCAGTAATTGCTGCTGTTCTTTCCTGGGTTAGTGGCCTGTGGCCTCTGACCACACCAGGGGATGCCAGTTGGGACAGTTTTTCCTCCACATGGGAAATGTTCCAGAGAATTCACTGGTATGGTTGAAAGTTTAAGTAACGGGCTTAAAGGTTAAAATGTGGAAAGACACAGTTAAGATAACGAACAATAGTACAAGCAATGTTTGACCATTTGACCATTTTTCCAGTGTGGCTTCTATAAAACAGAATTTCTATCTCCATCAAATCAATAGTTCTCTTAAATTAGTTATTAATTGTATTGTCTTCCTAATTAATTCTAAAGCAAAATAGGAATCTGTAAAAAAAGTTTTAGAATTCAGTGGCATCTAGTAGAACGGACTCTAGCGGTATTCCAGAAAGGTAATAGTATGTTTTTAATGAATGTATGATACCATGAAAATAGGAATACATTACCGTTATTGATTGTTATATCTACATGTGGAGCGGATCTTCCTCCACGAGGGACCGCTTCGTTGCACCACATGTTTCTACATCATTCCAGAATGCGAGAGGGAGAGAGAGAGAGAGCATTTAAAAGAGCTTAAAACTAAGAGCACCCTTAGGGTTCTAGGAAGGAGGTGGGTGTGTTATTCCCATGGCTACGACCCATTGGTGTTGTGGTCTGGTAATGAACTATTTTGTCTTTGAAATGCGCCACCCACCCAACCCTGGCTTCATACTTCAGGGAGCTTAACCCAACTCGGCTGCGGACATCGAAATGCTCACAGTGCCGTTGAAACATACAGGTAGTGTCCTAGAAGCTTAACCTGACACACCATCAACATTCACCGCCGACGGAGCTCCACACATCCAACCATACCATGGCCCTATATGTATGTGTCCAAAAGCATTGCCCTCTGTCATACATACCATTGGCGTAAACAGCTGACAAGACGGAGCTCCACACATCCACACACACCTTTATTATCTAGAAGTATCCTACAAGCTCAACACTCTCTCCGGCACGTCATCAGCAGTAGGCAATCAGTCTTTCCGAGAAAGTCGATATCCAAAATGAATGCAATTCAACTGCACACCTTCATGTCCTCAAAAGCAAGCTATATTCACGTACCGCAGCGCACGTAAACATTGGCTTGTCGCGCCGATTTACGATCAATACATATAACAGATAGTGATAATTATAGGTATATGATGGTGGTTTACCACTATGGATGCAATAAGAGGATTGTGTGGGAGAAAAGTAAAGAGGCATTTAAACATTGCAACAACTGGGGCTAATTCCTATCAAGGATTAATGTTGGACACATGCTATGGCACACACTGAGACGGCCCTCGTTCCTCCCAACCTACCAGTGGAGAATCCCAGCTCTTGACTGGTGTTTTGTGTACATTTCATGGAGTTATGTTTGTCAGATACAACTTAAGGTGCTTTTCAGTGTTTCGAACTTTTGAGAGATGCAAACAAGAAAAAATTAAATCTAAATGATGGTCAGCCAGAAGAAATCCGGAACCAGCCGGAGCTGCTGGGTTGGCGTCAATCTTGTATCTCTAGGCCCGACATTTCATCTGGAGGAACCTTACGGAAGGGAATCATAAAACACTGTGTGTATGGATGTGTGTTTGTGCATGCATGCACGTGTGTCTGTGTTAGTGTGTGCATACATTGGTGCGTGTGTGCATGTGTGCGCGTGCATACATGCATGTGGGTGCTGGTGTGTGTGTGTCTGTGTGTGTATAATGTATGTGCATGTGTACGTGCACGCATGCATGCGTGCCAGCGTGCATGCTTGTGTGTGTGTGTGTGTGTGTGTGTGTGTGTGTGTGTATGTGTGTGTCTGTGTCTGTGTGTGTGTGTGTGTGTGTGTGTGTGTGTGTGTGTGTGTGTGTGTGTGTGTGTGTGTGTGTGTCTGTGTGTGTGTGTGTCTGTGTCTGTGTGTGTGTGTGTGTGTCTGTGTCTGTGTGTGTGTGTGTGTGTGTGTGTGTGTGTGTGTGTGTCTGTGTGTGTGTGTGTCTGTGTCTGTGTGTGTGTGTGTGTGTGTGTGTGTGTGTGTGTGTGTGTGTGTCTGTGTGTGTGTGTGTGTGTCTGTGTCTGTGTGTGTGTGTGTGTGTGTGTGTGTGTGTGTGTGTGTGTGTGTGTGTGTGTGTGTGTGAATAGCCATTACAAGTCGTTTTGAAAATCTGCCTCTTCTGACATCACAAGTGGGCGTGTCCACCTAGATGTATGACGGATAGATGAGCAACGTTTGCTACACCCCACTGGGTACGCTGGTAAGACTGATCTATCCAGCACACATCTAGGTGGACACGCCCACTTGTGATGTCAGAAGAGGCAGATTTGAAAAACGGCTTGTAACGGCTCATCCAAGCTTCTAGGACACTTCTAGTACAACAGCCCGGTGTGTTGATGAAGATGTGTCGAGCTCTTGGCCAGCAGTTCATTTTGATGTCTGAATCCGAAAGGGTTAAGCTTCTTTGATACATAGTGTCCATCGCTCATTATAAAACCCCTACACAACAGCGGTTCTAAAGCACGAATAGGTCGTAGGCATGGAGATAACCCGCCACACTCCTTCCTACATTTCTTGGGCCAAAAATGCATTTTTATTAAACTCTCTAGGGCCGTTCCCCATGTCGATATAAAGGGCTCAAACTAAGGTAACAAAAACAATTATTATCATCATGGGCTTATACACTAATTAAAACATTAAAACATAAGTCCATTCCCCCAGATGCTACTCAATTATACACACTAGAACTTATGCAAGATTCAGTAAAAATCATTGTGATTGATACATAGTAAAAAATAAACAGGCATTTTGCCCTTTTCATTATCCTGTGAGGATTTCAGTCATTCATATGATATGTATCCAAAATGCAATGGTTTAATATGGTTACTTATTCTATATTTGCAATAGTTAGAAGCAATTACTTACTATCGATTAACAACGCTCATAAACCATGACAATATTTAGTGTTTGCGTTTGGTGTAAGAAAATAGTAAGATCGGGATATGTTATGAACTGTTGTCCGTTCCCCTACCTTAATCCCCTACCTTAATTTTTGCTATCAATGTTTTATCCTTTCGTGGCACATGCTTTATACATTTTTTACTTCACATTGTAGTTACCAAATAGGAGGACCTTCCACGTCAATCCCTCAACCTTGAAAGCCTGTTCAAGGTTTTATCTAGCAGCCTCCATCATCAAATAGGTAAGGAATATTGAATTATGAGAATATCACTGTTTTCTGAAGCCTGGAATTAGTGACTTTAGCATGTCAGAAATAGAATCACAGGTTCTACATGAAAGGTGATGTCATATAATGACATCACCTCTTGACATCACTTGGTGGTTGTTTCAAATACACTATAATAACACTAAGCAATACACTAAAGTCCTTTAGGATTCAATAGAAGGTGAATATATTTGTTTTGCACTACAAATCTATCAGCAGACTGTTATAAGTTATTGGCCGTGGATTACATTTTTCTGAGATGATGAATTATGGTTATTCCTACCCATCTGAATGCAATGAATGCAGTCTTTGACCTCTCAGGGACCAGCTCTAAACTACAAAGCGACATACTGAACGTAAACTACAACCTCGTTCCTCCAAACCAAACGAGTTCCACTGTAAATTTCGAATTTGTCATTTAATTCATTGAATACAAATGCATTCATTGCAAAGCTGTGTGCGATTGTGTTAAAAAAAGTGCTTCTGTATTTAATCACTCATATTCTTACTATTTGAATCCGCAATGCCATAGGAGGCAGTATGGAACCATCTAATATATATTATAACAAGAATAAATTATAAAAGGTACAAAATAATGACTAACCATTCACTTCCATAAAGAGGAATACATTTCTAAAGAAGGTAACAGGAGTGATGTAACAGTAATTCCAACAGTGCTGCCATGACCCCAGTGGGCTGGCCACTGGGGTCTGGGTATGGGTCTCATATGCTGCTCACTCCTGTCGTGCCGCCTGCTGATGCCGTCTCTCTTCCTCGACCCACCGGTCTTCCTCTTGCCGCACCGATTGCTCTTCCTGTCCCTTCTCTTTTTCCTGTGGCCGTCCCATTTGTGTTTCCCTGTGATGGGTCTTGCCCCCTGCTATAGGGGGGACTCCAGGTCTCATCAACAGTTGAAGCTCTCAGCCTTCCTGTAGCAAACAGTATTCACGTGTCAACAAAAGCACAAAAAAGTCTTGAGCTACAGAGAGGACCTGATCAGTTGACGATATTTATGTGGCTACAGTGAAAGAGCTGTCATGTGTTTGAGCTAAGTTAGTACTTATACTTTCAGCAGAATTCATTGAGCGATGTATCTGTTAGGTTAATCAGTCTTCATTCTGTAAATACTAAGTGTTGCATTCTTTGTGTATGTCACCATACATACTATGGTTTATTACCATGCTTTTGTGCTTACAACAGAGGTTTGTTTTAAGAAAATGAATATGGCAATGACTTCCGATGCAGGAGATGTTATGCATAATATAATCATACACATGAGCAAGTCAGACTGTTGCACCAGCTGTGCGTCATTTCAATCATTTTAATATTGATCTAGCTTTCTATGATGTGCTACGACATAAAGTTATAACATTCACCACGCTGAAAGTTTTATTTTTGTATCATTATTTTGACCAGGATAACAGTGCTGGGCTAACTAAGCCCACAATATAATTCTCAGTAAAACCTTATCTACAGCTGTTTGCGCGATAAACGTACCTAAACTCATAAGGTTTCCGCTACTTTGAGCCCTTATTCTATCCATATTCTACCTGTAAATACACCTTCAATTCAACATTTTCTAAACTGTTGTAAATCCTATTCTCTGTTGAACATCCTCTCTGTGTGTTCTGGAAACAGACAGAGTAGTATATAACAGTATTGACCTTCTGTAAACGGGCAGGTAATTAGGCCGATGTTTCAGTTTGGTTTAAATGGTCCATTCAAAAGGGATACATTCGCCTTGCCTCTTTTCTATCGTCTCTCTCCATCGCAACCCCCCTAGTTAGCTTGGATATACGCGTTTGTTCTCCCTTGACACAACGGGAAATGATTGCATCCTCTCACTCTTTCTTGAGGGATGGTGGAAATGTTCGGATAGTAGACCCATGCACCCTTTTATGGGTTGCAGTTCTGTGGAAAAAACATACATATTAACACACGGGGCCACTTATCCAACCTCTATGTGTCATATTCCCCCTTAAGCTCTTTCTTCCTATCCCTTTCTCTCCCTCTCATGCTCTCTCTCCCCCTCTCTCGCTTTTTCCTTCTCTCTCCCTATGTCTCTATACCCCTCTCTCTATTTTCGTCTCTATCTCCCCCTCCCTCCCCCTCTCTATCTCTCCCCCTTCTCTCAATTCCTCTTTGTCCCTATGTTTGTCACTCTGTATCTCCCCCCCTGTCTCACTCTCTTCCAACACATATCGAAACAAACCTAGATACCTTGGGGGCACAGGGATCCTGCTATGGTAACAGCTTGAATCCAAGGGTTTGTGTCGCATTCAAAGACATCTGAAAAGAGGGGTGGTGCGCACATCTAAAGGTAAGGAAGGAGTATTAAAACAGTGTGCAGACCCTCCTTTCTCTTACATTCAAAGACACACAAAGACACACCTATCCTTCTATAAAGATCCCTCTATCCATCTCTCTTTTTGTTTGCATTGATTGACTGATCCTCATCCTATCATTCAAATACACAAACACAAACACACACAAACACAGGCACACACACACACACACACACACACACACACACACACACACACACACACACACACACACAACACACAAGCTTAAGATGGCCAATATACCAATCTGTGATCTTCAAGGGCTCAGTGTAAAACAGAAGATTCAATACAGCTAGACAATTTATTTAGATGTGCGCGCGCACACACACACACACACACACACACACACACACACACACACACACACACACACACACACACACACACACACACACACACACAGAGACAGCCACACACACAGATACACACACATTCATAGCAATTTCATGTATTCCAGGAAAGCAAGACAAAAGAGAACAGATATGCCCCTTCTTTCAAGAGGTTAAAGAATAGGTTATCTTCTACCACGATGCAGCAACCACACCACTGTTTAACAGTCAATGCTGAGCATTATCTTAAAGACTATCAAATAATGCCTGAGCCCCAGGACAACTGTGCCCCACTCTGTGATAAGGATTGTGTGTGTGTGTGTGTGTGTGTGTGTGTGTGTGTGTGTGTGTGTGTGTGTGTGTGTGTGTGTGTGTTGTGTGTGTGTGTGTGTGTGTGTGTGTGTGTGTGTGTGTGTGTGTGTGTGTGTGTGTGTGTGTGTGTTTGTGTGTGTATGTGTGTGTGTATGTGTGTATGAGTGTGTGAGAGAGAGAGAGAGAGAGAGAGGGAGAGAGAGAGAGAGAGAGAGAGAGAGAGAGAGAGAGAGAGAGAGAGAGAGGTAGTACAGTATCTGTACTGGACCATTTGTGTATTTGTATCTGTATTGCAATGTCCACCCTTAAGATTCCTGAGTTTAATATCTACCATCCCTTCTAATTTAACCTGGTTGGGTGCCACTTTCAACAGTTACCGCCATTTGCCTTGTTTGTTCGCATGTCTTTTGACAAAGGGACATCCACATAGTACAAATACAGGTATCCATGATTTGGACCCCTTGTACTGAACAAAGAGTGTATGCTCCGACCAGAGAACCCAAAGTGCATCCAAACGTGTTTGATGCCTTGATGGATTTCAGTTGACATTCGTGTTGGGACCCAGCATGAATCGAATCATATTGTTAGAAAGGATCAGAACACATTGAGCGTGAACGTAGCAGGATGTATTTTTTTGTGCGCTTGGTGGTTTACATTGGAAATGACTCTGCGTCTGTCCCAAGGAGGCCATGTGGTTTGGTCATCATAAACTCAACCAGGACAGAGGAACTGAACGATGGCTGTCCGTTAACGTAACCATGACCAGTGTTGAGGAGTAACGGAATACATGTACCGGCGTTCCGTATTCAGAATACTAATTATAGATTTTTTTGTCGCTTGGTTCAGTACGTTTGCGTTGGTGTGAATGCAAACACCTCACTCTGATGCGAACCACATCAGCCGGCCGAGACCTCCCTGAAGAGCTGGTCTCAGTTTGCTTCCAAACGAACCCTGGTATGGTTCGCTTGAGATGTGAAAGCGAGCGCACCTCGGTCCGATTCAGTTCTAAAAAGCACCCGCTCAGCCGCGTGCATTATGAGAATTATTGTTTGAGTAGCGGTAACTCCAAGACTAGCAGCACATTGTCGGACCGTCGGGTGAAAATGAGTCGTTGCTCAGCATGGAGCAAAGAGGAGACGGAATGTAGCCTATATTGGATGTTTGAACAGACAACCACATAAAACATATGCTTGAAAACACACCGAAAAATGCTTATGGTCTAATAATAACACATTCAACACCAGGATGAGGGAGAAGGAGTTCGACCGGTAAGCAAATGTATGAAACAAATCAATATCAGCACAACCATTGCAGCCCGCTGGATATCCATGATACAGAATCAGAAACAGAATATTTTATGTTTATCTATTTTCCCACTTTTATCAGCTGAATTAATAAAGAAACTGAAAAGGGAAAATTGGTCAATTCGTCTTTTGGCCATATCTTTTGCATAAACATACCCTTATCAGGGCTGTAGCCACGTGGGGGCCAGGGGGGGGGGGGGGGCAGTCAGAGGATGGCCATCCCCCTGGCCCCCCGAGTCTGAAAAAGAAACAGAACAGAACAGAAACAGTCTAAAGAAAGCTGAAATATATGCATTATTATTTTGGTCTAATAATAAGCACCCATTCAAATAACATGGGATTATCAACAAGACATTATTAGTGTCCATGAGAACATTTATTCAATCCATTGTTTATGGCCTGATGGGCTGCGGGAAAATGGCCACTCTGAGTGATGCGGTGCGTGAGTTTGAAAATGGAAGTTTTTGAATATCAAGTGCCACCCCAAATAAAAGACTGGCCTGAGCTGGCCCCAGCAATAATGTCCTCACTACGCCCCGGTGAGGACATTCACAGGGGCATCCATAGTCTTTGTTCCTCTACAGCAGGGGTGTCAAACGTACGGCCCGCGGGCCGGATCAGGCCCGCGAACGGGTTTAATCCGGCCCGCGAGATGATTTTGTGAAGTACAGTATTGTAAAAAAAAAAATAAATAATAATAATTATAAAGAAAATTATATTTTTTTTTATAAAAATCCTTCCTAGCATTACATGAATTGCATTGACTGGCACTGATTAATTTGTTGTACATTGAACTACTGGACAATTGTGTGTAACTGGAAGTCGCTTTGGAATGTAACGTAAAATGATCTGCTATTTTTCAATGAAAGAAACTGCTGTTCTTAATGTGTCCACTAGAAGTCGCAATAGCAATTATGTTAAGCAAGCAAACTTTATACCGGGGCTGAGCAGGGAGCAAGTATAAACAGGTAGTGCAGCTAGCCCGGAGCTACCTTGTCGTTCTGCCTTACGCCTCGTTTCCACATACGTACATTCTCGTATGCGATCCAACCGTCTCCGACCGAAAGTCCATTCATTCCTATTTGATTCTCCGTAATGTCCGTTTTTCCTCCGAGACTCCTCCCCTCCGTAAAATTTCTGTCCGGTATGTCCGTAATATACGTTCAAAAAATTGAACTTTCGCCGTCGTTTTACGGAGATACCGTATGAAAGTTTTTATGTTTTTCACAAACTTGTAGGCTAAGTACCTGGCAGGCCAAACTCCTCGGCAATCTCTTTCCAAGCCTGGTTGGTTTGTTTTTGTCTCTGCATATGTCGATCCTCATGTTCCAAAGTACCGGTCTCCTATCCGCTTATCCGGGGTCGGGTCGCGGGGGGAGCAGCTCAAGCAGGGGGCTCCAGACTTCCCTTTCCCGGGCCACATTGACCAACTCTGACGGGGGGATCCCGAGGCGTTCCTAGGCCAGTGTTGAGATATAATCTCTCCACCTAGTCCTGGTTCTTCCCCGAGGTCTCCAGGGAGACGCCAGCCACCCTTCTGAGGAAACTCATCTCGGCCGCTTGTACCCGCGATCTCGTCCTTTCGGTCATCACCCAGCCCTCATGACCATAGGTGAGGATGGGAACGAAGATCGACCGGTAGATCGAGAGCTTTGCATGCGACTCAGCTATGAAGGTATTATTGTAGCAAAAGTCTTTAGCACCTGTAACTGCAGAATTTGAATGCGTACACTAAAGTCACAGTAAATTTGAAGTCGTATATATTTATTTTGCATGTGTACTCTAAAGTCACAAATGTATAACAGTACATTTGTAGTCGTAAAAAAAATATAAATATTTTTTATACCATTGTAAACACAAAATAGGGTCTACGAGTACGCTAATCTGTGTTACAGGTGCACAAATCCTTTTGCTACAATTATTGCAGCGCAGTTGGTGCAAAACACATTCGCACACCCGTGTTTCATAATCTGAGAACATGCCCAAAAGGTGTGCATTCGTAAACCCAAATTTGAACAAATGCATCAGAAGTTGCACATCTGTGAACGCTATGTTAATTCAGCATTTTAATGAGCGAGCACAAAACCATTTTACAACTGCTCGAATCTGCTCCTGCAAGTCTCAGCTGTGGGGTTATTGCAGGTTGTTTTGCAACACCCCTAGGTGGTAAATGTGTAGCAAAAGTATTCGTATCCGTAGATGACAGAGCGTCCGTGAGCGGGACAAAATAGTCCCGCCCATAATTTCCTAATCCAATGAAAATCGCCGGCAGGGAGGCATTTCTCAAATTACAGTGACGGCTGGTGGTGATTTTGGGTGGGTGGGCTAAAGAATGCATTACATTTATCAATACTTCACAGGGCTCCAAACGCCATGAGGTCACCTTTATATCTCTGTTCATAACTTTCATATAATGTGTATGATTTTTAAACAAGATTAAGGTGTAGAGAAAGGCATTTCTTTATTTGAAGCACAATTATAAATGAAAAATAAAAATAAGGTGTTTAAAGTGCTTCACTGAGCTGAAATTGAACATTTCGAACTAAACCATTAAGCAAAATAAAACTTTTTTTGTGCTTAAAGTATTACACAATTAATTGTTTACAATGGTATAAAAAATATTTATATTTTTTTGACGACAAATGTACTGTTACACATTTGTGACTTTAGAGTACACATGCAAAATAAATATATACGACTTCAAATTTACTGTGACTTTAGTGTACACATTCAAATTCTGCAGTTACAGGTGCTAAAGACTTTTGCTACAATAATACCTTCATACTCAGCTCTCTTTTCGTTACAACGGTGCGGTAAAGCGAACGCAATACCGCCCCCGCTGCTCCGATTCTCCGGCCAATCTCACGCTCCATAGTACCCTCACTCGCGAACAAGACCCCGAGGCACTTGAACTCCTTCATCTTTTGTCCGTAAATAAAGTAATGCCCGTACGTAAAACACTAGCGACTCCTTCCGTAAATTTACGGAAGCACGGATACGAAAAACATACGTATGTGGAAACGAGGCGTTATACTTCCAACATTATGCGCTTTGGCACTCTCATTGCCCCAAAATGTCTCTGTCAAAAAGACGAAAAGTGGACACAGTGCAGAGTTTTCCACGAAAAATGGTCATCGTCCTTTTTATTCACGGAAGTAAATGGGAAACCCGTGTTTGGTGTGCTCACAGCATGTTTAATTTTACATAATTATGCCATACTTTTACCGGTCCGGCCCACTTGGGAATAGATTTTCCTCCATGTGGCCCCTGAGCTAAAATGAGTTTGACACCCCTGCTCTACAGCAAATTATATAATCTAGTGCACTTTCAGGGAGATTTGGGCCTAACAAATTCAGCCAGTTGGAACAGAAGAACACATCAGAATGGGCCTGTTTAGTAAGCAGGATTTGATGCCGCATTCCTACACTTATAAAATGCAATTAAATTTGGAAGTAATCCAAGTATTCAGAATACAATACTTACAATTTAAAGCGTATATATATATATATATATATATATACAATTTGCATATATTCCGTATTCTGCAACTGGATACCTTTTAAAAGTATCCTTCCCAACACTGATCATGACAACGTAATTAAGTAACTTTACTAAGTAATGCTATACATGCCTGAACCATCACACAAAGTCATGTTCCATACATTAAGAGGAACTCTGCGTATTGTCTTATAGGACACAATCCAATATTATAGCAGGAACAGAACAGATCAATAATATGATACCTTCATTACACACCATTGAGCAATGAAATCCAAATACCAATTGGTGCTCATTAGTATTGGTATTAATCTGTTTATTTTAAGTTGGAGCTACAGGCAGGAAGGGTAAAGAGGTTGTTAAGATAACAACAAAGTACTAGTATATCCTTCCACTTACCATGGCAATTTGCTGAAATGTGTATCAGTACACATGTAAGCAGGACTTTACATGCTGTTGAACATAGGCAGAGATAAGGAGAGGATGAGAGAGAGAGAGAGAGAGAGAGAGAGAGAGAGAGAGAGAGAGAGAGAGAGAGAGAGAGAGAGAGAGAGAGAGAGAGGGGAGGGAGGGAACAGGATGATAAAAAACATTCAGCATTAAGTGTGCTCTTGTCAGTAATTTAAATTGGTAGCAAGTTTGAATTAGCTGTACATGTGTTATAAATGTCCTAGCATTTGTACATGACACTATTTAAGAGAGAAGGACAAAATTAGTGAGACATTAGGAAGGGAGAGAGAATTGTAAGAGAAAATTATGATTTAAATCTGGTTTGCGGAAAAACTCTCAGTGGTGAACACAAGACACACATTTGTAAAGGGGAGGGAATTAATTATTAAAGTATGGATTCAACAAATACGGATTTGTAGTTGTTTTCCTGGATACAGCAATAGCAACACAAAATAAATGTGATCTTTCCTCAGAAGGGTTAGCACTTAGTATAATACATTATGTGTATATACAATATGCTTATTTAATATTAAGAATGTTGTTATTGTAATAACGTCTTGCTGTAAAAAGGCAGAACAAAACAATGAAATGCACATTTTATTGGCCACAATTTAAAATAATTTAATCTAAAGTAGTTATCATCACTTGTTTAGCGATCTGTCAAGGCTCATATGATCAAAGAAGGCTAGTGATCAAACCAGTGCTTACTTTGAAAATGCCATAATAATCTTCTTACAGTAACACAACATCTAGCTGGTGTTAAGCCAGCATTAGCATTAGCTGGTGCTACATACACATTTTATACCGTTTTTGATGGCATGCAATGAAAAAGGTCAGCATCAAACGAGATTTAAAGTTCAAATATTCTTTTTCATCTGTTTGAGTTTGGAGTTAAATGTGCAGTGGCCAGGGTGGCTAAATGCTCTCTCTCTACGAAAGAGGATGGTGTGTCATCCCAATGGCAACGACCTACTGCAAACATGTGGAAAAAAAATTAGTAGCCTACGTACATTGTGTACGATGATTATGATAAGCGATGTTGTAAATGAGATGCGCTACGCCGTGGCGTGATGCGTTGCGGAGAGGCTCACGACTCTCGGACGGGGCCGTCACATCAACCGCTGCACATGCGGAGCTCCATACATCCCCGCCCTTCGTCCCTTCATGTGTCCTTTCGTCGGGATGTCAAAGAATATACAAAAGCTCACTCCAATGTCAGTACCTGCATCCGGAGCAGAGTGGAACGCTCACAGCTTTGCAGAGGCTGGCAAAATGTCACTCCTTTTTTACCTAAATGACGGTCTTATTTAAGTAACAGTGACACATTGTCATAGATTACTAATTAAAACATTTTACCACTAAAAAAGAAAAAAAAACGTAAAATTGGTTTGGATTACACTACCACTTAACGCTCAATTTAGGAAAAGAAAGATTTGCTATAGCTAGCATGAAGCTAGGCACTGATGGGGTCATCCCTTTGTTCCCCAGGTCCTATGTTCCCGGGTATGCGAAGGGTTAGTGTCAGGTTTATGGTTAGGGTTAGGGTTAGGGTGAGGGTTAACCCTTAACCTAACCCTAACCCTAATCATAACCAATCGGAGGAGAGCCATTGTAACCAATCACAGGCGAATCAGAGGTGAAAAAGGCGGTATTTGCCCCTACCATCCTACGAAAAAATTATTAGCTCGCCGGATCCTATGTTCCCTGGTCACATACAAAGCGGGGAACATAGGACCCGGGGAACATAGGACCTGGGGAACATAGGTTTGCTCCAGCACTGATATAGTGTTAACCAAAATCACAGGGACATAGAAGTACAACTCAAGCATGCTGGTGGTTCACTGTGTTTCGTATCCTGCCAGATAATAGGAAGAAAGGTTGGAAAAGTAAAGTGAGGTTGTCGGAGCAGAAGTAACTGCTAGTGTAAGAGGGTGTAGGAGCATCAGCTTGAAGCAAAAGTTAAAACGCCGATACGGAGTGAGAGGTTGGCACACAGCATCAGCAAATCAATCAAAAACATTTAAATCAGCACGTTTCACAACATTGATCCTTCCTTATTGTGTTTATTTTTATGGATTATGTTAAATGGTAGCCCTTTTGCACACAAGGACAAACAAAATAGATTCAGAGTAGCCATGCGGAAATACAGTTATTATGGGAACAAAAGGGTAAAGAGATAAGGAAAATGGAGGAAAACATGGAATAATTTGCTTTTTTCTCTGCGGAACACTTTCAATCAGTTAGAATCAAATGTACACAAAATAAAGAGAAAAAACATGTCAATGAAAATTGTCCATGTGTGTTCCACTGCTATAGAGTGAAAGCAGGTTTTGCCCTTGCCATTGTCATTGACAGCCAACTGTGTGGTGTGACCATTCATCAGCTGCAGACAGGTGCCATGCTACTATTATCCTCTCAGTTCACCTCTGTGAATACC
>NC_082388.1:14425441-14435441 GCF_031168955.1 Gadus macrocephalus | reverse complement strand
AGACAGACAGACAGACAGACAGACAGACAGACAGACAGACAGACAGACAGACAGACAGACAGACAGACAGAGAGGGATACACAGAGAGGGATACACAGAGAGAGGGATACACAGAGAGAGCGAAAGAGAGACAGACAGACAGACAGACAGACAGACAGACAGACAGACAGACAGACAGACAGACAGACAGACAGACAGACAGACAGACAGACAGACAGAGAGGGATACACAGAGAGGGATACACAGAGAGAGGGATACACAGAGAGAGCGAAAGAGAGACAGACAGACAGACAGACAGACAGACAGACAGACAGACAGACAGACAGACAGACTGACTGACTGACTGACTGACTGACTGACTGACTGACTGACTGACTGACTGACTGACTGACTGACTGAATGATTGGTATGCTGTTAACAGACAGAAATCAAATAACAGACCTTCAAATAGTCTATATCTTCTGTCTTTTAAAAAGATGATCATGTATATACTGTAAATACTACATGGTTCCTGTGGTGCTTATTCAGACCAACCCTGTTATTTAATCTTTGCATTTTCACGTTTATAGTATTTGATTGATCAGAAACAAACTTCCTCCAAGGCATGTTGTGTTGAGCAGACCATTTGAATCCTTTGGTCAACCGACAACCCAAATGCAGATCACAGAGACAGGATATAAGAATGAAGTTAATGGTTTTAATAGCAAACAGGAAAATACTGAACGGAGATGTAGTCGGGGCGGGCAGGCAAGTGCAAAACCATAGCGAGGAGGGTTTCCATCGGCCCCATGTCCGTTACATGTACTTCTGAACGAAGCCAGAGCTTTTCTGCTGCTATGCTTAAAACTCCAGCCAACGATGATGCTGTTGCTCTCAGCGCTCTTACGAAATCTTTGGGAAAAGCATTCAGTGGAGATTTCTTTTAATCCATTAAGATTGTTATTCAGTGATTAAAAACTTTTTTGAATGCTCAGTAAATGCAAAACTTTCCTTGGGAGCAGCCGTTTTTTGTATTCTAAACATATAATTTGAACATTTTGGAAAAGTCTTGGAGTCTGAGAGAGGAACAGAATGTGAACTTGCAAAATCAGGTTGGTCAATTTTAGCAGACAGAACCCTGTGGTTAAACTTTCAAATTCAGGTTTTTAAGTAGCAATTGTTTTTTATAGCTTCTTTCAGGGTCCGTTAGGTCTTCATTAGAGAGATCTGCAAGCGGCAAATAGAATTGGTTTGAAGACTGAATTATTTTTCTTGGGGGTTTTCAGTTGATTACTTTCCAGAGACGACAGCCATTGGTGTTGCTTTCGTTTCCACATTGGTGGGACACGTCAGACAGGAGGTCTGGGTCTCCTCACTTACAGTTTTTTCCTATCGTTTTCGGTCATGTACCCATACTATGGTCACTTTTCCCTATCACTTAACACAGTGGGCTTTAGAGACACACACCTCTGCATATCTGTTAACCTTTGGTGCAAAATGCACTACAACAACCACACCACAAACAATGCTGCCATAACTTAACACATGTTTCCTCTCAGAACACTATGACCTAAAAAACACTAACATCTTGAAGCATTGCCAATTATAAAATGTTGCTGTGTCCTCCAGTTTGGCATAGATTTCCTGTAGTGTTGCATTGAAAAAAAGAGAAAAAACACAGACAAACACTTCTTTGGACTACAGTAATAAAGTTTGTAATATTACAGTATGACAATCCAAGCCAAGTATCTGCTGACAGTGTTCATATGTCGGTTTACCTCCCACAAAATATGTCACAATTGAGTGTGGTAAATGTACTGTAATTGTAAATACAGTAAATACTGTAAGTGTTTTATGAGAAACTGAGAATAACAATTTTCAGTTTTTGTAATGCAAATTACATACAGTAAGTACGTAATATATGATCCAGAAACAAATCACAAACACAACCGTTTTTTTCACTGTGCTTTACTTTTTGGAGATTTTGTGTTACACAAAACAGAAAATACATTACAAAGTCAAAAAATAAATAAACTATAAACTCAATATTTTTTCTTATTCAAACATGTAACTTCATTTGTCTTTCCAAATGCAGCATCTTTCCATCTACAGTGATCTAAGTTACTGATAAGTTAGGTTTTGAACAGAAAGTTCACTGTTTTGAACAGAGTATCTAAACATTGGTAAAATATGCTGTAGTTCCACAGCGTTTTGCCGGTAGTGAACATTGACTGGGGCAGGTATCCATGAAATTTGGAAGAAGGCGTCATTGCCAGCATTTGTATCTTAGCATAGGGGCAAGTAACCACAGTTTGGTTCACATGGTCTACTGGTGTGCTCACTGTGTGAAGTGTTAAGGGAATGTGAACATGGTTTAGGTAAATTGCCTAAAACGATAGGAAAAAACTGTAGTACATTTACAGCATCAACCAATACATATCCTGCATTCTGGTGAATTTCTATGCATTTTAGGCAATTTATGGTGGAAATGTCTTTCTTTAAGTAAAGGAAAACAAATAATTCCTGTGCCTGGTGATTATTCCAAAATATTTTGGAATAATAATAAATATTATGATGAATGTTAACAAAAGAATTATTAATAAAACCCATTGTCGAACTGCAGTGCCTGAGTACTACACAATAGTTAAAAACAGAAGGGATTATCTAGTTCATTATTAGTCTGTTGAGGAAAGGATCTGATGGCTAATTCGTTCGGCCTTGTGTTCTGGTGTGTGTGGGCGGGGGTACTCCAAAGTCAAATCTAATTTAGAGTTTCTGTTACTTTCTTCTCCACAACTTCCGTAAAAAACCGGGAGATAATCAAATTAATTTGAGGATCAAATTAGTGTGCAACATACATTTCGGGAGCTCCATCTAATTCAGAACCAGTCACACGTCAAATAATTAAAATAAAAATGTACTTTTTTAATTTACTTTTACCGCAGTAACAAGGTCTTAAAAATACATGTTCTTACTCTATTTTTGAGAACATGAAAAAAAAAGAATTCAGACCTCAGCAAGACTACAGGGTGTTAAGAACATGTCATAAACAAGTAATTATTGCACCGTTTGTATTAAATAGATTTAGCAAAGCCCGAACGATGAAGAATGAGATGAGGACAGCAACATGGAGGACCCCCCACCCGTTTTATAAGATGTTCACGATCCACTGAATATTTAATGTTGATAAAATATTCACATTTCAATCATGATGCATGCCCCCTAGCTTGTTTCTGTGCTGCAAGCTAAAGTGCAGGAGGTTCAATTTACAGCTGTGTGAAGGGAGGACTATCATGCTCTTTATAAAGAGGGGGGGTTGCACATGTGAACAATGTCACGCGACTTAAGTAATGCACGTGGGGCTTGTGAATTCAACGTTTTTAAATGATTATCAAAGAACTGAAAGACTACATCATGGGATACGTCAATGAATTACTAACTTGAACTTCATTAATCAGAGATGATGAAAAATAATAATGAAAATAAGATAGATGGATTATGTCTAATATCCTAAATCAAAATAATAGTTTCTAGTTACCATATGATAGCATAATTATCATAATGATTGTATCCTTATGATTGAGGTGTCATTTGGTCAATTGTTTTTGAGCGTATTTTCTCAGAGATCATTAAGGGGTCAGCGAACCTATTGTTTCAGCTGGAATTACAATACTGGGGAACAGTAGCGTGCGGTGACCCTAAATATCAGTGGGGCAGAAACACAATCTGTTTTTGTATATATATTATGTATATATATTATATTATACATCATTATAAATATATATATATATATATATATATATATATATATATATATATATATATATGGTGGTCCATATCCCCTTGTCCTGTGGACACACTTGCTTGAAAAAGTAGACATGGGAAACAAAACACAGCATATCTCTTTGAGCAAACACATAGCCATTCTTTCTTTTCATACCATGCTCGGGAGAAAGTTGTAAGTTTTCCCCCTATCCTCCGTTTTTTGGATAATGCTTGTCCGGTCTGTCTGGGCCAAGTTGTTTGATTTCTAACTTGTCTTCCAATTTTAACCCCTCAAATTAGTTTTTTAACAGAAACTCAACACTGTTAATCACAGGTGCAACACCACTCGCAATATCTGCATCTGATATAGAAAGAACGAAAAATACGTGCGGAATAATTTGAGTTAAAACAACAACAGTTCTAGAATATACCCATGGGGCAGACTACTTTACCACCATATAGCGCCTGCAGGGTTATGCGATAAACCATACAGAGGAATGCGGTCGCTGAGCGGCCCTGCCCCAAATTGCATGACACGTTAAACTCAACTAGAATCGCCACCATAATCCAAATTTGATGTCAACAGACCAAAATAGTCGGAAAGCCTACAGAAACCATCGATAGTTAATGTGAAATTCACATTATTAAAAATAGACATGGTATGTAATCAGGATGTTGTCATTCCATTGACAAATATGTATGAACATTTGAATCAATGTTTGACGAGGCGAGTAACACAATTACAAATACACAAAATCTCTGCTGTTTTATCGTACACCCCACCGATAATACCACAGATCAATGCTCACCCCTTCTGACAGGTGCACATGTATGCATGGTGGATACATTTCTCCAGCCCAACATAAATGCTGCAATGAGATGCCAAATTGATTACAGTTCTACCTAGTACTAACAATCAACACTGAACTCATGCGTTCTGCTCGATGCCTACGCAAAATCCAAAAATTGCTGACTGACCTAACAGGTCCAATCTGGACCGTTCCCAGCAGAGATTGGTACGTTCACATGGTGTTTGGGGAGCATGGCAAGAAATAGGATTTTACACCTTATTTTAACATTGATGAAATGGCATAGATTACTAAATTGACGATCATATAATAACTATTACAATGTTTTAAACCAAAAAGCTAATGTTTTTTGGTTCACTGGCTCTTCAAGTAGACTATAAAAGAGACGGATGACACCTGGCATACAGTTCGCTCAGAGTTTATATGAACAACCATGACCAGTTAATCCTAGTTGTCCAGAGGACTGGCAAAGTTACAGATAGAAACATACTACCAGGAGTCTTAATATGATCCTTTCCTTTGGGAGTCATCAGTGGTTAAATAGTACATGAGTTAAGTCAGTCAAAACATACACAGCTCACACTGAGGAAAGCACTTTACTGAGATAACACACCCACACACACCTTCTATCTTCAAATAGAGATCCATCTAACACAGTCTTTCCCTTTCCCTTTCCTATAAATCATGCCAAATTGAATTACGTGTAGTAGGATTAACTCCAGCCCACTCTGACTAGAGGTGTGCGTGCTGCATTAAGTCCCTCTCTTTCTACCTGGGTGCTCATTTGCTTTCCCGAAGGGCAATGCAGCTTTTAAAATCACGAGGAATCTCCAACGCTGATTAGGGACCAATCAATGCGATGCGCTTACCATTCAGCCTGCCCCTATCGATCGTCATGCCAACGACCTGCAGCCAGAGCCCATCCTGTTATGCATTATCTCTGGCCATATAAGTACTATGGGAATAGTTCACAGGGAAACACTCACACAGAACCAGCATGACTAGTGACCATGCAAAGAAACATATATGTTTTTTTGATTCTGAGATTCTGTATAAATGGGATGAAGGACTTTAATATTGACCGTATTTATTGGACAGTGAATGGATGGGATGGAAGATGGTGGCATTGGCATTAAGGTGCATTCACCCCAAAAGTCGAGCGAATATTCTACTAGTGCGAGGTCGCTTGCACGAACGACAAAAGAATTTGCTATTAGAATTTGCGCGACAGCGTTGTTGGCGGCACGCCATACAAGCTACTTAAAAACGTGGGCGAAAAACATGCATCTATTCGTGTCTTTGCGTTGACCTTGGCCTTTGTTGTTTTTCTGTCTATCGTTGTACGATAGATGTAGACATTGTCAAACCACCTCGTTGCATTGTGTCTTTTAAGTAAACAAAAACAAAAAAGGTTGTAGAATCCCCCAAAAAATCTCTGGTTTCAACCGGGCCTTTGATAGGGCTACCAAAATTAGAACTCAGTACAGCTTTGATTCCATATTACTACATTTAAGAATGCAATCAATATTTGATGAACCGCAATAAACACAGACTTGAATAAAGAAAGCCTCCTTCATTGCCTCACAGACGTCCCCACCCACAATTTTCATCCCTAGAGGACTGGAGACAAGTAAGTCATCACATCTCTGACACTTTCTTTTTATTTATTTGTTTCATTTTCAAGGTGCGTAGAGAATCTCATTTACATATAGATATGAGATGTTTTTCAAAGCTGGAGGCAAATGTGGCATACACTGCATATGCTTACTAACTTAATACGTGTTAAGAGCCATGGGGATTTGGCTGTTGCTTTCTCTCTCTCTCCATCTCTCCCACCCTCTCTCTCCCTCTTTCTATCTCTCCCTGCCTCTCTCGCTGCTAACTCTGGTTTCATCAGCCATTTCCAGTCTTCATGATACCTTATCTCTCTCTCTCTCTCTCTCTCTCTCTCTCTCTCTCTCTCTCTCTCTCTCTCTCTCTCTCTCTCTCTTTCTCTCTCTCTCTCTCTCTCTCTCTCTCTCTCTCTGTGCCTCTCCCTCTCCCTCTCTCCTTGCAATCAGATGAAATGAAAGAAAGGCCGGCTTGGCATGGTTATAGAACTTTAATAATCCCACATTAATAGCACATAAGAGCAAGAAACGACCTGCTATAAAAAAAAGCAGATGACTCCGGAACTTCAAACCCTCCTTATCAAATATAAGTAATAGCACATCGCCATAATGCCACATTTCTGATGAAGAAAGATGGACCTATTCAAATGAGGCTTAATGAAGTGTCCTGCTCTCCGTTCTCTCAAGGTTTAGCATTAAACTAAAATGAGAAACCATTTCTTTCAGTCTTATTACATTCAATTGCTCACTCACCCTTTTACTTTACTCCCCCTGATCCTCCTCGGTTATCACCAAAGAGAAGCGTGTGTGTGTGTGTGTGTGTGTGTGTGTGTGTGTGTGTGTGTGTGTGTGTGTGTGTGTGTGTGTGTGTGTGTGTGTATGTGTGTCTGATAGCAAGTAAGTGGTTTGTGTGTATGTGTGTGAGCGTACTTATTTGTGTGTGTTTATGTCTGTGTGTGTGTACCAGCTAATGATTCCAATAGCAATCTCTGGCTCTGTACCCAAATAAGTATGAGAACTCACATTTTCCTTATTTTGCATCTTTCCACATTCCCACAATCACAAAGTGTCACTGCCATTTTAAGTTACATTTTCAATTTCGAACCGGTTAGAGAATGTTTCAATCTTTGTAAGTCTCTCTGTGTTTACTCTGACAGGAACTTTTACACAAACTTCAACAAAATGAGATTTGACAGGGATTTATTTTATTGCTTCTGTGTTTTGGTTTTCAAATAGAGCCCAAATCCTATTTGAAAGGTTATTAATATACCACAACCCCAACATACAGTTATAAGCACCCACTCGTCTACCGATAACGTTGTGATCCGCTCGGATCCGGTCGAGGTCGTGGATTACGGCTGAGTCCTGCATTAACACCATGGTCCTAAATGGAGAGATCTAGGGAAAATAGAGATACAAATTATTTCATGGGCCTAATCTCGGCTTAATATTGGTACGGCCTCCTCTAATCTGCTGTTCAAAACAAGTCTATAATTGATTCATTCACTGTCTATGTGTTAGGTTCAGTCTTCCTTTCTGGTTTTGTTTAATGAGGTTTTGAATGGTCAGTGCATCCAGAAAAAACACTTTGGTACTGTTGAGAATTGCCCTGAAAAAGTCCTTAGTCCGCCATTGATTTCCCTGTAGTCGTTTCAATATATGATGAACGGATGACATTTAGTAACAGACACCAAAGAAATACATTGTTGAATGTCAACAAATACATCTCTTGAAAAGGAAATGGAACACCACATAATAAACCTCCCACATAATGAAACTATTTGAGCAGGAAAAAAAAGTCTGACATGAGTCTACCTCTACAGCTAAGCCGACTCAGAATGTGTTTGTTTGCGTGTGAAAGTAGGCTTCTGTGTGACAAATGGTTATCTGTGAAATGCGACAGCCAGGTGTGTGTGGAGGCTCTGTTTGGTATGGCATGCGACACTGCATGAGTTATGGAAATGTATTAAATACTCCCAAGTTTGCATAGATGTTTCAATTAAAAGGGATCACATTATGCATTATTTCCTGGTTAATAATTTAATTTGGGGGTAATACTAGAATAGGTTTATATATGCTTTAATGATAAAAATACACCCTTTTATTCTCAGAATCCTGTCTCTTTAAGGTGCCCTTCCCGATAAGCCCAGTCTGTTCTGATTCAGCCGTACCTTTTCGAGCCCGATTGTGATACAGAATCATCAATTGAGGCCGAACAATCAGTTTGACCCGAATCACCCTCGCAACCAAGATTGGAGCAGGACATTTCCAAGTAGTTATTTTGTAGCTTTCATATATTTTAGATGGAATGTTCTAACTATAATTTCTGAATTTCTTTTTCAACCGTGTGATTGTTGACCAACAAACTGTGTATTTAATCATTTCTTATTTTGGTACACTTTTGGTGGAAATTGTGGCAGACTGCCATGCAAAGTGGAAAACTTCTGAGGTAAAGACATACGAAAGTTAGTATAATAAATGTTATACTACTGCAGCCTTTGCTTCTTGAACAGTGAGGTTTAATAGTAATGTTTATAAAAAATAATATATGTATTATTCTTTTCAAAACAACACATTTATGTGCAGAAACTGTCTGCTGGAGGTGCTTAGAAAGGAATTTCCAGGTCGTCAGCGTCTTTGTGGAACTCCGGACCTGTCAGGGGTTTCCTTATCCAGCTGGACTGCATATTGGCCTCCGACTGCCCCTGGACTGAAGAGACGGGGCGGGGAACCACAACAACCCTGCAGTCTCACGAAAATACGTGACACTGTCACGTCATCTAATCTATTCATTTGTGATCTGGGCACGTAATTTCAATTATTTCATGGCAAAAGCACAAATAACAATGTTTCTAACCGCTTTTGGCCACCCGTTTCTACTTTCACCTTTGATTCGGAGAAATTGTGACCATTCACGGATATATTTAATGCAGGTGCGCTGCTCTGTAGGCAAACCGCGACGGAAAAAAGGTAGCTGCTTCATCTAGTTTTAGAATGAGTTTGAAATTTGTGCTTTTGGCACAAAAAAATTGAAATTACGTGTCCCAGATCACGAATGAATAGATTAAGTGACGTGACAGTGTCACGTACGTATTTCCGTGAGACTGGGTTGATCAGAGACACCTTTGATACTGGGACCTTTGGTCCCTTGGTGTTCAGCTCAGCAACAGCCAACGGACTCCACACTCGGTACTTAGCCAACTTGTTTGTTTTAAACTTAATAAATCCACAACTAATATAGCATACTACAATCAATCCCAAATCCTCCGTCAAATGAAGGGAATGCTCAAAATATATTTCAAACCACACATTTTTCAGTTCCTGTGGTAGTCATTTCATAGGGTAATGGCCGATATCTTATCGGCATGGCCCTACCAGCCCACCTCCACCGGCCAACACTCTAAACTAGCACACCAGCCGAGAGGCGCTACTTCTCCACAGCCATAATGTTTTGACGAAACGTATTCACTGGAGTAAAAGCAGACTGCAAACCAGCTGTGTCCGGTAGTTTAGGAGCGAGGCTCCCCCTGGTGTGGACTTTGAGCTTTATAGCTTATTCATGGATAAAAAAAATGTTAGATAACACACTAAAGGAAAGAGGAAACACAAAAGCATAATATAACCCCTTCAGTGGCTTTTTAGTATGTATAATTTGTATATTTCCAAAATGAAAAAAAAATAATAGCAACAGAATTAAAATACATATTATTCCTGTGAGTCTCATTATTTGCTCTGAAATGTTTCTAAACTACTGCAGATACGTCTGCATTGCTGCTGCTTTGCTCCAATGACAGATGTTCCCGTCGTCGTCCTTAGTGATACATCAGTAGTACAGAA
>NC_082388.1:14410441-14422941 GCF_031168955.1 Gadus macrocephalus | reverse complement strand
TGGCAAATTAAGATCTTTGCTAATAAGGGGCTCTGTAGGCCCTTGGAATGGTTCCTTCACTGAGGTTCCTACAAACTTCTCCCTCCTTCGCTGACTCCTGCTCTTTTCCCCTTATAAATATACTTTATATTTTTCCTTGCATTCTCTGGACCTAACAGCTGGAGGAAAATTGGAATATCCTTACCTAGGATAACTATTCCTGACCGACGGTTTGCCAGCCTGTGCAATAGTGCCCCAGGGTCTAAGCTGTCTTTGACCAAGGTTCTATTGCTTCCAGTGTCTACCGTCGTCTGCACCCTTTTTCCCCTAAGCCCTACCCATGATCACGATTCTCAATGTCCCTGACCCTGCCTCCCCTGCCTTGAAACATCAGAGTTCTTGTCTGTTGTAGGCTTTCTTTTAATTTGGTTTGCCATGGCCTGTCTGATCACATGGCAACAAACTAAGGGGTCTTTAGGTCCCTTAGAGATGGGGCCAACATCGTTTTGACTGCCTGGATCGCCTTCTTATCAGAAACATGGCCTCTCTCCATTTTACAAGGAGAGGGGCTTGGGTCCTATGACCCACAAAGTTTGTAGCTCCCGAAACAAAGGAGACATGCCTAGGCCAATTATTTACTGAACTTTTCCCACAAACTGCATTTCCAAAAAAAAAAAAAGATGGATGCAAAAATGAATATATGCATGAAAAATAACTTGATTACCTAAAATAAATAAACAAGGAAATGTAAAATAACAACAACAAAACATAATATACAAATATAACATAATGTATACATTTCCTGCACCTGTCATAGGCGTCCAAAAGATTTACCCAGTTCAAAGGTGAAATGCTGCATCTACAGGAAAACCAATGGTAGGCCTACGTCGCCTGGCGTTACAAAACAACCCCTTCACTGGACCGAAATTTGACAACCAATGATGACACAGAAAAGACGTCACTTCGACGGCACAATGCGCAGTGCATCATGTCTACATTTCCTGCACCTGTCATAGGCGTCCGAATAACGTCCAAAAAATGTACCCAGTTCAAAGGAGAATTGTTGAACGTCAATATGACGTTCAAGTTGGGTCATGGTTTGACATCCAAATAGTGGACCTAGTTTGGACGTCAAATAGATGTCCAGAATTGGTCACGGACCGACGGACCAGATATAGACATGATCTGCACGTCTATCCAACTTCCAATGTTTAGTGGGTGCAGTCAACTCTTTAAAAGTAATGTGAACTTCACTTCGGTGAAGTGCTACGTTAAAACGAAGTCTATATGCTTGTTTCATAGAGTTTGGTGATTAGTTATGCAGACCAATTCGCTAATTCAATTTATGCATGCCATTAAATAAGCTAAAATAAAACATAAGCTCCAAGATTTGATTCCAATGCTTGATTTTTTTGTGCAACGTGTGCAGACCTGGCAATCTACTAAGAAGCAGCAGGCCAGCAGGGGCCACTGCTGGTCACTTTTATTTGCACTTAAGAGCCCTTTATAGCTATAGGGCTAGATCATCGTTTTAGAGACCTACCATTGTTAGTCATTTATACGTTTTGTTATTGATGGATTGAATGTCTTATATCAGCAAGCAGTATCGAGTGTAAAGTGACTCCAACAGTATTTGTCAATGTTGAAAACATAACTTTCTTTTCCCTGCCTTGGTTTCCCCGCTATTGATAAATGTTGAATTTTACGCAACTGTGATTGACAATTGCAGAAAAGATGCCCTGATTGGTTAGAAAATAGCTTGGGGTTGTCATAAGTCAAAATGGACTCGTGAAGAGGCAGGTGCAGTCATCCTGAAACTGATATTCTCACAGTGCATTTCACTCACTAATAGCTGACAGATGGCTATGCCATTTCTAACAAGTTACACTCAAATACAAGCTCAAAAATCCTACCTACAGCAACATAAGTTTGAGTCCAGCATAGACATTTTGGTGTGCATATTATCACACCAAAAACAATTTCAAAATTCATACCCATTTATGAAATTGAGTGTTCACAAAGATGTGCAATGTCAGCTTTTGCTTAGGGTACCATTTTGAGTTAACGGATGCTGCCTTGCCATGCTCGGAATTTAACAAGACCAACATCTAATTTCCAACTTTGTTGACATTTGACCAATCGTCCATGTTACAGATGAAATAAATAGATAGAGTAGATATACTAAATAAATCCATGATCTGGCTCTCTTTTGTAGAACATCTGATCTGATTTGATTGATCCGAAGATTAAAAAAATAAATAAAAACTCACAGGGAAGCCATTATCAAAGGCCGTGCTCATCATTCACATGCTCTGATTGTGACATTAGGCAAAGTGACATTGTTCTTTAAGTGGGTCAGAGGAAAACTTTTGCTCTCAAACAGCCAACCCACAGAGGATAATGAAATTGTTGGGTAGTGTCCGATGTCTTGTGCCCCTGTTCTGCCTGGTGGCCCAGATGAAGGGGCGAGTGGTCAACCAGTCCTGTTCTAATTACTGGGCTAGCAGGGAGCACCACAGGATCCAATGCATTGGGACTCCCCTAAATGCCTTTGGACTGGTCCCTGGCTTTTCTCTGAACACACATACACACACACAAACACACAGACACACACTTCATCGTCCTCATACTCAAACAAGCACATAGGTGTGCATACATACTCACAAGCACACACGCTCAACCTTGTGTACACACGCATAATCAACATTTGGTGATTCACATAAACATACGCATGTGTGGTACACTCAAAATCAAAATATATTATTGTGGAAACACACTGTAGAGTATGTTTAAGTTTACTTTGGCCCTGAACACCTAACGTACATGTTTAAGAATGTATTTAATGTGATTAAGAGTTAGATGACGTAATGATAGGATATTTTAGAGTAGGCTATAAGAAAAGTGTTGATATGATGTTTTATAATTAAATGTTTAGTCGGTCTGTTAGGCAGGCAAATCCATTGTAGTTCCGACTGTGGTGTAATGTTAATTCCCTAGGTGCTGTTTATTGTCTTGTTATGGTTTATTGTGGTTTAAAGCCAAAATAAGTTATTTCTATTATAGGAACAGAACAGTATTTAATTGCACTGTGAGATAGCTCAAAACAACCAGCGAATAAGCTGAAACAGGAACTTGAACTTTAATGTGGATTTTGATAAAAAGGAGTTCTGTATTGATTTTAAGGTGAACTAAGAGTGGAGAGAAACGATACATGTGAGCCTCACTTTTTATTGCACTTTTTATGTTTTATTTGCAAAGAGAACTTACAAAGGAATAATAGACAAATTAACAGGCACTTTAACGAGGGAAGAGTTTATATTTATTTATTTATTATTTTATTTATTTATGTGTTACTCATGATAATTGTGAAATAAAGAGATGGATTTCGGAGACCAAACAAGAGCAGTGCCGCTTCAGTCCTTGTAACACATGTATACCTGCTTTTCAGGGAGTCCGGTCTCAACACTCTATTTGTTACCCCCGTCCTGGCCACTTGGGACCGGTAACACATGCAACAAATGGCACACTTCAAATAATATATATACATATAATTGTAACAAACGTTATATATTATGTATACAAAATGTTCAAAGTCACTCAACTTTAACTACTTAATATATGATCAGAAACACGCACACACAAAGACAAACACACACATAAGCACACACAGAGCAGGTCAGGCCCATATGTAGTGGGACAGTTTATCCTTCCAGGTCATTAGCCCCCAACTGTCTGAGCGCCCGGAGCGATGCGAGCTGCCATGTTTTCATCTGCCCCCTCCAGATGTGCTGCTGACACTGCAGACAGGCAGGTGGAGGAGGGCCCCAGGACACCAGAGAAACACTTCTGCCCACTTTCAACTCACTTAAAAGTGGACGAAATTTCTCTGCCTATAGAGCCTCAGAACTGCTGTGTTAAAGGGGAAGTTAATGGATTATTTCTTATGTGTTTGTTCAACTGTTCCTCATCATTCCTCACGACTACTGTAGATAAAACACGCTTGCAAAACACAACGTGATCTCCAACCTGAATTACAGAATAGGTAAGATGGATAAGATAGAGATAATAAAAAGGTATTGTTTGTCAATGCCCCCGATATGAGCATTTGCTGGTCCAGCGCCCCTGTCGACTGCTCCAAAAAACAGCAATACATCACTTTTGTTAAGTTTCAGTCTGCCAAAAACTATAGTTGTTTTTATTCTCAGTGGAAAATGTTACATTTTAAGATAGATTCAGTTTCAAAATGCATTTTAAAAAAAATTCTGGTGAGAGGTGCTTTTTATTTTCATAATCATCATTCAGTGAATGTATATGATCTTTAGGTTGCTAGTTCATCACTAGGCCTATTTCTGAGTTGTTTTTGAAAGATTACGTACCCAAAGTAAAAAGAGAATATCTCTACAACTGCAATGGCTATAATATATGTAATGGTACAAAAAAGAAAGATAAAACCTGTGGGATTGTTGTGCAAGTAATCAACACAATAATCAACGTATAACACAGCATAAGTGGAAACATTTATTTCCATCTGAAAGAAAATTCAGGTATCAGAGTAAATGCTGTCTAGTGATTATCAGTTGGCAGCACTATAGTACTACAGGGCCCTAGCACAGCATCATATAAGTACCTGGGTCCATGTTTGATGTACAGCAAAGTACAGCAAACATGGATAGAGGTTTTAGTAGAGGTAGGTTTAGGCGAAATCTCTAACTAAAAACATAAACCGTAGGCACAGCATGCTTGTTCTACTACACAGATCGAGGAATGTGGGCACAGTGGATGCTTCGCTGAGGCGGCAGAGGGAGGCTATCGGAAGGAGGTCTTGAGGCGCATCGTGGCTGTAATAAAATCCTTGAGTGGGAGAGGCCTGGCATTCAGGGGCTGTGGTGATCTTCTGGGCTCAGCAAGTAATGGCAATAACCTTGGATTGCTGAAACTCATTTGTACAGTTTGATCCATGTTCAATTGAGACATCGGGAAATATGGTCAAAAGGGAGGAAGGATAACATCCTACCTGCCATCTGCTGTGTGCGAGGAGTCCATTTCCTTGATGAGAAAGTAAAGAATAAGATTGCAGACGAACTACAGCATGCCAAGTATTTTTCGTCATCTTATATTCAACCCTGGACATGTCGCACATTGACCTGTGGACATTAATTTTAAGATTTGTCAGTGAGGAAGGGAAAGGGGTGGAGAAAGCAAATCTAGCTGAATGTTTAATATGAACAATACAAGATCTAGATTTAGGCTTTTCAAATTGCCGGGGACAAAGCCAGTAACATATAAAAGCAGGTAAATATAACAGCCTTCAGGCGCATCCGCAAAAAGCAAACCCCCTGATTGCTTACTCTATGGTTGATGGTCACTAAAACTCATAGGTGCAAACAGCCTTGGCAATAGCTTAACTATTGGATCTGCCCAGTGCCACTCTGGATCTGCCATAACCAATCGCTAACGTTTGGCCGGGAATAATGTCCCTTCAGTACTAGGTCAGACCCAGACCTAGTACTGAAGGCAAATTCAAATTGAGCCAGGCTAGTGAGCCTGTACTCTGTCTTTGTAACCATAGTAAATTTCACTTTTTTACTTGTAAAGGGGGAGGAGGGGGGTACTTCCAATGTAGTCAACCTAGGACACCACACTAGGTTGATTCGGGACTTCTCTCTTAGCTACTAAAAATTTATCAAAGACTTAATCTTTGGTTGTAACTAGAAAAAGGGAAGCTTATTCTTGATTGTTTTTCTCCACTAGTTTAGTGAGTTAATAAGAAATAAGTGAACTGCTAGGGACTGCTGGAATCAGTTGAATCTGCATTTTTTTTAAATACAATTCATTGACGGTTAATGCATTTTATTAAAGTGCAGATTAACCAACACACAACATCATGTACATTCACTGAAAAAAAAGAATTAAAACAAAATGCACATAGCACACACATCACTAGGAATGCTATCGAAATACGGCTAAAATATAAGGCTATAATACTGCATTTGCTACTGAGAGTAACACAAACGTCATCCTTTATTTTCCCGCGGACAGAAACTTGACGCACACGGGAGAAGTTTGCCTTCAGGGCTTCCTGCCAGAGAGGCTTAAAGAAGTCCGGTGACGAAGAATGGGGGGCGAAAAAGAACATTGATGGAGGAAGTGGTGGTGGATAGTTCACTCAAAGGACTGTCGCCCTGGAGAGCAGGGTTCATGCGCTGTGTTATTTTTAGACCTAGTTTACTTATTATTTCAGTTTCCAGCTTCTTGGTTAGGATGAGGCAACACTACTTGGTTAGGGTTAGGCCGAAAGCCCTGAAGGCAAACATCTCCTCTGTGCAAACTGGATAGATGGGACTTATTGCTCTTTTCTTCGAGGCAGTCGATAGAAGAAAACATCAATGTGTTTGATCATTGATCAACAGCAGTGTAGTTTTGGGTCACATCGACAAACAGCATTAGCTGTCATTTAGGTGGGAACATATTTGACATGAGCCAGAAGCAACACTGCAGAGTGTTGCATCTGGCTCACGTCAAATATGTGAGATCATGGAATTACAGAAACGACAAAAATGCATATACTGTTTAAATAGAGAAAAGTGTTTTTTCTGTTGAAAAAAATGGTTCGTTTCATACCATTATTTATTTGATCTTGTTTTGAATGCTATTTACAGAAGCCCTACAATTGGATTACACGTCGTAGAGGTAGATAATTACTTTTAAACTAGCGCGTCTTTGAATTGCAGTATGATTTAACCGAAGAGAGGTGAGCAGATGAAAGGAGATAAAGTTTGATATCTTCGATGCTTCAAACTTTGTGAATATATTTCTTACCTCTTAAGGGCAAAACAACACGTTTTTTTTATTTATAAACATGTAACTGGCATGAATCCGTTGAGCAACAGATGGCCACGTTGAATGGATCACGTTTTAAAACTCTGAACCCCTACCCTATTTTTCATTTGTTGAGGCCTGGATATTGTTAGAACACACCGTCTGATGTGTATTTTGTGACCGTGTTTGTTTTAATGAGCCCTGCAGTTGTTTTGTCTGGGTTAATTGGCTGATTTATTATTGAGTGTGGGCCTGCTTGTGTGTGCATGCGTTGATGTTTCTGTTAATTAGTAAATTATTATACAGCAGGTGAAGAAAGACTAGAAAGTGAGAAGAGACCTGGTTTCCGCTTCCCTCTCCACTAATTTCATTACTATTCCCCCCTAGTTGCATATCAACCAGGGAGATGCAATAGCATACTGTTCCTGAAGAAGATTTTGCCATTATTCAGTGTTCGGTGTGTGTGTGTGTGTGTGTGTGTGTGTGTGTGTGTGTGTGTGTGTGTGTGTGTGCGTGTGTGTGCGTGTGCGTGTGCGTGTGTGTGTGTGTGTGTGTGAGGGGAATTGGGGTGGTGCTGAATCAAATGTAGAGAGAAGTGGAGAGAGCGAGAGGGAGGTACATGGATGAAAAACAAAAGAGCATACATTGTATGTGAGGGAAAAGGAGGGAGGAGAGTGAGAAAAAGAAGCAGAAATACAAAGAAGGATGTGAACAAATGTGTGAAGGAGGTTAGAGGTGGGGTTCAGGAAAAGAGAAGATGGAGAGGTGATATGCAAGGGGATAAAAAACGGAAGTAAGAGCTAGGGAAGCTGGGATGCATTTGAAAGTGTGACAGAAGCGCACACACAAAAGTACTGAGAGTTAAAAGAGGATGAGAACAAAGAGTAGAAGAGGTGCGGGAGAAAGTCAAATGGATTCCAAACGAGAACGTGTCTCTGAATGTGAATGTGAGCGACACAATACGAACAACAACCAAAAAAAGAGACCTCGACATAAAATGCATAGATGATTGGAGAGGGAAAGCATAGAATCACAGGCAGGTACTGGTGCATCAACAGAACATGGTGTGAGGTGCCAAAACCGAAAATGAAGTTAGAGAAGCTTGTGTGTGTGTTTGTGTGTGGGTGTATGGTTGGCATCTGTATGTGTATTTGTTAGCATCTGTTTTTGTGTCTAACGGTCCCCAATACCTGTGTCTGTGTATACACTGCTTCTGTGTGTTTCGTTCCCTAAGTATTCCCAAACCATGATAATCGTTGTCTAATCGCCTCACTGTTGAATTGTGTGTTTGCATCATCATTGATTTATTGAAAATTCGCTGTAATTGTTCTGCAATGTTCTGTAAAGCCTTATGGGCTGCATGTTCTACATCCGTCATTGTCATTGGACCTAAGAAGTAATAACATATTTTCAATGTGCAAGATGCAAATTTGCGCTGATATGTAACGGTCTGCATATGTCCACATATGTCAAATATAAAACGATTAAACAATTTATTACATAAAACATACAGATAACATTACAGTATACATTAACAAGACAAGGCATATTCTGAGCAATACAATACAGAAAAAAAAAGACTTAACGTGCCAAACGGCTGCTTCAGCTGCAAAAAGGATTTGTTTCCCCAATTATACTTTCAAATATTCATCAGTACGCCCAATGGGCATTTCCTGAGAAAAAAAGATGCATTAATTTGCTTGTTAAAAAGGCACAAAACAACTCCCTGTGTTCCTGAAATATTGGAGAAATAGCATACAAAACACACACACACACAGTCACGCAGACTTCTGTCTTCAAGGTGTTTTTTAGCTGCCTTTGAGCAAAGATCCACACACATGCACAAAAATCTACACAGACAAAAAACCCAGCCACTGAAACACACACACACACACACACACACACACACACACACACACACACACACACACACACACACACACACACACACACACACACACACACACACACACACACACACACACACACACGTGCACAAACACACGCCAGGGGAATTTGAATCCCTCCATCGTCCTGTATAGCTTTATTTGTTTTGTCATGAAAGCAAATTCTTGAAAATTGACACTTGCCGTAATGAGCATCTGTTTTGGCCATCTGTAGAATATGCAAATCAGGCAAATAAATATTCTGACTGCGTTTAGACACAGGTCCTCGGGCTAGCTTACATTTAACACGCTTGTATGGAAGCCAGGGGAGAGAAAGCGAATGGAAAACTAAACAAGGGAGGAATTTGTCTTTCCCCTGTCGTCCACCTGCCTTATTCTTCCGATACCACCCTCTGTCTCTCATCTTCCTCCAATGCGCCACCTCCCTTGGCATAAACGGGCATATGCTAAATGAAAGCTTGGCTAATTTGGAACAATTCATGCGCTGGGGAAGGCGTGTGTGTGCAGCCCTGGGCTCCCGGGCCGTCTGATCCGGCTACCTGTCCTGGAACCGACCCGCCTCCCTGCTGCCGCTCACAGCCTCCTCTCGTTACTCTCCGTCTCCTCACACATCCCCCGCTCCTTGCCACCGCCCGCCGTCTCTCTCTCCTTTAACTTATTTATTCTCTGCTTTCCTCCGGAGACCTCTTTCTTTGAAAAGTCTCTCGCTCCCTTTGTATGCATGTCTGTCTGTCTCTCCATCTCTCTCTCCCTTTTTATTCATATCTGTCTGTCTTTCCGTCCCTCTCTCTCTGTATGCATATCTAACTGTTTAGCCTTCTCTCTCTTCCTTTATATTCATTTCTGTCTGTTTATCCGTCTCTCTCTCTCTATCTCTCTCTGTATGTATGTCTGTCCGTCTCTCTCTCTGTATGCGTGTCAGTCTGTCTATCCGTCTCTCTCTCTGTCTGTCTGTCCATCTGTCTGTCTCTCTCTCTCGCTCTCTCTGCATGCATGTCTGTCTGTCTATCCGTCTCTGTCGCTGTATGCCTGTCTGTCTGTCCATCCATCTCTCCCTTCTCTCTCTCTCTGCAAGCCTGTCTGTCTGTCCATCCATCTCTCTCTCTCTCTCTCTCTCTCTCTCTGCAAGCCTGTCTGTCTGTCCATCCATCTCTCTCTCTCTCTCTCTGCATGCCTGTCTGTCTGTCCATCCATCTCTCTCTCTCTCTGCATGCCTGTCTGTCTGTCCATCCATCTCTCTCTCTCTCTCTGCATGCCTGTCTGTCTGTCCATCCATCTCTCTCTCTCTCTCTCTGCATGCCTGTCTGTCTGTCTGTCCATCCATCTCTCTCTCTCTCTCTCTCTCTGCATGCCTGTCTGTCTGTCTGTCCGTCTCTTTCTCCCCAAATTCTTCCCACAAGTTTATTCCAGCCACTTCCTGCCCGGCTGATTCGCTGCCTGTTCCCCCTCGCATTCCGCCGTCTCAACCAGTTTGTCATCTTCTTCACCATCTGCCCCCCCCCTTTCCACACACACACACACACACACACACACACACACACACACACACACACACCCTCTTCCTCCCACTGCCCATCCCTCCTCCTCCTCCTCTTTAGTCCCCTTGTATTAGTCAGCTGCCGTGTTCCTCTCTCTCCACTCCTCTACTCTCCTCCCCCTCTCCTCCTCTTTTCATGTTCTGCTCCTTCATTACCTACAGGATGAATGTGACGTGAATAATTCAGAGGGATGGCACAGGGATAATGGGGAATTAAAGGTGTGTGTGCGTGTGCATGTTGGTGTCTGTGTATGTGCTTTCAACGTACACACACACGAAAACAAAGAAGAAACTGTGAAAGGGCTTTTTATCCGTTGAAATGATGTCATAGACCGACATGTGCGTTTAGACTGGCCAAGAGGAGGACAATGTGACAGGGCGATTAGGGCCATGCCAGAGGGATGGAGCCATGATCTGCTGCCCGCTTCAACTGTCAACATTATGGCTCTGTGTCGTAGTAGCCATCAGTCAACACTATTTACTGGATAGGTGCCATTCAGGGAAAAAAAAAGAGGAAAGGGGCTAATCCTAACTGGAAAACCGAAGCTAAATGCGTTCTAGTCCAGGGCAGCAGTGAGGCATGCATCCTGGGAGCGTTTGGATGGATTCCTGTCTTCACGGTTCCATTTTTAATGACAATGTTTTTTCCCTCTTGTATTCATCCTCCTCCTTCATTCATTGTGTGTGTGTGTACGTGTCTGTTAGCGGAGCCAGAGATTGTGAAATGGTTTGTGTAATTGCGCTCATCTTCCGGCCTGTCACTCCCCCGCTTGGCTCTCCTGCCTGTGGGTCAGCCCCGCTCCGGCAGCCTGCGACAGCGGCAAAGCCTCTTTATCACCGACTCAAAGCCACGTCGCACACCCTCCAACGCCCCCCCCCCCCCCCCACGACGGGCATTCTCCCTCGGCTGCCCGGGAGAGAGGTGTTTCTGATGGGCTGCCTTGCGTGAACCCCTCCAGGACATAATTTGGAGAACACACACACACACACAGCTTAAGCCGTGGAAATCCATCCAGTTGGATGTAGGAAAGCACCCTGGGCGGCGGTTTACAGGAGGCTGGCTCCATGTGCTGAGTCCCAGGGGAGAGGGAGAAAGGGGAAGAGAGAGAGAGAGAGAGAGAGAGAGAGAGAGAGAGAGAGAGAGAGAGAGAGAGAGAGAGAGAGAGAGAGAGAGAGAGGGGGAGGGAGAGAGGAGAGAGAGAGAGAGAGAGAGAGAGAGAGAGAGAGAGAGAGAGAGAGAGAGAGGGGGAGGGAGAGAGAGAGAGAGAGAGAGAGAGAGAGAGACAGAGAGAGAGAGAGAGAGAGAGGAGAGAGAGAGAGAGAGAGAGAGAGAGAGAGAGAGAGGGGGGGAGGAGAGAGAGAGAGAGAGAGAGAGAGAGAGAGACAGAGAGAGAGAGAGAGAGAGAGAGAGAGAGAGAGAGAGAGAGAGAGTGGGAGATAGAGAGAGAGAGAGAGAGGAGAGAGAGAGAGAGAGGGAGATAGAGAGAGAGTGGAGATAGAGAGAGAGTGAGAGAGAGAGAGAGAGAGGAGAGAGAGAGAGAGAGAGAGGAGAGAGAGAGGAGAGAGAGAGACGATCACAAACACACACGTACACACACACACTCACACAGACAAACAGACACAAAGATTTGCATGGATACAAAGCAGAGAGACATTGCTAAATTAAGAAACTAACTTTCTCTGCCTATTTCTGTCTGTTATAGCCAAAGACTGATTAACTAATTTAATTTAATGTCATCTAATGGTTTGGTGCAACATTGGTGGAAACAAACATGTTGGACAACGGTCATGAGGAGCGAGCTATGCTAGCGTTTGCATTACTTTCGCCACCATGGCTTCTGCTATGATTACTTGATGTTTTGTTGTTTTAACATTAAGTCAGCGTGCCGGCTCCAGCGTAAAGGTGACCAGATTTGGGAAATGGGAAACAGGGTCTGTTGTGGACATATTGACATTTTGCCTGGTATAATGGTACATTTAGTACTGTAAAATATAATTGAACAGGGAATTGTATATATATATATATATATGTATTGTATTGATGGTCTATTGTTTCTCATCAGCATGGCCTGGTGTAAAGTCGATATAGACCCCCGCTCAGTGAGATCACGTCCCAGACAATCAGATAGACTGGAGACGAATTACCAACTGACTAAAGATGCATTGTGTACGATTTAAAATGTAATATTAATGACAAGCTGTAACCTTTGCCATTTGAAAATGTATTCATATATTTTTTTGATCCTTTTCTGAAAAGG
>NC_082388.1:14363424-14410341 GCF_031168955.1 Gadus macrocephalus | reverse complement strand
TAAAACAAAACATGGAACCAATCCAAAGGTCCAAAACCTTAAGGAACCACCCTAAACAGAACCCAAGCCCACCTGCCTCTGTGGAAAGAGAGAGAGACTGGCTACAGCCTGCGTGGCAGACCTGCACAGGTGCACCTCATCAGCTGACAAGCCTCTCAGCCCCGCCCACTGGCTACCTGTAGCAGGTAGGCAAACACAGAGGACCCAGCAGACGAAGGAGAGAGAGAGCAGTCACAGCTGTCACATCTGTTGCCTGAAGATTCTTTGTTTGTCTCCAACAAAACCTTCCAAACAGATGAATCATTGGCTCATCCCAGAAGTGTCAAATTACTTTTGTGTGTCAAAACTGGCAGGGTGGTCGTGGACTCCTGAAAAATACTATGGTTGTTTTGTATGTAGAAAAAAAAAAAAAAAAAAAGGGAAGACTTTCACAATGCAGGATTCTGGGAATGCAGTGATGGAATCCCGATAACACCTGTTCCCTAATAAATGGGCTCAAGATTCTGAGTCTGCCTGCAAGAGGTTGTATGTATGTGTGTATGTGTGTGTGCGTGTGGTTGCAACCCGGTATCACGCGATTGCGTGCTCCTGCGCACGTACGTTAATCTATTGAAGCGTGTTCCAGCGCACGATAGTCCGACTTTTTGCGTGTTACACAGAACGAAATGTAAACCAATGCATTCTGAATGAGAGTGTTCTAAGACAATTATATCTTTACGGATGTTACGGTTGGTGAAAAGGTTGGTTAGGACCCAGGATGCAGAGACAGAGACAGTACGGACAATCCACGGTTTATTGTCAGTTAAGGAGAACTTAGAATATAACCAGCGGGCAAGGCGAAGACAGGAGCGGGGGGCGTAGCTGGCGGAGGCACCGGAGAGAGTTGCGGTCCGGGGGTAGTCCACTGGCGAGGAACGAATGAGACGGAATAATCTGGCGCCGACGAGAAGTCCGCCAGGCTTAAGAAGGCGTGTGATTGGTTGATGAGGTCCAGGTGTGCCACGTTGCGGTGCCCAGCTCCGCTCGCCACGCCCCTCACCTGTCTAAGAACCAATGCCTGGAGAGCAAATCATAGAGCAATCGCGACAACGGAGCTCCATAAGGGACATTAGGGAGAACGCTCCCGGACAGAACAATAAATCAACCCACACAGCAACGCTATCCCACCCATAGACAAACAAACCACACACTTCGGCCGCAAAGGACCTATAGGGCGCAAGAGGTCCAATTTGCGATGGTCCAAACCCCCCAGGATCCTTTGCGGCACCCTGAACTCGGCGACCAAGAGTTGTATTCTGACAGTTCCTTCTTGATGTGACCCATTTCCTCTTGTCACTTACTCCACTCTCCCGGTCGCCACAATATTGACTCTGCTATCCCTGAAACCACTCAGCTTGCATGTTGTTTGAATCAATGTCCTTGTGTTGGGTAGTCATCCAAGCTGTTGTGTTCAGCTCTATTTACGTAACTGATGATGTTCTTTCAGGTAAAAAAAAATTTGAGTGACCCAGGGCTGACATTTATTCTACTTTGGGCGAACTAGGACAACATGGCTTTGTGGGGGAAACCGAGGTCTAGGTCCACTTTGCTTCTGCCCTAATACACAATCCAATGGTTTGTTTTATTCATACATTTGGTTGTACAAGATAATCATCAACCGATGAATCCTGATTTAAAGTATTTTGTATTGTTCATGCATCAATAAAGAAAAAGGAAGACAAAAAATATTTCAAAAGGCTACAAAAATGATCCACATTGGCGGTTGTTGATCTGCAGGAAGTGATGCAAACACACCATTCACAGGGGAACCGAATGACTTGCGAGCGAGAGAGAGAGGGAGACGTCTGGTGTCTTTTATATTAATCAGGGCATTAGGGTTTATTTAAATGCTAGATTATATGCTATACATCCAGCTCTACAGGAAGTGATGTAATTAGTACTAATGAAGCCTTAGTTAATGCTATAGTGACAGCTCACCCTGCGGCCAACTTCTGATATTTTGAGCAAAACCACATAACCCTTATCTGTCCAAAGGAAAAATAAATGTCAGTTCACTTCATTTGAAAAATCATCAGTTACATAAAATAGCACTTATCACAACAGCACAGCACAAAGACAGGATTCAAACAACATGCAAGCTGAGTGGTTTCGAGGTAGGGCAGCATCCATATGAATCCCCATGGCAACGATGGAAAAACGTTGCAGTAACTTACATACTAAACATCATTCACATTCACTGACTGAAGATTAAGAATATAAAATGGTGCTGTGATGCTCGCTAAGGGTTTGAGCAATGCCTAAAGGCATAGCGCAGCTGTATGGCGGCGCAGGTGCTTGAGGTCTCATTGGAAACACGACAATGGGAACAGAGAGATGATAAGAGACTCTAGTATGCTCACTCAAAGTGACGTGTCTATTTGCCAAGGCTCAGAGAGAAGACACTGAGCCAGAGCCTTGCTTCCACTCAGTAATCTCGTGTGAGAGTGGAGTAAGTGACAAGAGGAAATGGGTCACATCAAGAAGGAACTGTCAGAATACAACTCTTTCAGTTTTATTGATCCTTTATAAGAAGAAAAGAAAATGGCTGCCACAGAAATAAAGGGAGAGCGGAAAGTCAGGAGACAGCAAACAAGGAATAAATTAAATCATGATCATTACTGAGCACAGTTCAGTGTAAGGTAACAAGGCTAGGGGTTGTCTCTGTACATGTTATGTGGTTCGGGGTTAAGGATTGTTGTTATTGGTTGGCCAATTCAATTACCCTCAAAATCCCCAGTATGATTTAAGAGATTATCCTATCTTTACGCATATATCCAAATCTGTTTTCTAGAGTATTTTTTTTTAACACATCGAGATGTAACATCTCCAGGGATTTAAAATGATAGTCGCAAGTTAGTTAGGGTTAGAAGAATTTCTCAAGGATAGTTGGTAGTGAGGTTTTGTCTGAAGTGACAATCCATTGCTTCTACTGAAACTAGAAGTATCTGCAGGGAGATCCAGCCACAAGATCGTCATAGAGTAACACTCATTTACACAGAGCAGAGTTTAGGATAATTCCAGGGGGGAAATAATGATACTGTCTGTTGTTGATTAGATAAAAGTTTCATATCTCACGACAACCTATAATGGTTGGGCTGTCGTGGTTACTTTGGTTAAAATAAATCGAAAGAATGAGGATTAAGTTCCCACCCCCTAACCAGAGGTGGTGAGGAGGAGAGGTTGGCATTCCAGAGCTAATTGTGATGCATGTTGACCAGAGGACAGAGAGGAGGGCGTCTTCAATCAATTTCTGATCAATACTTTAATAGCGTTTACCTGAGATGTTAAAGCTCTAATGTGTAACTTTCACTGCACGTTCACAATTATCTAAGTTATTAAATGTGTATAGAATAAAAAGCAATCGATCAACGACTCGATCTGTCTAGGGAATCTTGCGCTCCAATAAAATGTCGCTGTGCCGATCAATGGCGGAAAAATACAGTGAGGGGAGGTGACTTTGAAACAATTATTTAGCGGAAAATGTTGTGGAAAATGTTACTATTTTTTTTTTGTTTCAGGAGAGTAAAGGGCCATAAGCTGAACTACTTGATAAATCAAGTGACAGTTGACAAGTGACAAGGATTGTCATTGTTAAGCCAGCTAAATTACTTCAAAAGTTTACTGAGGAAAGTTCAAGTTAGTACAATAATAAAGGGAATTCACGTTTTACGCTGATGAATGAAGTTTAAAGGTTCAGTATGTAGGTTTTAATGGCATCTAGCATTGAGGTTGCAGATTGCAATAAATGGAATACCAAATATCTAAATAATTCTCACCATCAATCACTTTATATTATAGCAATAATAATTCATGCATGCTTTAAAGTAACATAGACAAGTAGAATACCGTTATTTACTCGTAGAATATATATTGCATTTAAACATGCATAACTGAAAAATGTGGTTCTCTTCACTTTCCAATAAACTTGCAGCTATTTAGACAATGTTAAATTTCTCTGACTCAGCAAATTGATGGGTTTATTTTTGTGCTGAACACCAATGAGTGAACATTGTAATTTGAAATTATTTTGCAGTTAAGTGTTTTTAGTACAGCGGTTAAGCCCTCAAATCAAGGGGAATTGTGCACTTTTTGAAAGAAACATGAAACTTCTACCATAGTTAGGTTATACCATTAGGTTCATTTTCAGATTTGGAGGGAAGTCAGATTTGACCTCTGAGGCCCGGTAGAGGTCAAATCCAAAATGGCCGCCATTAATATTCAAAAGTGCCTCACGTTGGAACCAAACACAGTAGAAAAACACTTAAGGTGTCATTTCCCACTAACTTTTGGGTGCCCATTCTGTATCTGATACATTTGAAACCACCAGAATTCAAGAAAATGCATTTATGTAAAGGTCAATGTAAAAAAAAACATAAAAATATTCATTTTTTATATACCCCAATTAATTTCTTTGTTGTCTCTGTATTATTCAGTTATTAGTTGTTATTTCATGAGATGTTTGGATAATTTAATTCCTTCACAGCACAGAATTATCCACAGGTGACCCCCTAGACCATTTTCACAGACCACCTGCAATACCACCGCTGACCACTGGTTGAAAAACCCCTGCTTTAGAGCGTTGTTGCTAGGCAACATGGAAGGCCACAGTACTAGAGAGCACTTCAACCGACATATTCTAACAGGTAAAAAGATTGACTATGAACAAACAATTAAAAGAGCAGTTCAAAATGTGAACCCTGGTCAGATTCCTGTCCTTGCTGCTGACCAACCACTGTATGCTCTCGCTAAACAAATACAGTGGTCCTGGCCAGACACTTATGGAGAAGATCACTTTGTGATCATGTTTGGTGGTCTACATATTGAAATGGCCATGTTGAAGTTTCTGGGAGACTGGCTAGAAGGCAGTGGCTGGACCAATGCCCTGGTCCAGGCTGACATTGCAAGTTCTGGAACAGCCAATTCCTTCATACATGCCAAACATGTCACCAAGACCCGCCATGCACACCAGGTCACGGCTGCAAGTCTCTATACACTCCTGCAACAAGCGTACAATGAAGAGTGCATATCTGATGATAAAGATGTCATGCCACCTATCAGTCTATCTTTTGAGGAGTGGTGCATTCAGCAAGCAAAGGCCAGTGTTCACTTTGACTACTGGCATAAGACCCTGTCATTGCAGCTTCTCGTTCTGCGGTACATCAGGTCTATTCGTGAAGGCAACTTCCAGCTGTACGTTGAATCCCTGACACAGATCATGCCCTGGATGTTCGCCCTAGATCACACACACTACAGCAGATGGCTTTCTGTACACATCCGTGATATGATGACTCTTGCAGACAGACACCCAGCAGTCCTAGCAGAATTCATGTCCGGACATTTCGTGGTGCACAAAACCAGCAACCAGTTCTCTGCCATGGCACTTGACCAGTGCCATGAACAGAACAATGCCATGGTCAAAGGTTCTGGTGGGGCTATCGGACTGACTGGAAATCCAGGAGCACTCAGACGCTGGATGGTGGCAGGACCAGAAATCGCCAGGATCACTAAAGAGTTTGAAGAACAGGCAACAAACCAAAAACATGGACTCAGTGACTCAAGACACCATGAACAGCAACCTGGAGTGCAAACAGCATTCCTAAAGGAGGTTAAGGCACTCGTCACAGTGCTGGAAGAGATGGGGAATCCATTTCTAGAACACAGCCAAGATCTTTTAGTCATTGACACAAGAGACATCGTTGATACCCAAGTTGCTGATGCTGTAAGAAGGATTATTACCCTTGGTGAGGAGCAGTACACCGAGTTTGTGACCCAAAGGCTGGAAAGGTGTACAACACCTATCACACATCCTCTTCCAAAGAACAAGTTGCCACTGTTCAGCAGACCACCTGTCAAGAGCAAAACAAAAGAGAAGGCACAACTTGCCGCACTGAAGAGTGACTGTGGCCTTTTTTCAAGACTGTACATTTCATGTCAAACACGAGATGGAGACATCGCCCATGAAAACCAGGCAGCACCTCCAGCTCTGTCAAGTGGAGGAAAACTTCGGTTCGGGGTTAAAGCAGATCTGCTTCACTGCCTGGAGTCAAATCTGCCCGAAAACAAGAGTGTTCCTGAGATTGATGCAGTAATTCTAGATGGTGCAGTTGTGGTTCAAATGCTGAATCCAAACACATCAAGAACATTTCAAGAGTATGGAGAAACAGTGTTTGTACCATACATCTCTGCTCAACTAGAGGTAGGCGACCGTGTTGACCTTGTCTGGGATGTATACCTATCTGCCAGCCTGAAAGCCTCAACAAGACAAAAGAGGGGAAACGGCATGAGGAAAAGGGTTGCTCCCCTTACTGTGATGCCCAAGAACTGGAAAGACTTCCTTCGGTGTGATGAAAACAAAACAGAGTTGTTTTCCTTCCTGGCCCGGGAATCCATTAATCTGCCTGTAGCACAGGGCAAGGAACTGTATGCAACAGATGGAACTGGAGTCCTCTGCTCTCCTGCTGACTTATGTGTGGCCCGCCTTGCCCCATGTTCGCAAGAAGAGGCTGACACTCGGCTACTTCTGCATGTGGCAGATGCTGTGCAGAAAGGTTGTAAGAAGGTGACCATACGTACCGTTGATACGGATGTGGTGGTGTTGGCAGTGGATTTCCTTTGGTGTTGGGTCAAGTTTCCGGTTTATCGCTATTCACGAAATGGTTGCCACAATGACTCCTATCAAGTGCCTGACTCTCCCTGTCTTTCATGCTTTCACTGGATGTGACACTGTGTCTGCATTTGCTGGCCGTGGAAAGAAGACTGCCTGGGAGACATGGAAGTCTTTCCCAGAGGTCAGTGATGCTTTCCAGGAACTCCTATGCATGCCAAGTGAGGTCAGTGTAGAGTCCATGTTACTGCTGGAACGATTTGTGGTGCTCATGTATGACCGAACCAGCGAGAGCATGGAAGTGAATGATGCCAGGAAACAGCTTTTCTCCCAGAAGTCCAGGAGTTTAGAAAACATCCCTCCAACCCAGGCTGCCCTCAAACAGCACATCAAGCGTACTTGCTTTCAGACGAACATCTGGAACCATTCACTGGTCCTGGATCCAGAGATGCCAGAGCCATCTGACTGGGGCTGGACAAAGGAAACCACTGGTTGGCAGCCACTCTGGACCACTCTCCCTGAAGCAGCAAAGTCTTGCCATGAGCTGATCCGCTGTAACTGCCAGAAAGGGTGCACTGGACGGTGCTCCTGTCTCAAAGCTGCACTTAAATGTACAGATCTCTGTTTTTGTTCTGGAGACTGTTAAAGGTCCCATGACATGAAAATCTCACTTTGGGAGGTTTTCTAACATAAATATGAGTTCCCCTAGCCTGCCTATGGTCCCCCAGTGGCTAAAACTTGCGTTTGGTGTAAAACTAGCACTAGCTGTTCTGCTCGCCTTTGAAAAAACGGAGGCTCAAGCGCGCTGATTTGGAATGTCTGTGCTCATGACGTCATCAGGAATCTCAGCTCCTCCCCTTACTCTGCCTGGCCCGCCCAGAGACGTTGGCCCGCCAATGAGACTCGACCGTGCGAGCGCCACATGTGTGTGTGTGAATACACACACTGTAACGCAAGTGTTTCTTGTCGGTTCTTTGACGTGTCTTGTATTTCCACAACGAGACTGTCGTGGGGGTTATCTAAGCCATGGTTGAGAAGGAATTGGGGGAAAGGAACTTTGGTTTGACTCGCTGAAGTACATGAACTGCGACATGCCGCCGGTTGCCGCGAGGCACCATCGCCCGGCAGCGGGCAGCCGGCCGCAGGCAGCACGCGGTTCAGTCGACTTCAGGTTGATGTGAAAGTGGAAGAACCAGAGACGTCGCAGAACCCGACAAAGTCGTTTGTGATTCATAATATCGTCTGGAGGCGCACACAATATGTTATATATGATATAGATATCTATGTATTATATGATATTATTTAGATATAGAGCTCCAGGACTGTAACGCAATTGTTGTACACTTCCTTGTTATTTGGATAACCGTTCTGCTGTTGGTGTGATGGCGCATAACACGTCGGACTCTCGTCTCTGGTATTTCTACAACGAGACTCGTATTGGGGGTTATCTCAGCCAAGGTTGAGAATGAATTGGGGGGAAGGAACTTTGGCTTTGACTCCCTCAAGAACATGAACCACGACAAGGAGGAGAAAGGGATCTTTGCCGGGCAGCGCTTATGCACCTCCGCCTCCGGCGGTGGTCCCTCAGCGGGGCTCAAGCGGGAGACATTCGCCGCCAACAATCCCTTTCTCCTGCATGTCGTGGTTCATGTTCTTGAGGGAGTCAAAGCCAAAGTTCCTTCCCCCCAATTCATTCTCAACCTTGGCTGAGATAACCCCCAATACGAGTCTTGTTGTAGAAATACCAGATACGAGAGTCCGACGTGTTATGCGCCATCACACCAACAGCAGAATGGTTATCCAAATAACAAGGAAGTGTACAACACTTGCGTTACAGTCCTGGAGCTCATAGATATCTATATCATCTAACATATTGTGTGCGCCTCCAGACGATATTATGACTCACAAACGACTTTGTCGGGTTCTGCGACGTCTCTGGTTCTTCTACTTTCACATCAACCTGAAGTCGACTGAACCGCGCGCTGCCTGCTGCCGGCTGCCCGCTGCCGGGCGATGGTGCCTCGCGGCAACCGGCAGCATGTCGCAGTTCATGTACTTCAGCGAGTCAAACCAAAGTTCCTTTCCCCCAATTCCTTCTCAACCATGGCTCAGATAACCCCCACGACAGTCTCGTTGTGGAAATACAAGACACGTCAAAGAACCGACAAGAAACACTTGCGTTACAGTGTGTGTATTCACATTGATGTGGACGTTGAAGAACCAGGAACGTCGGAGAACCCAACGCGGTCGTTTGAGATTCATAATATCGGCTCACACAGCTTTTGGCCGTGATAATATATATTATATGATATAGATATCTGTGTAGGCTATATGATAATATTTAGATATAGAGCTCCAGGACTCCCGTGTGTTCTAGAATATTTACAGAACACGGCTAAAGGCTGTGTGCGCCTCGCCATTGCGATACATCCACTGTAAACAGAGCGCATGGTGGCTGCAAGCTGCTCAGGGCCACACCCCCACCCTCCTCCTTGACACGCCCACCGAAACAGCGCATTTGGGGGAAGCTCAATGTGCGACTGGCTCGGAGTGGCTGTAACTCTGCACCACGGCTGAATTTAGGGAACGTCTTTGAATACTGTGTTAGTTGCCCACTAATACCTATATTAAAGAATACATAAAATAGCATGTCATGGGACCTTTAAGATAATAAAAAATGAATTATTTAAAAGTTAAATAATAAATCAGTTAATTATAATAATAAATAAATACTATTATTGGCATTATTATTGGCATCATCATTATTGGCATCACAATTACTGTTGTTATTTTGGAAATAAACAACCATTTTGCACCGTTCACCTCCCTATGTCTGCATGATTTGACCTCCATATTGATTTAAATGCATTTTCTTGAATTCTGGTGGTTTCAAATGTATCAGATACAGAATTGGCACCCAAAAGTTAGTGGGAAATGACACCTTAAGTGTTTTTCTACTGTGTTTGGTTCCAACGTGAGGCACTTTTGAATATTATTGGTGGCCATTTTGGATTTGACTTCTACCGGGCCTCAGAGGTCAAATCTGACTTCCCTCCAAATCTGAAAATGAACCTCATGGTATAACCTAACTATGGTAGAAGTTTCATGTTTCTTTCAAAAAGTGCACAATTTTCATGGTTATCCGCTGTACTATTTATGGACTTTTGTATATAAGACTTTGTTACATTGTTGTAGCTTATGTTCCATTTCAGTGAATGTGTGTGGGAAGTGTTTTGGTACTTTCTATCTGCTTGATGGTTGAATATAAAGATAATCATTTCAACATTTGAGCTAACTCTGCATCTCATTCTCTTTCAAATAAGTGTAGGTTTTAGTTGGGTGTGTCTAGCGTTTTATCTTTCTATGTGCTATGATTGTTGTTTTCCTAGTGACTTTTGAGGTTCCAGCCATAGCATACCTTGAAAACTCAGTCAGGCTTCTTGCATATCAGCCCCAACATTGTCATTATTTAGCTCTGACAACATTCCTGCAGGATGAACATAGTAGCCAAATGTATAAATTGTCTGGTACATCAGCAAATAGTGTTAGTCTACAAAAATAGCAGGCTAGTGGTTTGCCTGAACAGCTTGGCCGGGATGGAGTCAAATATCGGCCTGAATTAGTGTTTCAGTCCACCCCTGTGGCCGGTCACTATGAGGAGTATCAAACCAGCCTCTCTGTGTTGAACCAAAAGGAGGGAAACCACACAACCACAGGACCACAGAAGCCTCATTTGTGGCCAATTTAGGAATCAGGATGGTGGAGTCACACAGGGTGGAAGGTGGACAATGGATAGAGAGGCATGCTGTGTTCAAAACAGCTGTTAAAGTACAACCGCTCAAAATCATTTTCTTCACATTTGGATAAGTAGACCTTGTGAGAACCTGAGGGCTGTCGTGGCAAAGTAATTGGGCTGACAGCACTTCATAATAATTTGACGTCTCCCAAGTCCTGAAGTGTTCGTTGAGACTTCTTGCAGCCCCCCTCTCTCCCCTTCCCCTCTGGGATTAAACTCCACCTGTACAGAGAAAGATATGACATCCTCAAGGGACAGGGAACTTCATCGATAGTCCCACCCCCACCAGTGTCTAGACAACATCAGGGGGAATTAAAACCCGGCATACTTCGTGGATCCAACGTCCCCATGAAGAATCATTTGATGGTGTCTAAAATATTTTTTCTAGCAGACATGGAGAATAAACCTGTTCACGCTCCCTATGTCCCGGAGCTCTGTTTGTCTGCTATGAGGCTGTTTGTCTGCCGGGTCACAGACATAGACACACACACACATTGGATGTTAGTGTCAGTGATCTGTTATTTATTGTGTACTTGACGATGACTGACAGCTAAATTTGCTCTCTGTTCTTAATGTTCTTTAAATGGACATTGTGACTATTGGCTTACTATGAACGAAAAGATGTGTGATTCCTTTGACATAACGCTATCCCTTCGAGCAGTCTGGATTGTAGCAGTCCAGCTATGTAATAACAGAAGCTTCCTGGGCCGGAACCCAGAAACTCAAGGAGGCGCAGTGGATAATGCTTTCAAATGGGATTTTAAAAAGTGCATTTCTAAAGTGGCCAGTCTACAGTGTTGTTGGAAACACTTTCTAACTCTGTATCAGTTTTTTGGCCTCTTTATTTCGAGGGTCATGCAATTTGAAAATCCATCATGCATTTGGCAATCCTCAATTCAGTTTTAATTATTGAGATAAAAGATTATAATGAAAGCTCATCAATTGCCCTCCATATTGCCAGAAGTGGGAAGTACCAAAGTAAAAAATACTTTGTTACTGTACTTAGCACAGTTTTCAAGTATCAGTATTTTACTTACTTACTTTATTTTTACTTTTCTCGCGACATTGTAACACAAATATCAGTACTTTCTACTCCTTTCAAAACAGGCTTATAACTTTGGGGAAATTATCCAATATTTTTGACATTTTGCATTTATGCATGCCTTCCAAACATCAAGTTAGATTTCAGCCTTCATGGATTGGACAATAACACAAAGGAGAGATGAGCCCTTGTGTATCCATCGGTGTCAATCCCGCATGACAGACGTAACAAGATGAAAATGACCTAAAGACGGAGACCTCACCCTGGGGAAATTACGTCTATGGGAGAACTAGTAGTGTAGCGAGTGGGAATGGATGAAAGTGAACCAGCAAACATTGCAGATCAAGCAGATTCAGAGCAGCACCAAGACATTCCCCATCCATGGCCTGATTTAAGAGAAATGTTTGAAGTTGTCGGCTCTAAGACTGAATTCTTGGCAAATGTGTTCTTGGCGAATGTTTTGAGTTCAGTTCTGATTTGCACATTGGAGTGAAATTAATGCTCATTATTTTCAGTATACTGTTTATTTTATTCAAAGTTGGAATGGTTTAACTTTAACAGTCTTCTTATTATATTAATATGACATGAGGTTCAGTGAGCTTTGCACAGAAACAGCCGGTAGAAATGTCAGAGGGCTACTTCACACTTTTATACTTTGACTACATTTCAGAGCCTGTTCCTTTCCACTTGGACGAAAGTAAAGAAGTTGAAAGTAAAGTATCTGTGCTTCAACTTAAGAATAATTTGTGTACCACCACATTGCCTTGTTTTTTTGGTGTCTTTATTCAAATTGAAATGCACTTTGCAATTGTCAATGCAATATGTATTATTGATTTATTTTAAAATTAAAGTTTAATCAATTGAATCGCATATTGCTGTGGTATTTTGTTGTCTAAATTCAATTAGAAATTATCTTTTGGCCTCAAAATTCTAATGGCAATGCAATCTGTCCTCTCATCCAGGCCCCACCCAACCCACATTCTCGGAAGTCCTGGCCCTACTCTGCCTCTGAATGGCTGCTCTCAAATTAATTGAGCTAGCTAGTGAAATCAGTAAACAAGCCAGCTGGAATTCACAACCTATCAGTGGCGACCAGTGATCAGCACCATCAAAAGCTTGTTGGCACATGCAATTCATGATAGGCATCAAGTCATGTGACTCTGCCTACCTGTTTATATGAGTTAGCTCCAAACCAACCCTAGGATTATAACACAAGAGGGACATACGCACGGCTGCACAGACACAGAGGGTTAGGGTGGGAGGGGATAAAATGGTTTCCTTGTCCACGAGACACCAGAGAGCGCTGGGACGGCTCTGTGTGTTTTAGTTTTAGGATAGGCAATTCTGTCCCACCCTGTATGAGAGGAGATACACAGTCTATACATCTATAGTATAGTGGTGCAGTCGCTATGGTGCCAAATGGTTGGCTGATTGGTGGTTGGTCGATTAAGCCCTCTAAGGTTTGCAAAGGCCGAGTCAGACGAAGGGATCAGTTCCGTGCAATAGTGGTGAGAAAATCGGCTACATTCATAGACATGTAGTCCACTAGTGTAGCCGCCATATTAAGCTGAGGTTTAGTTGATTTCCCAAGCCCTCAGCAATTAAATAGGATGTCTGTTTGACAAAGGTTTGACCACCAGTCATTACAAGATGGAAGAAAGTCACTGCAATCTTTCTTTTCAATAAGCACAAGCTTTTGCTTTATTCTGCTTGCAAAGAAAAGTAATTATCATTTGAACCAAGGCGGTGACAGGAGTTTTAAGGCTGCCACCGAGCAGGCAACATGTTAATAGGAGTCACATGGGTCCTCTGTGGTTAATGTGACTTTAGAGAACAATTATGCCTCCTCAGATGCTTTCTCTGATGCCACATTGAAGGCAACGGGAAAGGTCAACTTTCCCCTCCCCTTTTCACCACCTGGAATTTGAGTAATAAATAGCGTTTGTGAAAGAAAGAAAGAATAAGAGAGTGTGTTTGTCTGTGTGTGTGTGTGTGTGTGTGTGGGGGGGGGGGGGTCGTGTGTGTGTATGTCAAAGGTTTCAAATATGTGGAACAAATCTAATAAATAACTAACTTGACAAACTAAGGGAATACGTCATTAATATTTAATATTCCCATAGAGTAACACGCTTTTATTTTAACTTAACTTAAATAACTTGAAAATTAAGAAATCAAACAAAGCAACAAAATCAAAATAGCCACTGAGGCACCAGGGGGACGAATCTTACGCAGTGCAGGGGAAAGTGTCAACTGTCCAGTCGTGAATTTGGGTTTCTGAAGGTTTATTTTCTGATCTTCCAAGCAAACAAAACAAATGTGCAACAGTGGGAACTGGCCGCATCATCTCCTTTGTCTCTCTCGTACAGCTGGTAAAAAACCATGACCCTTCCCAGTGCCTGTTTTACCTATGCCCGCCTACCTCTATATATAGGCTAGTAATAATTTCAAAACAAAAGCATAAACAAACTCAAATTAACTTTAATTTATAATACAAACGAGAAAATAAACATAAAATAATCATATTATTTTACAAACAAACTAAATAAATGTTTTACAATTAAATCTTACGACTGCATAGCTCCAACACAAGGCACTAACTAAATACTGAAGTAAAATGAATTGGAGATCTGTTTGAAGTAAGCATTTCCCGCTCCAAAATCCAAATATGGCAGTAAACCAACAATTGCCTTTTGTTTTAAAATAGTAATCTGCCCTTTTATAACTGTTTCTCACATAATCCTGTCATTCAGAAATGAAAGATGTAAATTCCTATGTTTCTGTCTGTCTCTGCCAACAAGTTTTGAGATTCTACTCTGCTCCGAAATCAGGTCCCATTCTTTCCACCCTTTGTGTTGAAGCGCCCCTTCGTTGAACACCTGATGTAATTGGTGTACATGCTCTGCTTCCGAGAGGGTTACGTTTCTCACACATGTATAACGTAATGCTGCGGTGTGCGACGTATACTAACAACAGATTTATTCACAGTAAAAGAAAAAGAACAACAACAACACTAACTCTCCATGAGGCGGGGCCAGGGGAGCCCCCCCCCCCCCCCCCCTTTTGAGTTTGAAAGGGGGCTAACTTACACTACAAACGTGAAGAGGCTGATTGGTGCACCGACCCTTATGGCTGTCCGCAAACAAGGATCTCAGAACCGTAGACAGTGGAGAAAGAACTGAAGGCTCTGTTCTAAATGTTAGAATGACTGTAGGGTACTAACCCAAATACAGGACGGCCAATCAGGCTGGAGGAGTGGTCTTAGAAGAGAAAGACAGAGCACTCACACACACACACACACACACACACACACACACACACACACACACACACACACACACACACACACACACACACGCACACACACACACACACACACACACACACACACACACACACACGCACACACACGCACACACACACACAGCTCAGGCATGGCGGTTGCGAACAGTGATGAGATGGATTAATGGTCTACCCTTGTCATCATTGAGGCAATGTCTTTGGAGGGGAGCTATTTTAACCACATCAAATATAGTGGGGGAGACTCACAAACTAACTTGTTCTATTTTAGAACAAAAAAAGACTAAATTGCCTATTGCCTGTCCTTCCCTTATTCAGATGAGTTGTTTAATTCCATAGTCATCAATGTCCGTGCAGAAGTATTGAAAGTATTCCATTGTACATTCTGGGTAGTATTTTCTTTCGATAGCCGATAGAATAGTTGCTTCAAACAGCAACTGGGGAATGATTCAAACAGGTGCCAGTAACCAAGCAACAAGATTATAATGTGTCGTCAAACTCCCAGTTAATTCAGCACTATTATTTGCACTGTTATTATGAGGCTACCTGATGCGAGGCTGAGAGGTTACGCCCTGCGTAGACTACCAAGCCACAAGCCATGGTAATATAAAAGCACCAAAATTAGTGCTAATTATCTGTGAACAAAAGTTGTCGTGGTTGCACACTCAATGTGCGTTGTAAAAGTGTTGAAGATGTGTCCTTAATGTGCTTGTGATTTGTCCTGCAAATTTTTTCTTCAGGTGCTGTGCATTGCGGGGAGCGAACAGGAAGTGTGATAAAAGCGAGGATGTGGTTCCAGCCTGCCGCCGCTGCTGAAGTGCCCTTTGATAGCGGGCCCACGGGTGCTATCACAAAGCAGGGCGGCACTCTGACCTATGGAAGGCTAAGCTTGCATCCATCAGCCTACCTGGCTCCCACATCCTCGCCATCTCCTCCCTCTGACACTAATGAGGAAATATGGGCTGACCCTCCAGGATGGGAGGACTGCTCACACTGATCTCCTCTCCATCAATTTGTCTCCTTTTTCCTCTCACAGCCTCACCTTTGACTCTCTCTCTCTCTCTCTCACTCTCTCTCTCTCTCTCTCTCTCTCTCTCTCTCTCTCTCTCTCTCTCTCTCTCTCTCTCTCTCACTCTCTCTCTATCTATCTAAGGTAGATATGGTTTATGTTATTTCCAGGGGGGGAGGGGTCTCTCAATCAAAGCAATAACAAAAGTCTTATTTGGATGATGTCGTTTCTGGTGAAAATCAAATCTGAAACGACTCAGCAGCAATCATGTTCGAGAACGAGCTAATGTATTTAAGTTGTATTCGCCTTACATTTCATTTTGAAATGACGCACAGCTGGTGCAACAGGCTGAGTTGCTAATTATGTATATCATTATATTATGTATAACATCCCCTGTACTGGAAGTCATTGCCATATTCATGGCCTAAAACCAAAACTTTGTTGTAATTTCATAACCACAAAAGCAAGGCTTTAATTGTATTAACGACTGTTAAACTTAAGAAATATATTGCTAAATGATTTCTGCACTCAACATTAATAAGTATAAGTAATAACTAAAACGCGTTAAAACGCATGACAGCTCTTTCAATGTAGCCAAATAAATATTGTCAACTGATCAGGTCCTCTCTGTAGCTGGCCACCCACCAGTGGCCAGCCCGGTGGGTTCATGGCAGCACTGTTATAATTACTGTTTCATCACTCCTGTTACCTTCTTTAGAAATATATTCCTCTTTATGGAAGTGAATGGTTAGTCATTATTTTGTACATTTTATAATTTATTCTTGCTTTAATTATATATATATATGTATATATATATAATATATATATATATGTATATATATATGTATGTATATATATATATATATATATATATATATATATATATATATATATATATATATATATATATATATATATATATATATATATATGTATATATATATAGTATATATATATATATATATATATGACCTGGTCCTGGGAGTCCATCAATCTGGTACAAGTGCACGGTATTGAGTTGCGGGTTGGACTGCAGTTCCAGGGCACTTTCTCGGGGAGAAGGTGCTGAAAACACAGGTTGCGTGTTGCCTGGAACACACCATTATTTCTGTCTATGTAGATAAATGTTTCTTTTCAAATAAAAACGTTGCTTTGCGATGTTTGTATTTATATTCAATGAATTAAATGAAAAATGAAAAATATCTATAAAAGAGCAGCTCGTTCAGTTTACCATTGAGTTTGGAACACCACGGTTCGGAGGAATGAGGTTGTAATTTACTTTCAGTTCTTGTAACTTGTAATTTAGAGCTGGTACCTGAGAGGTACCGATGAGTAAGATAACCATAATTCATCATCTCACACCATATCACTATTCAATCAGACAGAGCAGTAGCATACAAGTTCTGCCTTTACAGTCTGCTGATAGATATGTACTCCTTATCAAAACTAATATCTTTACTAATATCGTTCTCTTGAACGCTAAAGGACTTTAGTGTATAGCCTAGTGTTCATTTAACAACCAACACCACATGACCTTAAGATAACTTCAAATTCTTCAATTGCAGGGTCCAGAAAACAGCGGAGAAGGGATGTTCTAATAATTCAGTATTCCTTAACTATCTGATGGTGAGTCACTGCTAGCTAGAAAGGACTCAAGTCCTTTCTAGCTAGCAGCCTCCACAGGCTTTCAAGGTCTTTTGCTACGAGTTCGCTTGGATGGTCCTCCTGTCTGGTAACTGCAATGTGCACAAAAAAAATATTATTTTGCATGTGCCACGAATGGATAATACATTGATAGTAAAAATGAAGTCAGAGGATACTCACAAACTAACGGACAACAGTTCAAAACATGCCTCGGTGAAATCGTAGTGAGCATCAGTATTTAGGCCTACGAACAAAAACACTGAATATAGTCATGGTTTATGAATGTTGTAGATCGCTAACACACTCAATCCGAGATTGGATGTTGAAAGTAGTTTGTTACTTCAAACTATTTGTTTAAATATCGACCAGCTGGTCTATATGTAAACACTTCAATAGGACTGAGTCTTAGATTAGCCCTGGTGCTCGGCCAATCATTTTATTATAGCGGTCAATCATTTTATTATAGCCCTCCCCGTCCCGCCCTCCCCATAAGAAGGCCCCCTATATTGACGTGTGATGGAAGGTAGACACATGCTGTTATGGGATAGAAAACCGAAAATACGTAATTGATATCAAAAGCCAGAGCTGTCAAGACCCACCCAAACTGGTCTGCTGCTGTGACACCAATTTGTGTTAAAGAAGAGAATAGTTTCAGCCAGATTTTGAGCTAAAGAAAGCCTCCATGCTGAGCTGTCCAAACAGCATTTCCAGATTTGGATGAACACGTTTGATTTGTTGCCATGCCAACGATTAATGGTAACCAGGTAGCCAATGAGCGATGGTTAAGATCTGTAAAAGTTTAGACTATTATCAGGAGACAATGTTTATTAATTTATTGTTTGGTTGTATTTCATGCGGTTATATATTTCCCTTATCCTGAAGGTAGTTCACAGCTAGAAAGATGGAATGCAACAGAAACCGATAGTCACTAGACACATGTGCTTACTGGGATAACAGTGGGCTACCTATCAATGTCTTGTCCCTCACACCTTCAGATGATTGCTGTGATGTTCCCTTCCTTGCGAGTTATTGTAATAACGTCATTTGGAAAATGACATGGTAGGAAATTAATCATCAGTTTGTACCCATTAAAGATGCAGGCTAATATTAGAAGGCCTCCTGGGAACTGCTTTTCCCCCCAACCAATGATCTACGGTAAGAGTTTGGTTTATTTTGTTTAGTTTGAGATAACTTATGAACTTACCTCAGTATTTGTCATCAAGTAAGGTGGTCAACCTGGGACTTCATTAACGGCAGTATTAAACTTGTCCTTGCATAAAAAGTTTTAATATCCAATATTATTGCAAGTGTAAAACACTAAAACACGGTTTCAGTGTTTAGTGTGTTTTAGTGTTTAGCTTAGTTACAAATCCCATTACGGGTGTGTCGACACAAAGACCTAACTAAACACATTCATTAAATTATAGTTTGAAAGCTTCATTTTTGAAGTCAGCATATATTCCTATTTTCTGTCCATAGTTTATGAAATGCATATTTGTTTGATGATCATAATCTATTTTACCTTTAGCTGTTCAGTAGCTATGATATGTAGAAAGCAATCTTTGTTTGTTTGTTTTCAATGTTTCGCTTATACAAATCTGAACAGCACATCTATCTATATTCAATGAAAATTGCCTTTCCTATTTTGCTATTTTAAAATAGCCTTCCTATGCTACAATCTCTAAGTGTATATGCCTGATAATGGGGGAGCAGCCATGTGAATGTTTTATTATCATGTATTCACAGTTTGTAGGCCTATGTATGCCTGCCTATTATTTCACATTTTGATTGATGACCCAGGCATCTGTCTCGAGCTGAAATGAGGTAGCCTTCTCCCCATGCTCGCTGTGGGGAATGTTAATTTTGAAAGACCCGCCATCTTTCCCCATTTGCCAATGTGGGGAAGAATGTCCGGAAAAATAAGCGATAACTTGTTTATTTTCGAGATAAATGCTACTGCACCGGGTAAGAAACACTATCACAAATCGGCTGATGTTATGTTTATTGAGGCAAACGGCCATGTCGATTGTCGAAGGATTTATTTGTGTGTGTTTATTGCCGCCTAGTGGTTAGATGACATATTGCATTGATCAGTCCTTTACAAATTAGTTTCGGTTTTGTAACATTCCCACTAAAGACTGAAATTAAAATGTGCTGATATCGTTATGAGGATTTTATGAATTAATACGAACATTCAACTTTATAAAGAAACTAAAATCTGTTTCTTTTTGGTTCAGTCTATTGTTCAGACATGAAGCTACAGACTCGATTCGTTCTTCTTTTGATTCTATTTTCTGGAGTTGATGTTGTAATGGACATCCCTTCTTTATCTATGGTCATTTGGACATAATGTTACCTGTGTTCATCGTTTGTGTTCTCAATGCTTACATAACTAAATGTTTCACACATCATGCTTTTCAACTGATTCCTGTATTACACATTAAATTAACAAAAAAATAACAACCACAATCTGACAGGTTTTTATTTCTGACCAATTTTTTGCTTTATTCACAAAAAGAAGTTTCTACTGTTGATTTCAAAAAGCAGCGTGTCACACACCTACCCCCTCGTACTCTGCGAAGTATTACTGTAGGACTTCAGAGGGCTGCGGTCCCCCCAGAAAGTAGCACTCCTTCGGGGCAGAACTTCTCACTCTATGACACGTTTTACATAAAGTGGCAGGCATTGAATGCATATATATATATATATATATATAAATATATATATATACATATAATATTTACAAAGGAGATACGGCAACGAAGCAGAAGGCAGTAAATGATTGGGGGGAAAGGCGTGTGTTAATCATCTCGATCCATGTCTCTTCTCTCTGTGTGAGAAAGCGTTATATTTGCAGGGGGTGAGAGAAAAGGGACTTCCAATGTGTGGGAATCCGAGCTATGTATTTGAAAGATCCACAATGACTTATTTAGTTTCTGCCAAAGTCTCACATCAAAGACAGAGGGCCCAACCCTGGTGATTTGTGCATGACGAACCACAGCTCACTGGTGACCACGTACCGTAATAGAGGAGTTAAATAAAAGCATGAGGCTTTGAACCCGCCCGACGGCAGAGAATGCGTGAACGCTCAAACCCTGACAGCAGAGAACGTGTGCATGATTTCAAGGAAAGGAAAATGGAAATGGAAAATTTTTCATTGTTATATATATATGGTAATAAAAATATAAATGATGGTATCTAGAGCCATAGCTTAGTGAATGTGAATCCTTCACAGAATGTACCTATATCCTTCGATAAATCATGTTATGGTCTAGCTCATTATTTTTATCTCAGTCGCTGCTGACTATTTTACATACGGTTCTGCCTGCATCCTATTGAGCAGTGAGAAGTGCATGAACGATGGCACCTACACACTTCTACTAAGATCCGATATTCACACCAAGGCAGAGGCACCTCATTCCTACTTTAATGAAAAGAAAACCTATAAGCCAAATTTTCTCAAAGTTAAAGCAGTTAATGCTTTGGTTAATGCATTTTTTATGTTTGTGGGTTTCTTTATTGTTACCGTAGTTTCTTCGACGTGAACTTTGATCTAGTTTAAAAAGTTTAGATCGACCTCTATCTGTTTTGAGTCTGATCATTACCATTTCTTTACAGTTTAGCGTGATAACATCCATCTTAATTATTATTACTCCTGAAGAGAGTATTAAGCACAATTGGATAAAAGCAACATTGAAAACAACATGGAAAAGTTTAAGGCTCGTCCTCATTAACAGAGATGAAAAACGTTTAATATATTGAATGACTTATTCAACTATAAGTCATTCATTTGGAAAAAAAATGACCCCTCAAAAACCAACCGAGAAACCAAGGCATTAAGGACTTACAAAAGAAAAGGAAAAAGATCCTGCTCTGTGCAGATGATTGTAATCCATTGTTGTTTACATCTTACAACACGTCTCCACCCCCATCCTGTAGGGCTCCCTAGCTCCTAGAGACCCTCTCCAAAGCATAGAGAGAAAGTGCACACACACACACACACACACACACACACACACACACACACACACACACACACACACACACACACACACACACACACACACACACACACACACACACACACACAACACACAAAAGCCTAAAGCAATGTGAGCCACCTAGTGAAAGCTAACCGGCTTTGTTCAGTCTGTAGCTGTGGCTCGTCGACTTAAAGCACTGGATCAAAAGATGTAGTCCTGTGTCATCTTGAGGGAGGGCATGGCCTCGTTGACGTTCTGGTCCAGCCGGTGGTACTCCACCGTGTTGCGGGAGCACAAGCTGTCCCTCCAGCGGCGACTCTGGGCCAAAAGTAGGATCTGAGGGAGAAGGTCATCATTCATTTGGTTGTGTGGTGGTTAGGTAGTAACACAGTAGACACTTGGGCTGCAAACGGATACTAGGGAAAAGAGAGTATTCGTTAAGCAAACCATAAAAGATTCCAGAAATATTGTAATCAAAAATCGCTGATCTTATACATACATTTTGTATTATGTTGAGGATATATAACTATAAATAGAACTAGTTGAAATATGCTATTTTTCTGCCGAAAATGCATGGGGTTGCATGAGCCAACTCGTCTAATGCAGTTTTCTGTAAGCATGCTATATATATATATATATATTTATTTATACAACGGGGGGCCTAAATCCAGCGATCTGATTGGTTCCTAACTGTTGTATAATGAGCATATACATAACTGCTATGACGCCAGATTATTTTGTGAAAGTTTGCATATCACTCCGCGCCTGGAAGTAGAAACAGTTACAATGTAAAACATATGTTGGATGATGGAGACGTGTAAATGTTGTTACTCCGGGAGTGAGCAAGGCGATGGAGAGACTAACGAAAGCTTAGGCACACGGCGAGTGAACTGCTCCATAGGATAAATTGCTGGCGAACCGCTCTAGCCGAGCCTTCTCTCGGAGGGACGCTAAAGTGTGTTGCATAGCGACCGTCGTGCATTTTGAAGGCAGCCAGGAGGGACTACTTTTTTGTATTCTTTAATAAAACGGCTACTTTGACTTTCTTGGTTTCTTTTTAAATGTAGTGTGTCGATGACTTTCATTTTCCCATAATAGTAACCGTTGTATAAAATCAATAGATCACTTCAGTCAGTGGTATGTGCTCATTATACCACTTTGAAGGGGGTCGCCGGCCCTCCGCTGCGCGTCGGGGCCGGACAACGCCCCTTAACAGTGGTATAATGAGCACATACCACAGCCTGTCGTGATCTATTGCTTAAATATATATTTATTTATTTATTTATTTATTCATTTATTCATTTATTCATTTATTCATTTATTAGGGATGGGAATCTCTTGGCACCTCACGATATCGATTGGATTCCTATTATGAGGTCAACGATTCGATTCTAAAGCGATTATCGATGCATCTCGATGCAACAATTTTTTTTATGTACATTTCCATGCGTGATTTTCCAAAATATATATATACATCTGAGTTTGCTACTCAGAGTTTGCTAATCACTTCCTACTTTTGTGATGATCATTAAAGACATCAACAGATGAATTGAATTATCTAATATTTTATTTTATCTGCATCGAGACGGAATCGTTCTAGAGATAATCGCGATGCATCAAAGAATCTTTTATTTTTCCCACCCCTAATATATATATACACATTGTATACATATAACAGCCGTATATCGGTATCAGACCCTAGAATCGACTAGAACACTAATATTGGTCAGGCCCTAGCCATTATACTAAGTTTTGTTGATTTACTTTGATCAAGAGTTGTAGCACCCCCTGTCGTCAACTCTTGTTCAAGAGTAGTTGAGGTCAGCGTCTTTCCCCCCCCCCCCCCCCCCGACTTCCATTATAAAACTGTCCGACTGTGCTCCCCATCCGTCCCCATCTCTTACCTTTCTCTTGTTGTGGTAGGTTATGTAGACGATGGCAACCAGGAAGGCCAGGATCACCAGGTGGAAGAAGAAGTGGGAGTCCTGGTCCTCCGTGGCCATGTAGCCCTGCCCCGGTGCCCGGTCATGGTTCCCCTCGGGCTCCTTGCCCTGGTCGTTGGTTCTATCTGTGTCATGGTCAGGCAGCGGGTACCTGCTTTCACTAGGGAGGTGGTTCCCATAGACATTCCCCTCGTCGTCGTCGTATTCTTCCGTGGTGTCGGAGGAGTCTGGTTCTGCCGGGTCCCCGAGGGTCGGGAACATCTGGGGGGCCGTGTTCTGCTCTGTGGGGGAGGGGCCGTCAGTAGTGGAGGGCTGGGACTCTGTGGCAGGGGCTGGGGGCTGCTCTTTGGTGGTGGGCTCGGTGATTTTTGGAGCAGTGGCAGTGGTGGTGGTGGGGGTGGTGGTGGTGGTAGTGGTGGGGGTGGGGGTAGTGGTGGTGGTGGTGTTGGTGGTGGGGGGGTTAGGCGCGGGGGTGGTGGGAGGAGCCTCTGGAGCACTCGTGTCTCGGCCAGTCTCGGTGTCCGCAGTAGGGAGGGTTGTGGAAAGCTCCGGTGGTGTCTTCAGCACTTCCTCCTTTTTGTTCTCTGATTTGGAGCCATCTGACTCATCCAGTACCACTGCGCGTGTCTCAGGGGACTGGACTGTGACAGGATTGGCTGGGATTGGTTTGAGGGGCGCGGTCAGATGATGGTCATCCAGCGTAGAGGAACCAGTCTGAGCAGACAAGGCTGTTGCCGTGAGCACGGGGCCGGCGTTGGCTGTCGTCTGTCCTGCGTCGGGTTCTGGTTTCTTTCCATCCCCGGCAGCTGTCGGTTCTTCGTGGGTATCATTTGACACAGGAAGGACAGCTTTTGTCATAAAAGAAAAAAGGAGGAAAAGTATTATGACACCATCTCATGGCATAATCATAGCCTTCATCATTCAGTATTTCACAGTGAGCCCACTCAAGGTAACATGCCAAATGTAGAGCATCTATTGTAATAAAGACGCTGAATTTTTGTCATTAAAGATGGTTGGTTTAAGGGTGTGCATGAATGTTGAGAACCTTGCATCACCAAGACTTCTACAGTAGACACCATAATGTGCCCCCCCCTTGCAAGGACTCAAACCTGTGCAAGGCCCAAACCAAGCTCAGTACATTACCGTGTCGGCCCAAGACAGCGCTCTACAAAGTTTAGTAGATATTATGCCCGAGACAGAATGACTGTATATAAACAAATGGCGACAACGACATCAACCTTTTACACACTTAGTAGTTAGAACCCATACACATACCCCTTACCCCACACACAACGACAGTCCTCTGTCTGTCAGCTCTAGCTAATAAATACTATTACCAAGAAGAGTCAGAATGATGTTAATATGTGGATGACTGGTGGTGGTTGACCGATATGGGACAGTGAACAAAGGATAGTTGAACAGGTTTCCTCACAAAGGTAACATTCATACACATGGGCCCCGGGAAGCCAGCATAAACACTTGCTAGACAGGGCAGCTTTGTGGAACCAATGGCTGCAAACGTCTCTGCAGGAATTTGCAATGAAATCTTGCTAGGTCCAGTCTAGGTTCCTCAGCCAATGCCGAGATTGTTTTAACTTGAAAAATTTTTAAAGCAACATATTATTCATGTTATTTGTTTACCTCCAATTGTTTGGTAATTTTAAGGAAGGCTATAAGGCTTTTGAAGAGATCAGTCACTCATAAAAAACGGCACGCCATGACAAAAAATAAAGGCAAATGTCATGTTAATTGGGTGACTAAGAGTAATGGCCGTTCTCGTGAACTGGCTCCAGCTGGTTTGAGGGAGGCCTGCCCAAATCGTCAAGTATAAGATCATAAATATTCAATTTTTGACTATGTTTATATTTCACTGTCAATCAAAACAGAGGGACATATTCCTTCCACCTTCCTCGATTAACTAAGACAGTGGTCCCATTGTAACTGAATAGAGCGGACCTGTCCAGATCAGTTTGAGTGTACATAGCCTAGGGATATTTCAGTCTTCCCAAAGTCTGAAAAATATCACATGGTCTATTCAAAGATTACAATTTTCAAATAGTGTGTTTAAGTTTTTAAGTTAAACAACCTCTCTATGTCCGACATGTGTTGATGAATTTGGATGTCAAAGGGAAAGTAAATAAATGATACACAGACGTCACAACAGGATACGATATCAGTTATCAACATCAAACTGTGACAATGCTGACACTATTTGGACAACTTCACTCTCCTTTTCCCACAGAAGGATCACGATCGACCACCTCAAATGGTTTGAATCAGATGTGCAGTAATTAACCTGACAGTGGTTGCTCCTTACATCCTGTAATATATGACCGACCAGGTCATAACAACCCCAGAGCAATGACGTCACAGCCGCGGGCAAAGTCCGTCAGTCGTTTAGTTACAGAGCTAACTTCTCGTCCTATGATGACTTTACCTGCCTACAAGCACACCCACTTTGATGTATCAAATATGCAAAGTATTTACATTGACTGTCATCACGTCTCTCACCTGACAGTCATTAGCTTGGTAACTGTACACTTTGCTAGCATTGCCTAATATTAGCTATAATGATAGCAACATCGAGGTTGTGGATCGGATTTAAATGGAGAAAAGTGATCTTACCGCCATAGGAATTGTATGTGGGGGCCGATAGAGAACATTGAGTGAACAGTTGTAGAGTAATACAAATAGAAAGAGCGTAGAGGCTTCTCCTGCCGAGTACCATCTTCCTACACGTCGCCATCTTGGTGTGTAATGACTGAGGGCGTGGCCGAGGGCCGGGCTCGAGCAGCGCGAGGACGTGGAGGTGGGCTGCAGTTTACGTAATCAGATGGACATCAGGCTCTACCAAGGCATTTTCTCCATTATGAACAACTTAGTACACTTAAAGCAAACATGTTTTCAAGAAGTTACTTCAAAAATTGCTTTCCATTTCATCCTGGACGAACAAGCATAAGACAAATTTGGCAAAAAAGAGTAGAGTGTAATATTGATTGAACTCCATGTGGCTGGGTGATAAGAAATTGATTAACAAGGAAAAGCTGGTTCAAGATGATCTTTATTAAAGTCAGGGAGTAACAATACTGTCAGGTTCACCAGGCTTTGTTCAAACAACCACATTTGGAAGACTATCTTTTCATATCATGTTGTTTCTTCATTCTCATTACTGTGTTCCTCTTGAGGCTCTAAACAGTATTGATCTGAGGACCACTTCCCTCGGTCAGACCAAGAACTACTGACAGGAATTTGCCTTTGTAAATATAAGCAGATTATGGTTAAAATATGTAAAGTCCAGTGGTAAAATAAAATTATTTTCACTATATTTAACAAAGGACATGATTCACACCAAATGCACAGACATAAGACAAAGTGAAACAAATAACACAGAATGTACACAACAGGTTGAGGAAGAGCTAAACAGCAGCTGCTTAGATTAAAACATTGACTATCACTTCTCCCGTTATAAATAACTCTAGGACACACTTCCCTCAGTCTGGACCTAACTAGAACATATTAGGACAGTTCTCTACTGTATAGTGTGGGACTACTGGCCAGACATGGAATGTGGCCGAACACGGAATGCTTTGACTTCAGGGTGGCATCTGGAGGAAAGCAACAGCACCATCTACTGTAGATATGAAACGTTTCAGTTCCAGCTTTTTGCAATAGGTCCATAGTGTGATTCTGTGCCATTAGTTTTTATTTGTATCCACTTAAAATTAAAAAAGGATGAACAAATAGTATTGAGCATGATTGTAGTGGAATGAAAATTGGTCACAGGCACATTTCTACACACTTTAGAATTCCCTGTTCCCTTTTACAAATCTAAAAATTCTAATTCCAGTCCCGTTGTAATCCTTCACGGGCCCCATGTTCAAAATATATTCTCTTAAAGTGTTCCAGTTAAGATCCAGTGTGCTAGATCATGATTGGAAAAGTATGATTATAATGATGGTGCCTTGATTCAACTTGAGCACATCTAGGGAGCAACGGGGGCGGGGAGAGGGGGTGAAGGTTAGCTATCGTCAATCAAATGATCCGGGCTTTCGATTGGTGGTATGGTGTGTAGGCAGGTCAGAGGGACTTAGTCTTCTTCTATGCCTGGAACTCCAGGCCAAGGCCAATCTTGTGGCCCCCGGCGTTGATGTTCTTCCCGTCCAGGAGAGCAGAGAGAGTCAACTTGATGCCTGCAACACAGAGGAGAACAACCTCAGAGGAGATCCAACATGGGCTACCTCGCTAAGAGATGGCCTTGGGTCGCAGGTTTAACAGATTATTTATTATAATGTATTAATTAATGTTTCTGTATGAATTCACTTTCCTACACTAGAGTCTCTCGCACTGCAGCAATCTCAATTTTTTTAAATGTAAAAAAAATAAAACCCATCCACGAATGTCTCAATCGATCCAATGAACAGATGCATCAAGAACCTTCTACGAAGACCAACACCAATACTGGTATAATACACTCCTCTACTCAATAAGGGTTCCACCTAGGGCTGAATAGTCAGGTTGAATCGTTGTTCAGCGATCTGTTCATTTAACGCGTGTTGATCTTGTTAAAACCAGTTAAAGTGGAAAAGATCTTGGATATTCAGGCACCGTAATAAAGCAATCCAAGGCCAGGAACTATTGTGACATTCCAGTGTTTCCAGTGAGTGTGCACCAAGCCGTGCTAGGGCTACAACTTTTGGGAGTGCGACAACCAGAGCATAGATGCAAGCGCACGTGTACCATTTGATTAATTTACTTAAGACATATTTTACTTGGTTTGTTTCAGACGGATGGATCACACACACAACTGTATTTGCGATCTCCAACTCGTCCCTCCAACTTTCTAGAGTAACCCGGTTACCGTAATGGCGTTTGATAGCCATTTATTTTTACACCACGCATTGTCAAATAATATTTTGAACTGGCAAATCGTTGGCAACCTGTGAATTTAGTTTATAACCCTTCATGATGCCATTTGTAGACCCTCACCTGGCTTCAGAGTCTGTGTGTAGCCCAGGCCCACCAGACTAGAGTTGTTCACTTTAGCCTGCGAAGGAAGGAGATTATATTTAATCATTTCAACTTGGTCAAGAAATGTAAGTCAAGAAAAACATATTAAATCACACTTTAAATAAAAAGAAACCAATATTAAATCATAAAAACATTATTTTTTAATCATGATTGATCATATAATTCATAATTATACTGTTAAAATAGCATTTCTAATTCTGCCAAGAAAATGTCTCTTCCCCTTTGCATCCACACGGGTCCGCCAAAGCCCAAGTACCGAACATTTTATCTATATTATAACCTCAACTAAAATACAATCCGAATACCATGATCAAAGTATTGGGAAGGACTGTGGAAGTGATGAAGCTAACCAAACCACTCACAGAGAAGGCTGCGTCGGCATCAATCTGGTACTTGGCGGCGATGCCGAAGCGGGTGTTGCTGTTCCCGGCGGTCCAAGCCAGGTTGACGGCCGTCTCAAGCTGACTGTTGACCTTCTGGTAGATGGAGCCACCGAACTCGGTGCCGTCGTTCCTGAAGGAGGAGAGGAAGAGACAAAGAGGGAACCCATTAAGTGAAAACGTCATATTTGGTATGCAAGAACTCGTGGTGAAGCTGGTTTGATCTTTCTAGGGACTTTAATACAATGTTGTGCCCAGACATTAGAACCCTGCATAAAGTATATATCCAGACAAGGTTCTTTGTAGAGAAGAGGTTATTTGAGGTGAAGTTGGATCTTTAAAAACAAAACCTTTAATCGTCATCAGTTCTTGACCGAAATATATTTTGCAAATATTATGCCAACTTAGTCTTTTCTCCAGTGAAATCATCCCGTCAATATCTTTAACAAGACTTTCTGCTTCGTGACATTGAATGTTTTGAGTTTTCAACTCCCCATCCAGTTTGGAGTCAACATCTCTGATACTTAATCTGGCCACCGACGATAAGAGACCGGGTTCCAGGAGCCCAGCAGGATGCAAATCACCCTCAGCTCAATGTCTTCATCTCGCCAACCCTTCCTCTCGTAGAGCTCTACCACCTCACCACATGCTGACCCGTCCGTCACTCTCCTAACCCAGGGCGACACGACGGTAAATCCAATCACCGCGGTTCTAAAAAGGGAATGTAGTGGCTGGGAGGCTATTCATCAGACAAGGGTTAGCTAAAGGATAAAGCTCATTTGCTTCCGTCGGGTTAAGGTCTGAGGTGTTTCTTTTTTTCTTCCTTCAGGGTGGCCAAGGATGGCATCTAGGATAGGTTCTAGCTTGTGGTGGAATGGGGACGTCCTTTGTTTGCATGCACAAACCAAACTAAAAGTAAATAAAAAATCTAAATCTATTTTGAACTAACGGATGTTATCCCGATAAATTACACCCTGTACTGTAATACAGAAACTGCCATGGATCATTCACAAATCATCATCACCTCTGGCATCCACTTCGTTCTGACAAAATGATTACTAATCCATCTTAATAGTTTCTTCTGTCTTAGATGACATGATATATGGCCCAAATAAAAGTAGCGCTCTAAAAAAACGTTTGGGATCATCAGCCCTGCAAAAAATGCCTTACACATTTGTGTGCAGCTGGAACTCTTCGGTCTTGTATCCCACGGCAAAGTTGCTCTGGGTGACGCGGTTGCGGCCGGCCTCAAAGGTCATCTGGTAGCCCGCCAGCCAGCCCTCGAAGCCAACCACCGCTGCACCATGGACCGCTGTGCCATTGATGTCGTAGTCCACGTCGCAGCCAACGTTGACGTGCTCCCGCTTGTAAGCAGACTTGATCTTGCCGCTCTTCTTGCTGAGGGAGAGGAAGAGGTGAGAGAGGTAATTCCAACCTAGTTCTACTTGGGTTTTGAAGAACTTTAACATTAGTATGCCTGTAATGGTAAGCATCATAGTACCAATTCAAGTAGGCACTTTAGATACCAAGTTTCCATAGTGAAGGGAAAATAACAATTCCTCCATCAAACAGACTTGCTCCAGGAAACGACAATCTTTTCTTAACGGAAACTTCCAGGGACAACTTGGAGAGATCATCAGTTGTTGTACAAGGTCACTTTGATATGCTTAGAAAATCAACAGCACAAAGTGTATTCCTCTTTACATGCAGCTTCCTGCCTGTTCAGATAATGAGAGAAGTCCTGTAGGACCTATCAGTTATTGGCTCTAGAAATGCCGGGGCCGAGGAGGTACCCAGGGCCCTTCCTGCTAGATGTCCAGCCCATACCACCAAACAACTGTTAACAAATGTCATCTTCCAACCAAAGAGAACCGCCTGCTATTCTTACCCAGTATTGGGCGAGAAGGAGGAGTCAAAGGTCAGCTTCAGCCCCTTAGCCAGCTGTACACAAAGAGAAGATCAAAAGATGGCATGAAGTCTCCATTAACAACCGATTACTTGTCAAATACAATATCCAAGTTAACTCCCAAAGCAATAGTGTGAAATATAGCGTGCTTCAGCACAAGATTACACAGCGAGCCTCTTTTCTCAAGAGGCTAGTCTCTCTGCCCGGAGCGCAGACCATGAGGGTGTGGCCGGTGGCTCTGGTCAGAGTGGGGCAGGAATTTGGGGAGATTTTTTGTAATGTATTTAATTATTATATATTTTTTATAGTTTGGGTGTGGGACTAACACAATTGTGTGATAATCAGAATGTAATGTGTATTATAAAAGGTGTATTCTTAAGGATCGATACATCATACGGTTACAACAAAGTAATAATGTTGAAATCTACTTATTTATAAAAGCATATTTTAATTTGTGCTACTTCCTCGCGAGGTAGGGTGCCAAGTGTTAACATTTTTTAAAGTTCTGTAAGCTTTTTCATAATTGAAATGATTTCAGGGGTTGAGTAGAATTGCATAGAAAATTAGTGTCCAAAACTAAACCGTTGGGACACAACAGTTTAGTTGCAATTAAACATTCTCTTGTAGCGCCAACTGCTATTGAGATAAAGGATCAATAAATATAATCAAGTGATAACTATAGGTGGCATTGGCAACACATAAGCCTGTGTATTCAGTATATAGGTAGATACATAGTAAGTATTAATAATAGGCTTAATGAGAGCATTCAAATTTCAAATACAATTTGAATATAAAAAATAAAGAATGAAATTGGAATGGAATTATAGGAAGAGGAAGATTAACTCTAAGCTCATATCCTTAAACCATCCATGTGCAGCCATCAGCAGCTTGGCTGAACAGGACAGCGCCTCACCTGGTCCTCCAGGGTGATCTCAGTGCCTAGGGTGTTGTCCGTGTTCCACTTCTCTGTGAGGGTCAGGCCGTGCTCTGCCCACTTGTACTTGGTCTCCAAGGAACCGGACACCTTGCTGGTCTCTGTGTTGGCAGAGCCGGTGCTGTTGAACTCCTACCGGGGAGGGGGGAGAAAGGCAGTATGTAGGGGGGAAAGATATGCTGTCATGTGATGCACCAAAACAGTAGAGATTAGAGATAATACTTGCAACTCGCTGTTCTGAGGAAATCTTCACCAAAACATGCAAGGCATATACATCAATCATCTTTTATGTTCCTGACAATTAGCTAGCTTGCAAATCATGTACCCAATACGTTCAATATATTCTCTTAACATATTTAAACAAAAATATCTTGTAGGCTAACAATAGGGCATATTTGGATAACAAAAGCGAAAAATTATTCTTCCATTTATAGAAATTACTGGAAGAAAACGCCAATCCAGAATGATTAACATAGCTGTGTCGGCCGTTAGGACCTGTGGCATGAATGGATGTAGTCGGATAAGCGGCCACTTCACTACGTGTCCGACAGCACTCTGAAGTCTAGGGCCCTTTGGAGGGTTGAGAGGAAGCTGGCAGGAGTGTTGACTAGTAATGTGAAACCACTCTGGAGAGACACTCACCAGTCCATTCTCAGACTTCGTCTTCAAGTCCAGCTTGATGAGACCAAAGCCTGAACAAAAGAGAGGAAGAATATTAAATCATATCTCTGAAAACCTAAAACACAAAAACCATTAGCGGAAGATGCCAAACAATGATGAAGTGCTGCATGGCTTCTCAGATGTCCTCATGTACCTACATACAACCTCTACACATTTAAATAAGTCACTAAGGTGGTGCAAGATATTGAACATGCACATATACAAGAACCATTTCTAGTATGTACATGTACTAGAAATGGTAGAACAATGTGCACATTGCCTGCTTATACCCTCATTGGTGCTAGGATATTTAGAATGCAGTTAGAAAATTACCGTTTGTGGAATGACATTGATTTAGATCTGTCCACCGCTCTTCTACAGATATGCTTATAGGTAAGGTCAAAGTCAAAGTCACAATGGGGGATTAAAGGCTTATCGCAAAATCACACACAAGCATATATAGTCATAAGTCGTACATCTCGCAACCCTTTTTGATGGTAGATCTACAGTACAATACGAATACCACCCGTGTTTATTGTTCTACTCATCTATGAAATTAGGTGTTAAAGACCAGTTTTGGAGGTGTCACACTGCCAATGCTAATGGACCATACAAACATATTTAATACCGTTTTGTTGTTTTTTTACATTGTTTCATGTCTGACCCATTACTCCCATGAGAGGAGGCCTACTTCCCATTAACACACGCCGTGTTTAAAACATTTAAATAGCATCCAACTACGTTTTATATCATTATGAATACCCTTCTTAAAAACATTAACCCCCTGCTTGCCAAAACATGTAATTTCTATGACCTCAAATGAATAGTTTGTCGTGCCAAAACTAAAGCCTGGGGAGAACCATAGAACATTCAATTCATATTTCAGTATTATTAAAACCAGTGAGTTTAGAGTCCATCTCTATTGGTCTTGCATATTTTCCATCTCAACGGTGTCATACCGAGCTATTCGATTAATGTTCTAATATGCGAATAGAATACTAAACAGGATAATTGATCCCATGTCTATGACCATTCTGATGCCATCATTTCTAGGTTAAGTTGCCCTGAAGGGTTGACCTAAAGAGTTATCGGACTGAGGGATGTCTGGAGATCTGTACCTACTCAGCACTACTTCCTTTAGAACAGTTCCATTACATGTTTTAAGAGTTCACTTGATAATAGACATGCATGATCTAACCAAAAACAGGCCTCAACTGGGAAATAAAAATTTGAACTCTCAATGGGTTGTGTGGTTAAGCACAGCAGTGCATATTTCACAAACATGACCCAAGGACATCCGCTTTACTGACTTCGCAACTTTCCAGCTAAATTGACGTAATCAGACCATGAATATCGCAATAACTGCAGTCTGCATGATTGTGGCCCATGGGCGCTCACTAGTGATGGGTCGGTCGCGAACGATTCGGTCAGAACGAACGAATCCCGAAGGTGAACGACGAGAACTGATTCCAAAAACAAGAGAACTGATTCCTTTTTTTCTAAACATGTAACAAAAATATGTTCACGTAAATAAAACATACAACCGAACGGAGCTTTGTCTCTCCGCGACCTTATATTAATTGAGTCTAAAACATTCTCAACGATTCAGCCAATGAGAGTACTACAGCAGGTAGCAATCTGCTACCTGCTGTAGTTAACGATCACTCTAGGCTTCAATATCATGCAAGCACTTTGTTTTATTTTTATCTACATCACAATTGCATGCTTTAATAAAGTATGTTTTTTTTACCTACCATTACGAGTCCCGTTTGGTCTAGCAGGGAATTCGCACAATGGTGGTGCTGCTGCTTGCTTACGCGCTTCACTGCTTATTAGCGCTACTTGGAAGACTCCATTTAATTCTTACTGCACCCCATTATGTATTAAGGATATTTATGAGGAAAAGGCACGCATGTGCTTTATATATATGCTTAATATTTATACTTGACCTGGGTAAGAACATTAGAAAGTAGCAGGCTATATGCATGTTGATTAACATTTATTCCATGATTTTCGATTCCCTGCCAAATGACGCAACAGACCATCTGACTTAACGAACAAATCAAACAAACAAATCAAACAAACAAATCGTGATAGTGAACGGAACTGAACAAACTGATTCCCAGAAATAATAATTTTGCTCATCCCTAGCGCTCACCATATCCCTTAGTGAAAACATCCTTGGCGGACTTTCCAAGGTCAACGTAGGTAGGAGGTACGGCCATTATCTGAAAAAAAAAAAGCATAGGGTTAGAGGAGTCAGGTGTGCGACACATGCGATAGTAAGCAATTCAGAGATAGAGATAAATCACTGGAATAAACTTCCACTGCAACGATTTTTTCCCTTTAAAATGGATAACATAAATTATATTCATGGTACTCTCTTCTTTCAAATCTGCCCTCAAAACATACCTTTTTCCCACTAGCCTTCCCCACCTAACTCCCACCTTATTCTTCATGTTTAACCTCTGTTTTTCTTTTATTCCTAGTCTGTCTTACATAGTTTTTGATAGGGCAATATGTAAAGCGTCTTAGAGTACCATATTAAGCGCTATATAAATTTCATTTATTATTATTATTACTGGTAGGGCAGGGCTTCAGTACAGCAAGACCCAACAGTGACACAGCAGCTAGGAGAAGAAAAGGTAGCCATAGCAACAGACTGACCGATCCAATGAGACAGGGCAAAGGGCAGTGTCTTTGAAAGAGAAAGGTTCTAGCACTGACTGCATATTGTCTACCCAAACATAAAATACACAACTGTACTACCAAAATACCGCCCTTGTATGCAGTTACTTATTCCAATCTAGCCAATCTATCTATGTCTTTTGCCAATGTTTTAGCAATTCATGAAAAGATCCTTCAGATAACTTTTAGTTTAACCTTGACCGTACTGATTGGTTGTGAAATACATTTCCATTTCCTTATAAAGTCGACGTCAGATAGTTTCCATTGAACACACCTATCAGGTTCATGCGGTGATCCCTTTTGTCTGCTGAGCTTTTTCTAAAGACGGTCGATAACGTTGGAATTTCTGGGGGCAAGCTTTGGCTTTTTACAGCCACAAACGTAGACGTGTTTAAGACAAATATTTGGGGACAAAGATAAAGCATCCCATACGTATCATATTGCGTGTTATCTACATGAAATATGGCAATAAGGATTACAAATGTCTCAAAATTAACCTATACAAAAATGTCCAGAAGTGTGTCGTCTGAAAATGCACCATTCCGGGCCCAGGACTTTCCACCTAGACAGATGGTCTCAGCTGGCATTTAAACCGAACAATGTTAAGCTTTTGGAGCACTCGCCTTTTTGTCCCTCGTATAAACATGGATACACAGCCGCTCAAATAGCTAAACCACTCGTCCATTCTGCAGCCTTTGAGTCTGAAACATCGTCCAGCAAACCCTCACCGAGAACCGATAGCTGAACTAACGTGAGGCCTTTCTGTGGCGAGATGCTGACATTTCACACAGGTCTGGAACAAAGTAGCTACATAAAAGCAGTGTTTGACGTGGGCTTCATTGTGGTTCATTTGAAAGATGACCCACATGTAGACCTACCATTTACAAGATCCTAAACTAGCTCAACTTTGAAAATAAACTGAGATTGATGCAAAAGTTTAGACCAAACATTAACCTTCAATAACCCTTGGTGGGGTGTAACCGGTGTAACTAGGACTGAACGTGATGAAACATGACGCTCAGCCAACAAACTGAACTCAAATAACGTGACTGAGTATTAGTTTAGTTAATTTAGTGGACACTCCTCCATCGTGGCAAGAACATAGGATCATCTCCCGGTTCATGGAGCCCAGAAGGCAGGAGACGAGTCAAGGTGGCATCCCGGCTGTTAGCATAGCCGGCTAAAGATTAAAGTTGGCAAGCTGCAAAGGCCATCAGCTAGAGGTCTAAGGTAAGCACAGCGCGACAACACATCGTGTGTGGGTCGACTATCCCAACGGGGAAATAGAGCAGGCTCAATATCACAGGTGAACTAACCAGGTGAACTAAACGATCGCACTAGAGGATGTAGCTCGCAGGCTAACGTCAGTGTGTGAACTAGCGGCGGGCCTCGAGCATCCCTCCCCTCCCTTCCCGCCCTCCCGCTGCATCCCGCTGAGCAGCGCGTGACGGAGCCGCAGCACGCCACGCGGGCAAACCTCATCGGATGTCAGTTAGCTTTACACATTTGCCCTATATAAATGAAACCAATGCGGCGTTCATACATACCTCTGTCAGTGGTTTCCGAACCTGTCCAAGGGGTAGCTTGTGAACTGCACGAAGGGAGGAGTAAAAGAAGTTGGCGTAGCGTCACACACACAAGATGTCACGCCAGCCAAGAACGAAGCGCCGGTCAGCCACGCCCTCTTGAGTCATCTCATTGTGCGCGTGCGCAGTTGACTCGGGGATTCGGTTGCGACATCACGTGAAGCCGTGGAGCGATGCATCAGCAGCTGAACTGAGAACGGCAACTCAACCGGTCCGGTTGCAATTCAGCTGCTATCAGGTTGCGGGTCCCCGTGCACATATTGCCATCGCATATTGGTTGCTTGCAAAAGGGCTGCACACTCGGAATGATTAGGACTGGCTTACTATTGTGCAAAGTATAGACCTGGAAAAAAAGATATGATCAAAATGGCAATGAAACGAAAAAAAAAAAAGTTGTAGACTTTTTTTTGCAGGAATCGGAATCGTCTGCCAAAAAATATATAGAGAACCAACTTGAGTCGTCATCCTAAAGATGCTAACCTTTCATCTATTCTAAACATTTACAAAGTTCAATAGGCCCCAGGCCTATGTTTAGCCCACACCAATATGACACGACACAAGTAGGCCTAAACCTATTTTCTAGCCAGGCTACTTTATAAGCCTAGCAGGCTGCTATGCGTCGCATGTGTTTCACCCGGTTACTAAATGCGTTTTTGCGTGTATATTTTCACAGAAACAGTGGGATGTGATTGAGGCATTCCTCGTGCAATGTTCTGCAGTAGACTCCAAAGCACTGGTAAGGAGACACCTATATTGATAAAACATGGTCCTTTCCTTTGTTTCAAATAGGAAAGTAGGCTTATTCACAAAAGACAAAAAAGACATACACCTGCCGGATGCCTCCTATATAGACGGTATTAACCCGCCTTCGCCCTGGTGGAGCGCCGAAAACTGTTTACTCAAGACGTTCATTAAAACAGCTCAATCAGCGTTAATTCCAAATTCAGGGAGTTTTCCAGGGGTTTCTGTATGCATTGGCTTTTTTCTGCGATTTGTAGATAGAGAGACAGAGACCGAGACAGTGGCAGAGACGGAGAAAGTGGTCATAGTATCAACTTTAGCCACTTGGAGTCACTGTTGTCAACAATCTGTACTTTTACAATATTTCCTTCGATTGCTTAGTGCTTGAATGATTGTTAAATAATAATATTTTGAGATGAAAGTTGGGAACTTTTCATATATGTAGACAATTGCAATCTTTACATGGGCCATGGAAAGTAGGCTAATTCTATAATAATTATATCATGTTAAACCAATAATAAAATATAGCCTTCCTTCATTTTGAAACAGCCGATGAAATTAAGGTTGCTGATGTCAACCAGAATTATCAAGTTATTCAAAAATATGTCTAAATATTGGTGTAGATTCGTCTATTTTTCTGTCAGTGCTGCTGTCTTATTTATTATTTAATATCATAATGGTTCTATGCTGTAAATTCATGTCTCAAGGCTTCAAATATTTTAAATAAACCTCAGGCTTTATTTGAATAAACACTGAATGTATTGAAACTTAAACATTGTTTTACATTATAGACTAATTGGTTTATTTACAAATTATTGATATATCAGGTAAAGAATCAACATATCTATTTTGCTGTCAATTACTGTTTTACTCGTTTTCAGAAGTTCTTTTGCTTCTCTACCTGAACAAAGTTTTTCATAATTTGAACTAGGCTATATTTATTTTTATATATATATATACTGTGTATTAATGGGTAAAAGTTGGAGGTTCCAGCCGTAATGCATTTGTCCCAAGTAATCAGATATAGCATCCCACATAGGCTACGATGCACAAATTATACACAAATAGAACAACGTGAATAAAAAGCCATTATTTATGAGTTAAAATTTCACATGGCAGATGAGACCATTCTCAACTCACACCCGGCAAATATCCACAGCTTGGTGTCATTATGCGTGTTTAAGTTATTTCAAGGCACACACTATGGTTTTTCTTTCTAATGCTCTAACATCAGCGTGATCTCGCAGTGTAATATTTAATCAGAGACGAGCAGCCTGCTAGTCGCCTGCTAGTCGCCTTCAGACACGGCCAAAATGCATTCTTGGTTCATACTTAAGTCATATCTGGATGCTCCCCTTTCATCCACCAGCATCAAAGCCAACGCAATGCTCACTTCAAACGACCGTCACCAACTGCCAATCCCAGTCCCCTTCCAGAAGACGACAAACACAACACAAAATGTTAATCAACCCGGCCCCAGCATCCACAGTGTAAACAAAAGAAATTGTAAACAGATGCTGTAATTTACAACATGTGGATCAATGAAGCGTCATCTTTCTTTAGCTGTTTTTTTTATTCCATGGTTCAAATATGGTCCAAAACCTAACTTTCCTGCCTCCCTACAGCCCGTCATGTGTTCTTCCCTGTGTCGTCCCAGAGCTCTTCTTATGAGTCTATGACTTCACTCAACACCGCTGGCTTTTCCAGATTGGAATAGAAAGCAGCTCTGCCCAGAGCACTGCTCAAGGAAAATTCATATTTTTCATCTATATGTTCCTGGAGGCCAAAGCGCAATCTCAGAGTACCCTCTCACACGAGGGTGCTCTGATGTTTATAGCTTTACAGATAGTTTACAATTTATTTATGCTTGTTCATATGGCAAATTGAACAAGGGTGAAGACACCATTCATTCATAAGATAATAAGCATAGTAATCTTATTAGTTAACAAGACATTTATTTATTTAAATTGACTGAATATGAGATTAATTATGCATCCCAAACAATAAAAGGTATTTAGTTGGCCTACCTTGTGGATATAAAGTGCAACATAAAAAGCAATTATGATCAATATGTCTTTTGATTATTATCTTTTTAACAGATCAAATCGAAGCAACAACAGCACACAAAACAGATACCAATAAATGACCATTGTCAGGAGTTGGAGATGTGTAGAGCCCCCTTTGTTTATTGTGGAGAAAAGAAACATTCGCTGACAAACACAAATATAGTATTATGTGCTATATTATATATAGCATCGAAATAAAAATAATCACATTAATGTAATGAGTCGTAAGCACAAATACAATTTTTAATTCCATTATGATGCATTGAGGACCATTATGGAAAACAGCACTATTGTTTGAAATACTGTAAACAGGAACCATTTAGTTTACAAAGGGGTTTACAGTGCATGAATGAGACCTTTATAACAGAGACCTGTGTTCTAAGACGTTGAGATCTGAACAACATCATGATGTTAAAGAGAATGTTGCACCCAAACAATATCCAATAAGCTTTGTTTTAACATGGTTTGATAACTAGAAGGCAAACAGCATTTGCCTGGCTCACATCAACAGTTCTCGCCCCTTCCAGCTAGCTATTTCTTAAAAGACATCTCTCAATTCCCACAGATTAGTTGTACACTAAAAATGGTTGTTGATTGTTCCTAGTGTATTGCTTCGAGAGTTATCACACTATGTATGTAATTATATCCGGGTTTTGTGTTGGGAGTGTGAAATGTGCCCTTCCTGTCTGAACGTTAAACATGCACAAGAAAATGTCAAACCCCACTGTGGTCAGAGAACGGCAGAGAGGCTGTGACTCACCCCATCCTTGTGTGTGTGTGTGTGTGTGTGTGTGCATTCAAGTGTGGTCATGTGTGTGTGTGTGTGTGTGTGTCTGTGTGGGTGCGTGTGTGTTTGTGAGTGGTGGTGTGTGTGTGTGTGTGCATGCATACAAGTGTGGTTATGTGTGTGTGTGTTAGTGTCTGCGTGTGCATGCATGCATTAATGTGTGGTAACGTGTGTGTGTGTGTGTGGGGGTGTGTGTGTGTATGTGTGTCCATGCATGGAAGATTGCGCTGTTGAAGATCTTTATCTGTCCAAGGAAACATGCTGTTTTAACAGTCATCCTCCTTCCTATCTACAATGGAGAGATGAGGGCTGATAACACAACCCGCCACCTGTTGCCTTAACCTCACTTTTCCGTGTGAAACAGAGGTGATGGTGGAACAACTTTAAAGTCACCAACTCACAACCTTGCTTATTGACTATCTGAAGAAAATGAACAAACATGAGGTTGTGGTATTGTGTGACACAATCCTCAACATATTTTGTTCTTTTTGTCAGTTACTAAGAAGATATAGGTTAGGGCTAAAGTCAATCATGATGCTGTCACGTACCTGGAAATAATACTTTATTAAATTAAAATAAAATAAATGTCTAAAATGTTGGTCATTAATGTATGTTGAATTTGGCATTAGAAATTTTGACTGGGAAATCATGATAAACTTTCTGAGTCTGTCTGCTCTGTCCCTCGGATAATATATTGAGGGCCAAGAGATGCCCGTGCTGAATTACTTTAGCCAAAATATGAAACAACCTTATTTAATTGTTATTTCCATCGATTTTGTAATGAAAATGCTAAGTGACAACCACAAAGATGAGGCCTACCAAATTTCTCATTGCGAGTAAGCTATAGCCATTAAGAATTGAAACGTCAAATGTCAAAAGTTAAACTTCAATTTTTCGCTCAACCTAACAGCAAAATTCTTCTACGTACGTGCACAGCTGCGGATGATTATCTACGCGACAGAAAACGGGCTTGGCATCGCGAGGCAAGGAGGAGAGAGAGTTCTTTGGTGGCTTGGCGCGCTTTTCCATTGGAAACTACACTGAGCGACCTCGCGTGAAGGCGGGGTGCAGCCGAGGTCTGTCACCGAGCCTCGACACCACCACCACGCATACTATCGGCGTGCACAATTTTTTTTTGGAATCAACACAGTCTCTCTCTCTCGTGTATTCCACCTCAATTGTCTCACACACATCAAAGGCGCTATAGAGTGATATCTCCGTACTCCTTCTGCACCTTAAAGCCATCCTACTGTATGTGTTGGTATTAGCTTTGTGAAGCACGTGCACACCCGCGGCACGCATGCTCGGGAAACATGGAGCCAATGAAATCCCATTCTGTGACTACCATGTCGCCACTACCTGGCAGCGGGAAGGCCCGCCTTTTAAGCCGCCTGCAACCTGGTGGTTTATGAAAATGCTTTACTAGAGGTTTATTAGCGCTGCGCAAACTGAACAGTTTGTCCTGTCCCCTTTTAAAGTTTAGCTTTAGCTAATAGCTTCAGACATTAAGATCATTTAAGGGATTCTGTTATTCTGTTACATCCCAAATAATGGCCTCGGTTTGATAAGATTTTGTTTAAGGAAGGGGATTACACCTGGACACTGCTAAGGTTTCATCATAGTCAAATTAATGAGTTTCATCAATGATAAAACAATACCTTGATTCTGAGCATGCAGATGCAAGATATGCTAAATACGAAATCAGACACCATTTCATTAATTTCGGTTTGGGTACATTCAACTAGCTTCTTTAATGAATATGCCAATTTGTATTAACATTTCTTTTGTTGTTACGGGACCCAGGAAAGTCTATGTAAGATATGCTGCCAGTGATTAGACTTTATAACCGCAAGTAGAAGATGATGAACAGCTTGTATTTGTGTCATTTAAATGTGCATTAAGTCAATTATTGTTTTTGTTTTTTATTGTTTTTATAACAGCCAGTTCCTTAGATTGTAGCTTGTCTACCAATTTAGAGATAAAAATGATTGATAACCGAAGATCATAGGTTTGAATCCCGTCTGTGCTTTGCTGAAGGAAAACAGAATTTTTTACAGACTGTGGATAATGGAAAATGAGTCGTCCACCAGGCTTTAAAACAAGTAAAGATTTGGATGTTGTGTTAAAGGCTACAGCTATTTAGTGTCTAGCAGAACATTTTACTGTTAGAAAGATCCTTCTCCATAATAAAATCTCAGTCAAGATTCTTCCCAGCGGAATACATTGTGTCATTCTGTGTGTGTGTGTGTGTGTGTGTGTGTGTGTGTGTGTGTGTGTGTGTGTGTGTGTGTGTGTGTGTGTGTGTGTGTGTGTGTGTGTGTGTGTGTGTGTGTGTGTGTGTGTGTGTGTGTGAGAGTGTGCTTGTGAGTGTGTGTGTGTTTGTGTGGGTAACTCCCCACAATGATAGAACCAATGTGAAGACAACTATGAGGGCCACATCAATTGTGTCAACAGCAACAACAAAAGTGTTGAATTGTGTGTGTGTGTGTGTCTTTGTGTCTTTATGTGTCTGTTTGCGTGTGCAAAAACGAGAAACCCAACCAGAAACTAGGCATTTGTGGTTACACATTTGTCACCATCACAAACACAGACCTATAATCTTCAGCAATTGGGAATCAACCAGGACAAATTAGATTGTACTGCAACCCCATGGTCCCATCGCTCTAAATCATTATCACAGTCTCTGGCGTGTACCAGGCCGCCCTGCGACCAGGCCCTGGGAAAGAACAGTGCTGACTTCCCAGGGCCTGGTGGAAGTGTATAGATGATATACTGTGAGAAGAGCCCCATTCACAACCCGTTCTCACCAGCTTCTGTTGCAGGGCCCTTGGTTCACGACCGCGGGCTCCGGATTCTGAGGAACTGGGCTTGGCCCCTGGCCTGTCTCCTCACCGCCCTCCTTGGCTGGGTACCACCAGGCTGACAAACAGTGGTGGAGAGAGATCTCTTTTTATGAATGCATAGAGAAAGGAACTCAAGGCCTCATTAATGGACAGACAGACAGAAGAAAGACAGACAGAAATGAAGGAACAGCAGAAAAAGGATAGAGTGACAGGAAGAAAGAAAGAGAGCAAGAAGGCAATATGCATGGAGATAGATCAAGGCAATAACCTAAACATAAAATAAATAGAAAGTGAGGCGATAATGGATAGAGAAGGACAGAGGAGAAAAGAATGGAAACAGGAAGGAGACTGAAAGAGAATTAAGGTTATGATGCAAATGGTTCAGCCCTATGCCCTCCCATTCACAAGCAAAAACCATCAGTGAAAAGCACCATCGCCCAACATAGCTTTTTGAGAAGCTGTCAAAGGGCTGGTTTGTACTTGTTTAACACAATTAACCCCACCCCTCCCTCCGTCTCTCACACACCCACACACACGAAAGAGGGAACCAAGGTAAACCAGAATTCAGCCCCTCTGGACCTGTGGTGAGGAGACTTCAGATCAGTGGTGTCACTAGGCTGTTTTATTCGGGGCCAAAGCCCTGGATATTATTTGATTCACCCCGAATATAATTCTTGGGTAAATTAAAAAAAGATATACTTTATCGATATTTAATGGTATATATACTGCTAACTATGGACTGCAATAATTAAATTCAGTGTAGAAGTGATAAAATGATTCTAGTCACTAATGATAGTTAGTTATTTAGAAAGAAACATGGGGATTCCAGGGACATCTCAAAATAAAGTAGCCTAGTCCTTCTGGAAAGATAATAAACAGTTTAAAAACATAACCAGACTGTTGAATCACCGTGAATCAAGCTATCCTATCCCCAGTCAGATCCATCTATCTATCCATCCATCCATCCATATGTATATATATATATATATATATAGTCTGTCTCACTTGTATTCATTTTACTCTGAAATAACTTGAATGGAACTTTAGATGTTTAAGGATAAGCAGCACAGCAGTCAGGTAGCTATTTAAAGCTATAATAAACGGTGTATTTTGTTTATTTAGGTAAAGCATTATGAAAAAATGTGCATGCACAATAGTGCAGACAAAAAAAGTACTAATCTTTTTGTATGCCCAGAGGGATAGTTTTCTTTTCCCTCTGGGCTAAGCCCCTGATGTTTATGAAACCTAGAATCGCCCCTGCTTCAGATCAGCGGAAGCAATGATGTGTCTCTGGCTTGACATTCAAGTTTGTGATGAACCCTTCAGCTTTGGCCCTACAGACAGCTGTCAACAGCTACCGCTCTGTAAGGAAAGGTGAGAGTTACGCTTCTGTGACAGACAGAATGTTTGCTGTGTTCTGACATCATGAGAGGTGGAAATCTCATTGTATTTACAAAATAAACTGAGTTAAAATCAATGTTAAAAATGCATTTAATACTAATACAACTTTGAATGTATGTGTTTTATATATTCAATTATATGTTTATGGCCCTGGCTTTGAATATGACTTTGACTATTTTATTTTTTTACTATTACTGCATTAATCATTTATGTATATCAAGAAAGAAAATATGGGTGTATCTTCTGTCTTGATTATAAGATAATTTATTTTGGAAATATTATCCTACCATAAATCTTTTGTGTGGTTAGCTATAGGCTACCTTTATCCTCACCCCAACTTCAGCTTTTGATTATAGATCTCGGCAAAGAGTAACTGCAAAGACTGCATCTAAAAGGGATTTCTCCTCAACTCAAGGCTCTGAAGAAAAACAGGAGTTCACCAGTTTGTCTTCATGAAGAAGAGAATCCAAGAGAATCAGGTTCCCTGCGTCAATATTGGATCCATGTGGCCGAAAATAACGATAAATCTGATGTGTGAGTATGTAATATATTAGCGTTTGAACCGTTGTAAAATGGTGGTTAAATCCCCCAGGGTTTTCAGTTTCATACACGGCATCTTGCTCTGTGGGTATCGGGAGAAGAGAGAGAAATGAAAAAACGCTGCACTGGAATAAGGGATCAAAGCCACATGGGGCCAAATCGTTTCTCAAAGTGTGGTTGGATGAATAATGTGGTTTCTACTTGTTTAGTATTACTGTATAACTCACCACATTCTTCTCTCAGAGCTGAACACAGAATACAAAGATGAATCAACTCCTCCATTTTTTGGCCATCTAACAATTGAGTTTGAGGCCCTTAACGAACGTAGAGAAAATGTATGCCTATGCAAAATAATCAATAATTACATAAGATGTTTGGCTCTGTAGGGAATTTGCAGTCTTACAATACAAACTAGTTACAAATAACATACATTTAAATTGTTTGCATTATAATAATAAGAGAAGGCATAGGCCTATAGAGAGTATGTTTATTAACATTACTGTGAATAACAGCCATTTTAACATTCTGATTTGAATAAATGTAACTGAATGTAATAAATGCTTAATGCTTAAATTCTGCTGACTCGCACCCCTCTGCTAGAGTGATAACGGCTAATGATACTTCTGACTGTGTTTGGTCGAGAACCAGCAACACTTTCTTCCTCGTACCTCAAGAGGTCAGGCTTTGCCGGATCTGCTCTAACAACTCCCGGTCAACACATTTGGGTAAATACGGAGGCTAAAAGATTCAAGACATTAGAAAGGAACTGATTTGAATGTATTCATGATGAGCAAAAAGGAATGCAAAAAACAACAATTTAAAGAAAAATAAAAAATATAGAAAGAGAGAGAGAGAGAGAGAGAGAGAGAGAGAGAGAGAGAGAGAGAGAGAGAGAGAGAGAGAGAGAGAGAGAGAGAGAGAGAGAGAGAGAGAGAGAGAGAGAGAGAGAGAGAGAGAGAGAGAGAGAGAAAGGCACAAATGAACAAAATGACTGAAAGAATGAAAGTGATGAACAGAGGAGAAAGACAATCTGTTTATTTTAACCACCTAATAACATGACCAAGTGACAAGTTACAGGAACATGTTCAATCTGGGTGATTTTCTCTGAATCAAGAGAAGAAAATGTTAGAGTTAAGAAAGTCAAAAGTACCGATCAAAGTTTATGTAATGATAAAAGTCAAAACAGGCTACTAATTACACAATAGGATCTAATACAAATTAAAGCTCTCGATGAGTACTTTTACTATAACTATTATAAATTATGATTGTTAGTAGCAGAAGTGGAAGGAGCTTAGGTTATTGTTTCAAACATGTAAATAATAACAAAATAAAAATGTGTTTGTACTATTTGAGTAGGTTGTATGGGGAAACGAAACTACAACACATACTGACACATCTTAAACAGGGCATGGAACACATTTTAAAGAGTTTAGAGTTAACAGCTAAATCTGAGAGTACGGAGTGAATCTTTCACAATGAACAGAGAGGATGGAGGGAGGCCATGTTGGATCTCTCTCAGCGCTCCTCGGGCCACCAATTAGCAGCAGCTGTCTCGTTGAGGCTTCTCCGCTCCGTTTCCACGACGGCAGCCAACTTCCCGGGAGAAACAAGAAGTAATAACAATAATAATAGTAAACACCAGAATGATTTCTTAACCTCCATCCTGCTTCTACTTTATATGACCTAGGCTCTGGTCTCTCTCTCTCTCTCCCTCTCTCGCACTCTCTCACTCTCTCCCTCTCTCGCACTCTCTCTCTCTCTCCCTCTCTGTCTCTCTTTCTTAGTCAATATTAAACACCATGGTTACTGGTTTCTCATGTTATCATTCCCTGGTGGTTTTTAACTCACCACGTAGTGATTATTTTCCATTGGATGTGTACACATGAATGGCGGTTGGTGGTATTGTAAAGGATGGAAAGCCACGGTTGCTGTTGGCATAAACGGTCGGTATCAACACCAGAACTAAACAACCACCACCAATACAGACCTAAAGCTGAATG
>NC_082388.1:14353424-14360924 GCF_031168955.1 Gadus macrocephalus | reverse complement strand
TGTGTGTGTGTTTGTCTGTGTGTGTGTGCGTGGGTGTGTGTGTGTGTGTGTGTGTGTGTGTGTGTGTGTGTGTGTGTGTGCGTGTGTGTGTGTGTGTGTGTGTGTGTGTGTGTGTTTGCGTGTGTGTGTGTGTGTGTGTGTGTGTGTGTGTGTGTGTGTGTGTGTGTGTGTGTGTGTGTGTGTGTGTGTGTGTGTGTGTGTGTGTGTGTGTGTGTGAGAGAGAGAGGAGCAGGGATTGAATGGCTTGGCTCCACATCAAAGGCCTCTACAAGTCTCTGCATTAACGAGGGCTTTTGTTTCCTGTCTCCCAGATTGCACATGTCCCCCTCAGTGTGTGTGCTTGTTTTAGTGTGTGTGTGTGTGTGTGTGTACACATACGTGTGTGTGTTCGTGCCTGTGTTTGTGTGTATCTGTGAATCCCTCCATGCATCTGTGTGTATTTGATTTGTTTTTGTCTGTCTTGAGGCTAGAGTCCAGTCTGTATCGGTTCATCGTTTTTCATTGCTTATCTTTAATTAATTAATTAATTAAGCTGTGTGTTTCTTAATTGCTCAGAGTAAATGCAGTGCCGGCTTGTTCTGGTAAATTCCCTGAAAGAAAGATTATATAAATACAGAAGTTATACAGAACACAGTTTAAAATAAATTGTATGTATCCTTTGATAAAGCCTGTACCATACAAGGGCTTAGTCCACCGTTACTAACCTGTAAATGTGAGGATACAGAGACAATGTGTACGTGTACATTGATTCCCCTAATTTATTCATTATCTTAGTCATAGAGAAGCTCCCAGTGTGGTTTCAATACCACAGACAGATACTATGGATTTGAGACCAAAGGGGAAAGCTGATGAGGTGACCCGTCATTAAGCTCTGGAATTAATTGTTTGCACAGGGAGGAAGAGATCCACAGTGTGTATGGCTGTGGCATATACCGCTACATTGGCAGCAATTGTCCAACAACTCAAAGTATTGAATATAAGTGAATCATAAAACATAAAAAGTGTCATTACCTTCGAGTCGCGAGGGAGTGCCGTAGGGAAACGGGGGTTGAGATCTGCTCAAGAAGAACTTCTTCTTCTTGACCCAAGTTACACTAGCAAAGCACACCCAAACATGAAAGGTATCCCCATTTTTTAACTGTGCTTAGCTGCCCCACCAAGATAGGACAAATGGTTTCATATTTTACTGTGATAGTTTCTTGTCAAATGATGTTGAGGATGCTCCAACATGAACATATTTTACATGATCCATGAATAAAATCCCTCACTGAATAGCCTAGTGTTCAACATTACAAAGTTGTGTATTTTTGGCCAAATAGGTGAATTTTAAAGTCGGGATGAAAACGGCAGTACACAATACATGACTGGGCTTGAGGATCACTCTTGCCTTGCCGTCTTGCCTTGCTGTCCACTCACTGAGACGGGAATGAGGTCTGTGAGGAATATTGTTACACCATAACATTTATTTAGCCACCAGTAGCCTGGGCAGATTGGGATGCGGTGTAGTGTGTGAGATGACAAAAGCCTGGACCAGAACCTGCGTGGCCTTCTGGGTGAGTAACAGCGGTGTCCTCCTGATGATGCCGAACACGAATCTGCAGGAGCAGGTTGTCACAGTGATGTTGGCAGCACAGGACAGCTGGTCCTCCAGTGTCCCCAACAGGTTCCATGCCGTCTGAGTCCCAGACACCACAGAGATGTGGATATTGATGGAGAGGTTGTGGATGGGAGACGCCTTCTCCAGATTGAGCTTCAGGTGGGGTGAAGACATCAGAATGGATATGTCGGTCAGACACGCAGAGATCCATACTTCTTCCTGGGTTTCAGACTGTGAAAAAGGATTTATCGACAACTCTCGTCATTTCTACTGAAAAGATGGGTCAGTATATCAATATCAATATCAATCAGTTTAGAAAATGCCCTCTCGTCTCTAAGGGAGGCGGCAAATCACGTGTCTTTTCACCCCCTGAAACTATGCGGCCATGAGAGCCTAGATCGGCCCCGATTGGCCCCTCCTCTCCCTGCTCCCCCAGACTGAGTCAGCAGACTCATTATCGGGGGGTTCGTTGCCTAGTGGGGAGGAGCCTTTTGGCACCTCAGTTGATACGCTTTTACACGGTTGCACGGTTGTTCAGTGGTTTGCTACTTGCAATGTGCCAAGAAAAATTAGGACTTAAAATACGCCAAAAAAAATTGCAGAAGATGTTCAAAATGATATGTATTCTGTTCTCTCCCATTGCCATGTAACTGTTTTTGTAGCACTTGAAATTGAGTGGCAGTTCCCATCTTTCATATGGACATCTTATTATGTCTTTTAGGTTCAGGATGTGAAAACAACGGGATTGGGACTGAGCAAGCGGAGTTGTAGGTCTGCCCAAAACATCTGCTTTACCAATTTGTGGTATTTGTGGTAACCAAGTGTTGAATATGGTTGTCGAGGTGTATCAACGTGATCCCCGATATACATTATGCAGTAATTGAGGACAACATATATATATATATATTTTGAAAATGATGACCCGAATATGACTTCTCAATCTAATTAAATACATTTTTATAAATTATTTGTATGATTATTGAACAAGGCGACACCAGCTCTAATGTGAGAACCAACATGAGTCCACTTAAAATGGCTTTCTGTGTTTTCTAGGATATTCGGAAGAGAGTTCAGTTATTTGCTTTCAATTTGTTGGATTCTTTGTGAAAGGTTTTAATAGTATGTTTATTATGCAAATGCATTGAGGGAGTCAATTTCAATAAAAAATAACACTGAGTGAACATTTGAACATTTAAAATATAAATCCATATCACAGTACGCCCATTTGCAGTACTTTATGAAAAAGGGGGATTCTATGCAGTTTAATATAAACCAATATCACTTAACTTAGTTTAATTGAAAACATATCTAAAAGATTCACCATAATAGCATCAATATTATACAGATTTGATGCTATTCTTTCCTAGCCAATGCCTTCGAACATTGAACATGCTACCTTGCATTACCAAAACTAAGCTGAACATTGAACATGCTACCTTGCATTACCAAAACTAAGCTGGTTGTGTGAGGGAAACTTAGCAACAGAAATATTATTAGAGCTGATCAGCTCCAGAGTAACCACAGGAGTTGTAACACTGCTGTACTGAAAATATTACTGTAGACACAATAGCTGTCTCCATTAAACTCACTTTAATGACACGGCAGCAAACACAGGATGTGGTGTTGCTATCTGTTGTGCTATTTTAGGTGGAGCCACTATCATAGAAACACAGTTAAGGCTAAAGTAGTTTAAGGTTACGCGTATTTATGGGCTGAGGCAGTATGTCACCGTACTTGTTGGTAATGAATTGGGTGTATTTGGAAGGGGGGCGGGGGGGGGCATCCTTGTTCAACCCTCGTTTTTTAAACCATATATTTCACAGGAGGCGAATATTCAACTTTACGTCATCATTATACCAGATATACAAATCCAATGCAACTGTCTGGGACCTAAAGGTAAACACTATGTTGTAGGTTTAACATGTCATGTAAATGATTATATCAATACCATGACCAGGAAGAAGGACCTGGAGAAAATAGATGGACCCTGGCATTGAAGAGGATGTGAGATGTTCTGGTTGGTTTAGGAAACAATTGGAGGGCTAGAATAATTCCAAGACATTTTTGGCCATTATATAAATCACGTGAATATATCGATTGTCAAATGTATTATGAATTATTCACTTACTTGCGGAATAGAGTAGTACAAGTTTACATATATCTTGAGATCCATGATTGCAGATTCAATGATCAGTAAATCAACCTCTTCCTTTCCAACCACCATGGGAAGCTTTGGTGCTCTGTACTGGCCAGTAAGGTGCAAATAGGTGCATCCTAAATGACGACATTGTCTACAACAGCAAATAGTCACGTGTCAAGCGATGACCTTACTTGATAGATTTATGAAACTGTACGCAGTTATTTAGTCACTATAGTTTACAAGTTAGATATCGACGATGGGCTACTGTAGAAACATCTGGAAGAGGACCTGCTCTCTCTGTAGATATAAAGGGCTCATTCTAAGGTAAAAAAAAAACACAACAATTCATATTTTCATGGGATTATAAACTAATTAAAACCTACATATGAATATGACATTCCATCTCTACCAAATCCAAACCATTGTTCACACTGCACTTTAAATTATGTCTCGTGATTTATTACAAAATCTGATAGCATTCCACTGCTCGTTCAGTTTGTTGACTTCCGCCAAAAGCCTGGTGCAGCTCTGTGGTGAAGTCATACATGTTTGATAAGGAGGCATCTCAGGGAATGCATTCTGATACATCTGGAGAAGCACTCACCGGAGATCTGAGCAGGCATTCAGACTACAACTATAACCGTCATTATTTGAACACATGCATTCACTTCGTCTTTCTTAATTATAGTTCTCTCTGTTTTTTTTGGGGGGGGGATTTAGCTGTTATTAAAATGTCCTATATATCAGCCCCTCATCGGATTTTATTATTATCTTGTTTTTTTATGTTATTTATGAACAGATACCTATGTATTTTTTACATGAAAAAAAATTTGAGGTATGAATTGAAATCGCCCCCATGTGCAATCCTTAAAACGACACAATAAGAACAGCACCTACTGTTTCAGTACCTTGCATAAACATGAGAGCCATGGCTTGGAAGGCATACGCAAATAAAAGGCAAATTGCTAAAAAATAGCATTTACTTTTTCTTCATTTACTTTCCCGGTTTCCAAACTCTGTCTGAACCATTCTACACTACTGCTATGTGAACTGATACAAATTTGAAAGGAATATGACTTCATTAAGACCTAAAATGATGGATTGTGGACATTAAATGCTATATTTTGGCCCAAGCCTCTGCCTCAATACCAACCTCTAGTAATGAAGATCAAATCCATGTGATACCATTTCTAGAACGTTTTGCATTATGCAGCATTTGATGCGCGCGCGGATCAATTCAGTATTTGGTGTTCATAGAAGATTGTCTATACAGCTACAGTTTTGTTAAAAATCACCCTGACGAAAAGATTTGTTCGGGTTGTGTATTGCTGGCTGGAAGTTACCCTGGCGAACATGTTTTTGATTGAAGCAGAACTACCAATAAAAAGCACACAAGTGGTTCCAGTTAGGGCTTGTTGGCTTGGATGTGGCTTAACCCCAATGAAAGGACATGATTTAATTACTCTGCAGCTTTAATGTGCCTGATGTTTATTTAGAAAGCACAGTATATAATCTTTTTTTTGTGTAACCAACCGTGATTCATCTTTTGTACTGTTAGAAAAAATCCAGGCTACATTATAGAAAAGCAAATTTCCTTTGCCAGTGAATGAGCAATGGAAAAGCAGTCCCTTAAAAAAAAAAGCTGCATTTGGTTGAAAACTAAGTTATGATCCTATCGAAGACGAAAGTTTCAAATATTTAGCTTTTGGTATTGTAATTATTTTCATTTTGTCTAAGATCTAGATATTTTCTTTCAAATATGGGTACATCATGTCTTCTTATTTTGCATTTCCTACCCCACATGAAATCTGATGTCATCACATTAGCATATGAGATAAGAGAGTGTGTTTGTGTGTGTGTGTGTGTGTGTGTGTGTGTGTGTGTGTGTGTGTGTGTGTGTGTGTGTGTGTGTGTGTGTGTGTGTGTGTGTGTGTGTGTGTGTGTGTGTGTGTGTGTGTGTGTGTGTGTGTGTGTGTGTGTGTGTGTGTGTGTGTGTGTGTATGTGTTGAAACACAGGCAGATAAGATTGACTTATTCAGAATTAAATTGGGATCTGACAAATAAAGAAGAACGAGAGATGGGGAGAGAGAGAGAGAGAGAGAGAGAGGTGGGGGAGAGAGAGAGAGAGAGACAGTAACTGAATGGAAAGAAGGAGGAAAGGAAGGCCCACATCCTCTTCAGCCTCAGGTGAACCCAACATGTGTAAGAAGCGTCATCACATAGGCCAGGACGCGCGCACACACACACACAGACACACACACACACACACACACACACACACGCACACACACACACACACACACACACACACACACACACACACACACACACACACACACACACACACACAGCAAGGGCCCGAGCACCACCGTCGACATCTCTCTGGAAAAACAGCTGTCTATATTTAATCAAGTCTAATAAACAAGGAGTTTAAACAACTCATTTATAATTTAGATTTGCATATATTACAAACCCCACATTTTAATCTTTTCATTAATATGCATAGACAATATTGTATAAATATGCGGCTTTATGCAAATACCGAACCCATTTTCTGTTTGTATTTAATTCTATTTCCCAGCTGTGAATCGTCATTTTCATTCAAGGCAACCGACTGAGATTAAGTCAAATATTAAGTCACAGCATGAAGGAGTATAAATATTCCTCAATTAAGAATCTCTGAAAGGCAGATCGGGCTAGCTATGTGTCAACATTAAAAATGCATTGGAAAGTATACTGGGAAAAATACACCAAGACTTGATAACACATCTGAAATGCAAGTCTACAACTTTGAACAGTTTTTTTTCTTCATTTTCCTGATTTTGTTTATTTTTCCCCTCATAGCCCCTCAAATCACGATGACTGTTTTCTGCAACCAGCATATTTCTACCATGTTTTGGAGATCACTACAAAATATGGGGGTTGTAAGAACTAGCCCAAAACATAGTGTGCCTCTTTTATTGATGAGCTCGCCAAGCCTTCTGATGTTTTCCCAGATTGTCCTACATTTCACTTTCTTCTCTCTGGGCCTTTCGCCTCGGTATTGATGCAAATGGAGAGCTTTAATGCAAAATATCCATAAATTGTCTGACTCAAAGCTGTCTCTCCTATAAAAAGTGGTCAGCCGAAGTTAGTCGTCACATGGCATATGATGAAGGAGAGCTGTTAAATAACCTGTCTTTTACGAAGGCCATTTTAAATAAAAGGCAAGAAAGATAACTTTTCTTTCAAAGTGTCATTGTGGGTCTTCCGTATCAGTTCATATTTGTATTTGTTTCACCTGTGATTTAAACCAACAGTATTTGTAGGGCTACTATTTCTTGGTCTTGTGGGACAATGACATGAACAACACTATAGCTACGCTATAAGTCAACATTATGTTTTGTGGACGAATTGAACTAAAAAAACCTGCCAGTTCCCAGGGGAAACTGTGTTGAAGTGCTAAGCTGGGAAATTTTGGCAGTTATTTCATGCAATCAACTGTTTCAAACCTATTCTACTTTGCAAAAGAAATCAACATCCAGGCCTATTTTTACTTTTTCGACCAATTAAACTATATCGAAAAGGATAATTATTAACACTGTTTTTCCCTTATTTGCCGCTAACTTAACGTCACACTCCGAGATCATCAAACAATTCCTTAAACCAGAGAAAAAATAAAACACCACTGAAACGTTTTGATTTTGCTCAGGTCAGCGAATTGTCGTAGGGCTAAAATCGGCGAAACAGGTAAACTGTAATGACCCATTTATAATAACCTGGG
>NC_082388.1:14330139-14347639 GCF_031168955.1 Gadus macrocephalus | reverse complement strand
ACACACACTAAAACACAAACACACCAAAAGCTTCCACACTAACACACACTCACACAAAGCTGTATTCATACACATACACACACATGGTTACCACACACACACTCAGGCTGAAGTATGAACCCTATAAAGTGAGCCTTTGGGGGGCTGTGTGTAAACTACTGGGTCAGCTTCCGCCTGCCCTCGTAAACCCGCCGTCGTATCGTCTGTCAGCCGCATCCTGGGAGCGTTAGCAACCCACTAGATTCCGCATAACTTTATTGAAAGGCCATGTAAACAGAAAAGCCATTTGTAAACAGAAACATGAAAGCAAACAAACTCCCCGCTCTGCCTCCCTTGATCATCTAAGATCTATCGATCAAATGGGCTTCAAGCTCTCTCTCTCTCTGTCTCTCTCTCTCTCTCTCTCTCTCTCTCTCTCTCTCTCTCTCTCTCTCTCTCTCTCTGTCTCTCTCTCTCTCTCTCTCTCTCTCTCCCGCTCTCTCACTTTCTCTCTCGCTTTCGCTCTCTCTCCCCCACTCTCTCTCCCCCTCTCACCCTCTTTTACTCTCTCGCTCTTACTCTTTCTCCGCACCTCTCGCTTTCTCTCTCGCTCTCTCTTAATCCCCCCTTTCTCTCTCTCTCTCTCTCTCTCTCTCTCTCTCTCTCTCTCTCTCTCTCTCTCTCTCTCTCTCTCTACCTCAACCTCTGACTGTCCCTCTATCCCTGCATCCCTTTCACATTCTCTCTCTCTCTCTCCCTCCTATCTGCCATTCACATTATAAAAGTGCACTCTCTGGAGTGAGGTGTCATTTCTCACTCTGTCCTGCTCATTTGAAGTAACATAGTTAAATAGTAACAATAAAAAAATAATTAATAAATGGAAATAAATAAATGTATAAATATATTTTAATTTAGGCTAGAAAAAAGTAGGTGAAATATAAAACTTGCATTAAGATGCATTTTTGCTATTCTTTATTCACTCCTGACACTAAAAGCGGCGACACACCGGGCCGAAAATCGGCGTCGGTGAGACTTGAGAGGTCGGGGACATCAGTCTCTTTGGTGTGTACGGTGAAATCGGCCACGTCGGCGTTCTTTTCAGCCGATTCAGCATCGGCCATTAGAGTCGTTCAGTCTTTTACCATTCTGATTGGTGGAGGGCTAGCAGCTTGACTAGCGAATCAGTGAAGCCGGGTAGTGAGGACGGTAAACATACCAGATAAACATTAACTATAAATGTTAAATAAAATTAAATATAAAACTATAAAACGATCAACTAAATTCGGATAAGCTCCTTGGCCTGCTCGCAGTTGTATCCACAGCTTCACCCACTTAGTCCGTCCAACTTTTCTCCTTATTTTTTCGCTTATGACTTTCTTCTTCCAAAAGAAAAAGCTCGAGAGCTGACTAGGCCAGTGTCTTCGTATAAACATCATCCACCGTTTGACAACAGTGACTGGTGATGACAGCGTGCTCGGTGTTTTGGTCGAGAGATAGGAACTGGTATTCCCGGTTTTCGTTTTTTTGGACCACAATACAGATTAGCGAGGGTTGGTGTTGAGTTTGTGTTGAGTTTGTGTTGAGTTGTGTGTTGAGTTGTGACTGACTGTGTGTCTCCTCCCCAGTCCAACAAGGTGTCGGTGGTGCAGCAGTCCCATGGCATGCACCCGCTGTCCTCCCTGCTGCCCTACGGCCCCAACGAGCACTTCAGCCCCAGCCCGCCGCACCTGCCCACAGACATGAGCCAGAAGACAGGTACACACACACACACACACACACACACACACACACACACACACACACACACACACACACACACACACACACACACACACACACACACACACACACACACACACGTGTACACACAGACATGCACGCATGCAAGCAGACACACACTCACGCACAAACACACACATGTACCCACACACACACACATGTACATATACACACACACAGGTACACACAGGTACACACGTACGCACGCACACACACACACGTAGAAACACATGTACACATGTATACATACATAAATGCATGCATACATACACACACACACACACACACACACCCAGACACACAGACACACACACACACGTGCATACATGCATGCAACCACGCACGCACACGATGTAGAGAAGGTGGATAGTGCAACTCGGACCAAAGAGCCAGGGAGAGATGTCGTAATTAAGATATGAGGGGCTGAAAGTGTGAAGGGATGCAGGTTAGAAGAAGGTGTTTTTTGGAGTCACCGGGACCGACTCCAACCCTCCCTGGAATTCCCCTGGCCTGTCTAGACCGTGTGTAGCTGATAGAAGTATGGTGACTCAGCCCCTAATGACAGACCGGTCCACCAGAACACCCTTCACACAACCACACACACACATACACACACACGCACGCGCACACGCACACACACATAAACACACACACACACATGCGCGCACACATGTGCACACACACACGCACACACATACACACACACGTGCAATCACATACACACACACGCGCAATCACATAGAGACACACAGCGCTAGAAACACCTGGTTGTAGCATGCAACCTTTCTCACAACATAATGAATCAGTGCTGTCAGAGATGACATATTGTTACACACACACAGAAACACACACACACACACACACCAACACACACACACAATCACACACACACACACACACACAACAGCCTTACGTAAGTCCTATCACTCTCAAGTCCATTATTACTGATAGTGACCTCATCTACGATGTCATTGTTGTGTTTCATTGATTGGTTGATCACTGACATCATACCCCAGCTTAGGTCCCAGGTAGAGCATCATTCTCTCATACTATCTAATGTGCCCTTAAGTAGAATACTTGGGTTGTTCTTAGAGTTTTAGTTTTTCATTACCAAAAACATGAGCCAATAGACCAGGGATTTATCAGTGTTTTGGGTTATCTGATCACAACCACACAGAATCAAATGCAGTGTGAACACATTCCAGATCCATTCACGCTGCATTCTAAACAAATCACATTAGGAAGGCATAGACCATTTCATAGGATCATATAACAATGTTATCCTCACTACTTTTACAAAGGAAGTAATCAGGGAGGCAAAATGACTACAAAAATGGCAATTTTGCCTGCAGAAGGGTTTTGGGGACCCCTCGAGAACTAAGATCCAAAATATGATCTCAATAGCAACCGCGTCATCCTCTGGCGCCTCTCTTCAGCCACGACCTCGTGCTTTAACTAACACCTGACTTCACCTCGGCAGCCCTTACCTCTTTACAAGCCCCTCTGTGGACACCTATCTCTATCCTAGCCACCTGGCATTCACATGCATTTCCACCAATCACAATCAATGGGATATTGCTTAAACTCAACAGCAGATTTTATCTACACCTGGCATTAGAATGGTGTCCAGAATGATGCATGAGATTGTTCTTGCAGAGTCATGGATTTAGATGGTACCATATTACCCACACAGTAAATGGATGCTGACGTTGACGAGCGAAACCCAAACAGGGAGACACGTTCACATCCTGCTCCTAGAGAGAACAGTTTATGCGTATTGGGAAGAGACACTTGTTTTTCATTGGTCCCCCCTCCTGATGTGGTTTGACGGATCTGGTCACTAAGGCCTCTTGGCTACATTTACACCTGGATTTGTATGTGCTTAGTGATCACGTCTGCCCAATACTTATATAAATGTTAAGTGCATTTAGTGTCCTGCCATGTATTGTAAGTCGATTTTGATAAAAGCGTCTGCTAAATGCACTCAATGTAAGTGTAAGGATTAAAGGGGTTCTCAGATGTGTCAGTTTGAAGCTAATTCTGAATTAAAGATTTTACTGTTTTACTTTGTAGTTTTATGTTGGAATCAAATCTAATAACAAAAATTGCACTGCAAATAATGTAATCCTAAAGAATTTAAAAGAAAAAAATTTAGTGGTTGACCGTAGCACTGACGTAGCAATGACGTGGCAATAGACATGATTCAATGTAATACCGGCGGACATGACACTAAAGAAGAGATCTCATCTCTTCTCTTCTCTTCTCAGAGAAGAGATGGAGGTAGATATGATGGCAAAAAAAGGCTGTCGCGTGTCACATCGAGACCTGCTTGCGTCATTCAACACTCTGAAACTACCCCGGACCTTGCGGGGAAGGTTTCCTTATCTAGGCAGCTTGTGAAATATCAATCTTTGCATAGAATTGACCCATCCTAACTCATTGCTTTCCCCCAATAGGTACCATGAATGTATTTTATTGTATTATTTAGTGTTTATTCCCAAGAAGAATGTTTACCAAAACCAATTTCACCAAATTGCGTGATAGATGTTTGTGGGGTTTCTCACCCAGTTCTGATCTGAGTCATCACCACGTCAATCAGTCAACCAAAACAAAACAGCGTTAATTCCCCTAACCCATCATTTTATATAATATTTTACCAATTTTTTTATACATTGAGATGCATGCATGTTAGGATATGTTTTTATCTTAGAATATACTTCTTGTATTTTATCTAACTATTCCATAGTTCGTGGACGATTCTCTTCTGTTACTGTAGTTGACATTGCTCTCACTTTCAGTTTCTTTCTGGTTCAATGACTTGTTAAACACTATCACTCTCACACAGCTATTTTTATAGTGGCTTGGACCCTGCCCACATTATGATAATGAAACTCTCTAGAGTGTTTATAGAGTGTTTGACTCAAACGCTCTTTTCATAAGATGTATCACTTAGAAACTGTTGGTAATGACTTTGACATCGGTATTAGATTTGAGCTATTATGATCACAGAAATGTTCCCCCGTAATTTATTTGCGCCGCACACCAGACACATTGTTATCACTTCAGGGAAGGAGACAAGAGCCTTCCAGTAATCACACTTCAATGGAATTTAAAAAAAAAAAATACTTCTAGCTAGGTAGGTAGGGAGTTCTTGAGTTGGGTAGTTAGTAAGGTAGTGAGTGAGTAAGTTAGCTAGTCAGTTAGTTTGAAGAAAAAGAGAAAACAGGCTGTAGCAATTATAGTAAAACAGATTTAATTTGTTGATGAGGAGGAAGACAAGGGGAAGAAGGTAGAGTGGGGAGGAAAAGACTGGATTAAGAGCGGACAATAAAAGGAGGAGGAGACAAAGGAGACAGAGGGAGTGGCGGGATGCTGAGGATGAGCTGGGTTTGAGACGGAGCACAGACACAACGCCGCCGGGGGGTCCGTGAGAGGGAAACACAGACACAACGCCGCCGGGGGGTCCGTGAGAGGGAAACACAGACACAACGCCGCCGGGGGGGTCCATGAGAGGGAAACACAGACACAACGCCGCCGGGGGGGTCCGTGAGAGGGAAACACGGCCGTGACGGCGGGCGGGGCGAGAAACAAGGAGGGCCGCCATCAGGTCAAGCGACTCAGTGGCATTCCTCCACCCCCTACCCACCCGAGCTAGATTTACGGCAGGCAGTGCCCCTACTTCAGAGAGGCCCCTGGAGCCACCGGCCAAATTACAGTCATCTGCAGCATTCTTCTGCAGCAAAGACAGGTTAGGGACCGGGGCCTCGCTAAGTGGTAGGTGCTGCCTGCTGACAAATGACTTCCTTTGAAGGGCGAGGGAGAGAAGGAGAGAGGGAGAGAGGGAGAGAGGGAGAGAGGGAGAGAGATAGAGAGAAGGAGAGAGAGGGAGGGGGAGAGGCTCTGTTATTTATAATACATATATGATGTATATTCCAAGCAATTCAAAACTAAACCTTTTCACATTTGTGTGTGTGGGAAGAAGGCCCCTCATGTCGCAGACGAATGGTAAATGTGGTGGTGATTCGACATAGTGTGTTAAGTGGTCACCAGAACCAGAACTCTCAGGGGCCAACAGCGCTCAGTGATTGGAGACACACGGACACAGCCAAATTAAAACTAAGCCAAAACACAAAATGGAATGCAGAGAGAGAAAGTGCTAGAGAGAGAGATACTTTTGGTTGTAAACTAACCCTTTATGTGTTTGCATGTTTGTGTTCCAGGTGTTCACAGGCCTCAGTCTCAGGATCTCTCAGGCTTCTACTCTCTCCCCCCAGGCAGCGTTGGTCAAATCTCCCCATCGATGGGCTGGTGAGTCTCACACACACACACACGCGCACACACACACACACACACACACACACACACACACACACACACACACACACACACACACACACACACACACACACACACACACACACACACACACACACACACACACACACACACACACACACACACACACACAAGTTGACCTAGGCCAGTTATCTAATCATGATCATCTAACATTTCAGCAAAGAATGTGGTCAGGGTTGCTCACAACACTACCTGTTCCCATGGAACAGGTAAGTGGTTTGTCTTGTGTCCATTATCGATGTGTAACGTTGACATCTTTGCCATGTGACCCCATGATATTTCAACCACACTTCAGCACCTAATGCACAGACAGAACTGGACAGACCAATATTGAAATACATTTGAATAGGGAATTACAATTACTTTAAATCCTACCAAAGCAGATTAAAGAGTGGCTTAAGAAAACAGACTTTGAATGAACCAGGTTTTACTAGAAAGCAAACATTAGGCTATAATAATATGTGCAACTTTCTTGGAAATTTAGGCATCACTTGTCAAAAAGCCAAATGATTCTTCTATTGGGAATGTCCTGAATCTATGCTCTTTGCACCGTAGATCACTATTAAACAGGGTTCTTATTTGTATGACTCCTTATCAATTTATTTTATATTATTTGAAATTAAAGAAGGAGAAGATATTGTTATTTTTGTGAACAAAACAACTTTGTGATTCCACCTAGCAATTCATTTCAAGGGTTACTGCGAAGTCATGTAAGGTAACCTAGAGATATGGATATGGATGGGTTTTTACTGAGACATTTATTTACAACCTTCATCCCCTTTGGCCACATCTGTATTCAATGAGCCTCTTCCAGACATTCCCAACGGCAGCCAAACAATGACATTATAAGCTGGACAGCAAGGGCTGCTTAAGTTAAACACTTGGGTTCTCTGTTTCTCTACACACAATACCTCGCTGGGGGACTGAGAGCTTGCTGTAAAGGTCTGTGGCACCATGACCGCCCTTTAGGAACTAGCAGTACCGATCACAATGCATTATGTACAACACTAGGATTTGTTTCGCCGACGAACAAATACATTATTTTAACAGTTAAGGACTTGCATGATATTTCATGATGAGATTTAGAGTGAGAGAGTTCATGTGTGTGTGTGTGTGTGTGTGTGTGTGTGTGTGTGTGTGTGTGTGTGTGTGTGTGTGTGTGTGTGTGTGTGTGTGTGTGTGTGTGTGTGTGTGTGTGTGTGTGTGTGTGTGTGTGTGTGTGTGTGTTTGCTCGCGCCAGTGTGTGTGATCGCAGACCCGAACTCCTGTGTATGTGAAATAGAGAGTCTCTCTCACTGTGAACGCACACGTTTGTACACAACCGTGCGCTCCACGCGTGCACCAGTGTTCCTATTATCGGACACTGGGCTGCACTGATGCTCCGTTGTTGTGCGTTAAGACGGCTCAGAGCGTTTTTCATCATGTTCCAAGCAGAATCGCTCCCCCTATGGCTCTTTATTCCCTCTTTATTAACTACTAATCTCCTTCAGCCCAGATTATCTGCCTCGCCCCTGCGTGTGGTTTATCTATATCTGGTGGAAGAGGGAGAGAATGGAGAGCAGCAAATGAACAGTCAAATGTCAATCTGTGGTGTCCATTGTTCAGGCAAAAGCTGTTCTTCCCCGGCTTACGTCCCAACCTCCTCCTGTGGGTATGTGAGCCGTTGCTGGGTGGATCGGTTTGTGGTTAGTTGGTTGGTTGGTTTGTAAGATGTTTAGTTGTTTGGTTGGATGACTTGGTGTGTTTTGCATTGCAATATCCAAGTTAAAGAACAAAGATCGAACCAAATCGGAACGGATCACAATATTTGATCCAAACCATGCTGTCGTGGCCTGAAGGCTGGTTGGTTGGCTGAACAATGCGTTTGGTTGTTCCTTGGTTTAGCATTATTGCTGTGTTGGTTCGTACCGTTCGGTGTTGGCTAGCGTTGAAGGATGTCGAGAATGAGAGGAGGACTCGGTGAACGTTATCGAGCGACGAGCGTCTGCGTGGTGACTACCTACAGTCTACCGTGCGGCTCTATAATTGGAGTGCAGATGATGAAACAGACCCTTCCCTTTCATGAAAAGCAGAGGAATACAAACGGGGGGGGGGAAGGCCTTCAGACATTATCTTTACGACCACATAATTAGCCTGCCACTGAGGTCTTCAGCATCAGATAAGCCTGAACCATTCCCCCCTCGGCAAGCTGTGTATCACTGGACAGGCCAGTGGCCAGTGGCCAGGGGGAACTAGCTGCAAAAAAACAACATCTGTAACCATCAAGTGACAGATTGATAGACACACGTTGGCGGGAATGCGATGATGAGCCTGGCATCAGAAGAAGCCGCCCCGTTTTAATTGATCTGTATCGCCCTGCTGTCGGGGATTGACACGACGTTCACATCTTCTGCATTCCCAACACGTGGCAGGGAAATTCAGGGCAAGTTTATTAAGAGATGGAAACTTGGAATAGAAAAACGATATGTCTACACATACAGGCATAAAAGCATGAGTGACGGTATGGGGAGGGTTTGGTAGCCTCCCCGCGTCTGGACGTTCCACTGCTGGGCTATGGGGATTAACACATGAATGGGGTCCTACAGAGGGGACCCCATGGTCCCCGAGATCCTGCCCACCGTCGCGGCTGGCTGGAGGGGAAGAAGGGGTCTCTGGGAGATGGGGGGATACAACGTTTAGATGTCTTTCAGGTTTCTCTGTTGTCCTTACTTTAGATTTAGATTTCTCTTGGTTTCTCTATGTTGTCCTAACTTAAGTGTTAGATGTCTCTAGGTTTCTCTATGTTGTCCTAACTTAAGTGTTAGATGTCTCTAGGTTTCTCTATGTTGTCCTAACTTAAGTGTTAGATGTCTCTAGGTTTCTCTATGTTGTCCTAACTTAAATGTTAGATATCTCTAGGTTTCTCTATGTTGTCCTAACTTAAGTGTTAGATGTCTCGAGTGTTCTCTATGTTTTCCTAACTTAAGTGTCAGAGGTCTCTAGGTTTCTCTATGTTGTCCTTACTTCATCTTTAGATTTCTCTAGGTTTCTCTATGTTGTCATAATTTAAGCTTTAGTTGTCTCTAAGTTTTCCTTACTTTAGCATCTTTGCAATATCAATGAACATTTTCCATGCTAAAATCTGCTGAATTGAAATTAAATTGAATTGTGCATTGTTATTGACGTGTTGAGCTGTTGCGCAAGTGATTTGTTTAGCAGGGTCAGGTGAATTAAAGTAAAATAGTGTGTGTGCGTGTGTGTGTGTGTGTGTGTGTGTTTGTGTGTGTGTGTGTGTGTGTGTGTGTGTGTGTGTGTGTGTGTGTGTGTGTGTGTGTGTGTGTGTGTGTGTGTGTGTGTGTGTGCATGTGCGTGTGTGCGTGTGTGTGTGTGTGTGTGTGTGTGTCCATGTCCATGCATTCAGCGTAAAATAATCAGAAGCAGCTGTGAGCGTGGTGATCAAGCAGATGTCTTCTACATATCAAAGACCTCTGTTTGCACACCCTATCACACACTACCCTGTGTGTGTGTGTGTGTGTGTGTGTGAGTGAGTCTCTGTAGGGAAGGTGGCAGTTTCAGAGCTTTGTGTAGAGAAAAATGAACGATTTAAGGGAACAATAGTTGTTTACAATGATGTCTGACGTGTGTGGGGTAACCATCCCTGTCGGCCAACACCCATATCAGTCAGGACTTCCTACACACCACTGACCAATCTCCATGACTCCCAAGACCCTTTGGTTGAAAGTTAACCTAAATCATATGCGACGGTAGTCTGTGTGTCACATAGACTTTGCTCTCAATCTGTTGAAAACAAGCATGCACAGATTTGGTCAGACACTTGTTGGGTTCTAAGTGTCAGCGGCAGAAGGGAAACAAGTGGCACAAAAAGGGACCCAGGACCCCGAAGTGACATAAATGTACCAACCGTGGCTGTGTACCCCTTCCATCCCCTGCCTCCCACCGACCTCACCCTCCTCCCCCACTCCTCCCTCTTTCCTCCCTCTCGGCCGTGCGGTGGCAGGCAGGGCCAGCCGGTCTACCCCGGCCTGCCTTCCTGTGGCTTCAGGCAGACCTACTCCAGCAGCCTGTCAGCCTCCTCTTCCTACCCCAGGTACCGTAACCCCCTCCCAGCCCAGGTACCGTACCCCCCGGCCGGGCCCAGGAACCGTAATTCCCGGTCCGGGTATCTTAACCCCCGGCCCTGGTATCGTATTCCCCCCCCCCCCCCCCCGGCCCAACCAGGGGTGGGCCGCGGCTCCACAAGGCTTTCACGCTATCTCTCCTCCCCTCTCCCGCCCTCTCCCCCTTCCCTCCCCTGCTTCCTGCGCATTCAAACTGGAAGAACGGCCGATGTTGTCATCTTTGTCGCTGGCCAGTTTTTTTTGTTGTCGTCAACGTTTTGTTTTAACATCCTAAACATGCTTCTTGCGCAATATGCTGTTGTTGGTCTGGCTTCGGAACAGACCCTCGGAGTTGAAGCCTTGGTGACGGCCTCAGTGTGACAGCTGTGAGGCACATGCCGGCCTATTTGGTGTGCTTCTATAGCAGAGGAGGCCAAGTCCAGGAGCTACTGTCTGCGCTCTGCACACTCTGCTGCTGCACAGCACAGAGAGGCCCCCGGGATCCTGCTGCTAGCGCCATGCTCCATGTTGTGTGTTGCATCCAAACGCATCCATACACACACACACAGTCAGGAGCACAGACACACACCCACACCCATTACCTCACACCAGGCTTTCACTCTGTAAAACAATCCCTGGGTTTTCAGTGTCTGTTCAAAAAGTAGATCTCTGTTGTTCGGAACCAGACTCCAATCTCAAACCTGTGTGTGTGCGTGTGTTCGAGTGCGTGAGTGTGTGTGTGTGTGTGTGTGTGTGTGTGTGTGTGTGTGTGTGTGTGTGTGTGTGTGTGTGTGTGTGTGTGTGTGTGTGTGTGTGTGTGTGTGTGTGTGTGTGTGTGTGAGTTTGTGTGTGGTTGTCTAAAATATTAATGATTTTTCTTTTTCCATTGTGTAAACGAAGAGACGATAATCAGACACAATAACAAACAAACAGTCACGCATGTGGACACCAGAAATCTGAGAGGCGTGTTTGGTGGTCATTTGTGTGTTTTATATAAACATTGTGTTGCATAGGACGAGATTGAGCATAGTACAGTGATCGACAATATAAGAGAACAGCCCTAAATATGTTCCTTTTCTTTTGAGGGATGGTAAATGTTCCATGCCCCTTAAACGACTGTAAGCTCAATGTGTTTACCCTCAAGCAAACACTTTAAACAAATAATTTTTATTTGTTTTTGATTTAGATGTTTTTATATTACTGGAGAGACATTTATTATGTTCTCCGCCAGGACTGTCACCATGTAAAGACCACATCTCAAACAGCATATTGATTTGAAGCTAGTTAATTATTTGATCTGGGTCTGCACATCAAAGCAAATGCAGAAAATAGCATAAAGTGCAGGGGTTTTTCATCCGTCATTTCTGGGAAGAGACTTAGAAAAGATGCAAAACCGCCACAAAGGCCTCCCACGGTTCACATCTGTCCCCGCTCTCTCTACCTCCGTCAACACTGTGTGATCTGGCAGAGAAACCTGATAACCAACATGGCCGCCCGCCAACTCCAAACCCAGCTGAACCGGGTGGATGTGGATCCAGTTTAAAAGTCATTAAATATGAGATTCACCCACTTCTTTAGACCGCAGGGATTCAAATGATCTAGGGTACGGGAAGGGATTCGGGGGCTTTCTTGCGATCTTAAGCAGAGAAATGGCGTTAACCTTCTTCACTTGTGAACCCTGCTACTAAGATGCTCCTGATGTTTCCCTTCCATCGGGGCGAGGTCGCCCTCTAGTGCCAATAACAAGCCTCTACGTTGCATTAAGTTTGCATACGTCTATTTAATCGGATAATGAAAATAACCATGAAGGTTTCAGGTTACAGCTGCATGTGCCTTCGTTATGAAGGGGTCCAAGTGGAGAGGCAGCTGAACTCATAGCTCAGTGAAGGGGGCATCCCGTGAGGAGCGAGAGCCGGTTTCTATAAATACAGAACGCGGAGCGGCTTAGCTGCAGCCGAGCCATGCGGGCCTCCGGTTCCGGGTCCTTTCGCCTGCGCCCAGCGCACGACTACCCAAGGAGAAGTTATAATCAAACGGAGGGTTGGAGGCAAATTGGGTACAGATGCTTTCTGTTGACCGGCTGGAAACCTCTCGCTCTCTCTCTCTCGCTCTCTCTCTTTCGCTCTCTCGCTCTCTCGCTCTCTCGCTCTCTCGCTCTCTCTCTCTCTCTCTCTCTCTCTCTCTCTCTCTCTTTTCCTGTACTCTCTTGCCCTCTGACCAGAGCTTGATCTCCAACCAGCAGCTCGCCACAGTACATTAAAGTCCCTGACCTCTTGGCCCCGCGGCCCGCTTCCAGGCTTACCGCTTCGCCCCGAGAACACACCAAGTGACCCGCTTCATGCGCTTGTGTCTGATGTCGCTTGCAGCCACAAACAAGCGACATGGAACTTGAGCTAACTATGTTTATTTTTTATCCTCTCTCTCTCTCTCTCTCTCTCTCTCTCTCTCCCTGTCTCTCCTCTCTCTCTCTCTCTCTCTCTCTCTCTCTCTCTCTCTCTCTCTTTCTCTCTCTCTCTCTCTCTCTCTCTCTCTCTCTCTCTCTCGCTCTCTCTCTCTCTCTCTCTCTCTCTCGCTCTCTCTCTCTCTCTCTCTCTCGCCCTCTCTCTCTCTCTCTCTCTCCCTGTCTCTCCTCTCTCTCTCGCACAAATTTCCTCTCTCTTTCTTTATCTGTATCTCTTTCTCTCCTTTCCTCTATCCCTCTTTTCCCCTCTCTCTCTCTTCCCCTCTCTCTCCTTGCCTCTCTCTCTCTTCCTCTATCCCTCTTTTCCCCTCTCTCTCTCTTCCTCTCTCTCTTCCCCTCTCTCTCCTTGCCTCTCTCTCTCTGTCTCCCCCCAGGTTCCCTCACTCTCTGATGCTGGGTCCATCGGGGATGCACCCCACGGGGATCCCCCACCCGGCCATTGTGCCCCCCTCAGCCAAACAGGAGCATGACCATTATGACAGGGGCATGTACGCGTGAGTACTGTCCCACCGCTGCTAATCTCTTTCTTTCATCTCTTCTCATGTCTTCTTCAAGGCTTTGCTTTCCTCCTCTTCTCTGATGATATCTCTTCTGTTTCCCAAAGGAAGGCTTTCCATCTCTCTCTCCTCTCCTCGGCTCTCCTCCTCTCTCCTCTCCTCCTCTCTCCTCTCCTCTGATGGTATCTCCTCTGATTGTATCTACTACTCTGACGGTTTCCCCTCTGACGGTATCTCCTCTGATTGTATCTACTACTCTGACGGTTTCCCCTCTGACGGTATCTCCTCTGATTGTATCTACTACTCTGACGGTTTCCCCTCTGACGGTATCTCCTCTGATTGTATCTACTACTCTGACGGTATCTCCTCTGACGGTATCTCCTCTGATTGTATCTACTACTCTGAGGGTTTCCCCTTTGACGGTATCTCCTCTGACGGTTTCCCCTCTGACGGTATCTCCTCTGACGGTATCTCCTCTGACGGTATCTCCTCTGACGGTATCTCCTCTGTCCCTCAGGAAGCCCCAGGGCGAGGCCAAGAGGGAGAAGGAGCCCAAGAAGCCGGTGATCAAGAAGCCCCTGAACGCCTTCATGCTGTACATGAAGGAGATGAGGGCAAAGGTCATCGCCGAGTGCACACTAAAGGAGAGCGCCGCCATCAACCAGATCCTGGGGAGGAGGGTAAGGGGGGTTTAACACACACATACACACACACACACACACACACGCACACACACTCGCGCACACACTCGCACACACACACTCAACAAATCAAATCTGTTGAAATCTTGAAATTTCTCTATGGACTATATCAAGGCTTACACTCTAATGTCATTTCAAGTGTCAAGTGAGACCTAAAAGCTAAATGATGGCGTGTGTGTGTGTGTGTGTGTGTGTGTGTGTGTGTGTGTGTGTGTGTGTGTGTGTGTGTGTGTGTCTGTGTGTGTGTGTGTGTGTGTGTGTGTGTGTGTGTGTGTGTGTGTGTGTGTGTGTGTGTGTGTGTGTGTGTGTGTGTGTGTGTGTGTGTGTGTGTGTGTCGTGTCCTTCTCCTTCTCTGTCTCCAGTGGCATGCGCTGACCCGTGATGAGCAGGCCAAGTACTATGAGCTGGCCAGGAAAGAAAGACAACTGCACATGCAGCTCTACCCCAGCTGGTCAGCCCGGGACAACTACGTAAGAACCCTGTTCGCCCGGCCCCTGCCCCCCCCCCCCTGCCCCCCCCCCCCCTGCTGACAGCAGCCAGGGTCAAAGGGGCCCCTATTTGTACCCCAGGTGGGATGCTGAAAAGCCCCGACAAGCCATGTACCCTGTAGTGACGTCACAAGTGGAGCGTCGCCCCAGACGCAGAGTGACGGATAGATCAGCCTACCAGTAGGTGCAGCCCACCGGCTGGTAGGCTGATCCGTCTGGACATCATCTGGGTGGACTCTTCCACTTGTGATGTCCCCACAGGGCGCATGGCTTGTGATGGCTTGGAATGGATCGTACCTGGTGGTAACATTGGGTCTTTTACGAGTCAGCCCCAGTTAAGACCCTTATTTAGGTGTGATGGTTGGCATTCTTGTTTTTAATGACATCATTATGGTCTGGGGTCCTTCTTGGACCCTCATCATGTTAGCCCCTCCCCCAGTGTAGCAGGGGGGGAACGAGGGAGGAACGCCTGTGGCTACGCTCACTACGGAAACAAGGCTGAAACGTTCCCCTGGCCGTCAGATCGGAAAGATGGGTCAGCCTGCACACGTGACTCTGAGGGGGAGGCAACAGAAACAACGTGAGGCTAGATGGTGTTGTATGAAGAGTCCCGCCCGGGCGCAGCAGCAGTCATGTTTAAACACAGGAGCTCACTATTGAGGCTCACTCTGCTTAGCCCCCTTCAGCGCACCCCCATAGACGGAGCTCCTCGCTATGATGATGCTTAGCTAGATGGATCCACTGTGTTGTGGCGAGTTAGTGGGCAGGGGGGGGGGCACGCGATAAAAGGGGCCAGGCGATGGTGCAAAGTAAACATGTAGTTGCTGAGTTGCACGGTGAGAGAGCCAGGGGTGTAGGTGATGTATGTTGTGTCTTCTGTGAGGTCAGGATCTGTAATGTAACTGTGTAACTCGTAACTGTAAGTGTTTGTAAACCCTGGATTAGCAGTGGGACGAGTCTCTGCGCATGGCGGGCTCCTCGTGTCCCAATGAAATGTAATAACTGGACTAAACCCGAACCAGTCGTTTAGTGTTTGAACTCTGTGTTTTGATAGGGCAGTAAGGCACAGGCCGAAGGCCGCCCTTTTTTTTCATCTCCCAGAATGCCCTTTTTTTCTTTTTCTATTTTTTTTTTTGCTGTGTGCCTCTGACTTGTCAGTTTGCTGTTGCGTTCTTGCAGGAGGCAGGCCGTAGCGGGGGCGCTGGGGGAAACACTAAAGATTGGGTAGGGAATCGTCTTCACGGCTGATTACTACCTCTGGGCATCTTGCATGTTTGAATGGGGGGGGGGGGGGGGGGGCTGCGGAGAGATGCACGATGAATGGCAGGGGGGGGGGGGGTGGGGGGGGGGGGGGGGGGGGGGTCTTGTGGTTGCCCATCTAGTGCCCACGGAAGCTTCTGGGCTGTTTGGGTTTCTTTTAAGCGCCTGTGCGTCGGGTGTGTCCGCCTGTCCCCGGACCCGGGCGGGTCTGGGGGGGTGATGCGGAGACCCAGCGTGTGCATGTGCTAAAGACACGTCTGAGGAGCTTAGCCGAGGGCCGCCGGCGTATGGCCGCTGCACCACACTCTCTTCTCTCACCTGATTGGTTGATCCCCCGCCCCCCCCCCCCCCCCCCCCCCCGTTCTACTAACCCCCAGGCATGGCTGGGCCGCGTCTCTCCAGGTGGAACGCCTGCTCTTCTTTTCGGGGGGGCCAGGGTTTTTCCGCATCTCTTTTTCCTGGATTTTTCTGTCTTTGCTTAATCTGCATTTAGGATCAGGAAGATGACTTTAAATGCCCTCTCTGGGAAACAGAGCGACCCTCTGCTTGTTATGAACTTCTATTTCAAGACACACGTAAACATATGCATCAAATGACATGCTGCCACAAGGTACTGGCGGCTTTATCATAAGTAACCATTTCAAAATAAGAGCCACCCCTGTCACCCCTGAATTGTCTCCACATTTTTGAATTGTCTCCACATCGCAGAAAAAAACGCAGAAAATAACTTTCTAAGGGATGCATATTGTACAGGTTACACCTGTGCATGTTTTGTCTGTCTGTTTTAGTGTGTGTGTGTGTGTGTGTGTGTGTGTGTGTGTGTGTGTGTGTGTGTGTGTGTGTGTGTGTGTTTGTGTATGTGTATGTGTATGTGTATGTGTATGTGTATGTGTGTGTGTGTGTGTGTGTGTGTGTGTGTGTGTGTGTGTGTGTGTGTGTGTGTGTGTGTTTGTGTGTGTGGTGGTAGATCCTCCAAACGCTGATAATCTTTGGTTAATCTAAGCCAAAAATGCGTCACTCACACACACCGACACACATGCAAAAAAAACAACACAAGACATAAACACAAACACACAAACACAAACACACACACACAGACGTACAGCTTCCCATCCTTCCCCACTTCGAAACACCCCGCAACCCAATGTGAAACCTAATACGGGGAGTGACATAGATGGCTCACACACAAGTACGCATAATACCTCTATAGAGATGGAGGTTTCCACCCCTCGTTCCCACACTCACTTACACACACTTACACACACTTACACACACACACACACACACACACACACACACACACACACACACACACACACACACACACACACACACACATGCCCAGCAACTCAGAAGGCTGCAGTTGCAAGAGAGAGATCTCAACCACAGAGACAGCGCAGCCATGGCAGGGTATAAATATTCTGGCGTAGGCGTTAGTTATCTTTACCCACTTCCTCCTCTGCAGACACAAGAAGCGCAGCCCTCATCTCTACTCTCCTACGTCAGGGCCTACCTGGTGGTGTTGTTTACATCACACTTCATGGCTGGATGACACATTAGATGCAATATATACTTTATAACACCACACAGGAAATGAGGGTTTCACAGCAGAAAGCCCGGGACTGTAATCATTAATAAAAAAGTTCATGTGAGGCAAGGGCACCTTTTATTGGGTGAACTACTGTTTACTCTTGTTAAAACAAGTGTTATTCTTTTGGTTCACACCTCCTCAGGTCAGCTTTATTGTTTTGATCGCCTAATGGTTCCACTTTTTAAAGGTCCCATGACATGCCACCAGGTGTGGTGTGATTAGCCGTTACAAGCCGTTTTGGAAATCTGCCCCATAATACATCCACTGGGTAGGCTGGTAGACTGGTCTATC
>NC_082388.1:14288516-14330039 GCF_031168955.1 Gadus macrocephalus | reverse complement strand
GCATCGCCACCACCCCCCCCCCCCGCCTGTGTCGCTCCGACCTCCTTCCTCCTCCAATCCTCTCCTCCCGTCCCTTCATCCGTCCATCAGTCCGTCTCTCTGACCCTGTGTGCATGTCTCATCACTAACAACACGTCTCTGGTCTCCCAGCAGTGGGATACTGTTTAAAGGGTTCACGTTACAAACGGAAGGGGGGCAATGAAGCGGCCATTACTGAACAGGGCTGAAGGTGGCCCGTCTTCTAAGGGAAGCCTGGTCCTCCTGATCTCTCAAATCCCGGCAAAACAGTTCAGTGTCATGTCGATGTGGTGGAGGGAGGTGGAATCAGTGAACATCTGTACCATATGAAGACTTCATCTGATCTATTGAGTTACCGTGGATTGAATCGATGTTTCTGATTCACATGGGACCCTTCCTAGCTGGCAGCCGAACTCTAGTCTGTGTTAGGCCGTATATATTTCATACTTTACTTCATACTGAACTCTTTTTGTGTACATGTTGTGTTTGTCTAATCCATTGCCACACTCCGCACCTAACCTAGCACAGCGTAGAGTTGACCAAAGAACAGCTCCAGATCATCGTAGAAGAGACCCACACTGGATCTGTCTGCAACCTTTATACAAGCACTATATTCTTTGAACTGTAGGTGTTGGTCTGATTATACATAAACAAACATAATCATTTTTATTCACTCTGGTTGTACTTTTGGTCAAGTACAATCTTCAGCTTACGAAGATAGTAAACCCACCTAAGCATTTAACTTATTTAGAGACTACAATCAAATATAAGGCGATAAACTATAAAGCAGATAAGATGTAGCATGTTGGTTACATGGAGTACAGTATGAAGTCTCCCCAGTCGGAGACTAAAGCTCTGACTCTACAGGAAGTGATGGTGTGAACGACACCGTATCTTCTGACCACGTCATGGAAACCACTGGCGCCCCCGCGCACGTGTGTTATAACAAAATGAGACAGGAGGGTGAACACTAAACACACACACACACTCCTACGCACTGCCGATGTGAGCCGAGTTCTCATACCCATCTTTCCTCCACTTTCTCTATTCATGTGGTGCAAGAAGGCGAAGCTGCTTCTGACATTTAAAACAGACTTTCTATTTTGCACTGGCTTCCGCTCTCTCCCTCTCGCTCTCTCAAATTCAAATTCAAATTCAAAGTACTTTATTAGCATTACAGTATTTGAATACAGAATTGCCAAAGCATATTCACGTTACACAAGATTAATTGTACAAATAACAGGTAATAATAATAACAACAATAAGAACACTAACAACAATAGCAACAACAATAATAAAGTAAATAAAAAGTCAGACTGAATCTCTCAGGTTATGACATTTCGGTACATCTCTCTCTCTCTCTCTCTCTCTCTTTCTCCCTCTCTCTCTCTTTCTCTATTTGCATTGTTCACTCTCTCTCTTTCTCCCTCTCTCTCTCTCTCTCTCTCCATCTTTCTCTCCCTCTCTGCATCGCTCACTCTCTTTCTCCCTCTCTCCCTGCCTCTCTCTGCCTCTCCCTCTCTCCCTAGATCTCTCTCTCTCTCTCTCTCTCTCTCTCTCTCTCTCTGCCATATCGCCTGTCCTTGTGGCGATCATCAGTGAGTCACATTTCAATCTGCTATCCATAATGAGATCCTGCTCACTGCTTTGTAGCTGATAACTGCATTCTCGGCGTGTGCAGAATACCTACTGTGTTTTAGAGATCCACCGTGTGATTCTTACGCCTGCAGAATAAGGGATGTCAATCAAAGTGACCCGGACTAGATGTGGACAGAGCCAGGACATAGGAGAGCATTTTGAAGAACGACTAATCATGACAAAATGACATTTCATCTATATTCAGCGACATTGTTTCCATTGTAACATTGATTCCATTTCCCATTGATTCCAGTCTCCCATAAAGCACTTGAAGGTTGTACTAAGGTGTATTAACACTGAGTACAAATCAGATCGCATTCATATGTTTTGATCGATCTATCAACCTGTGGTCCAGTGTTGAACCCGTGTTGAACCTGTGTGTGTCTGTTTGTGTCTGTAATGTGTGTGTGTGTGTACTCTGCAGTGACCCCCTTGGTGACCCCTCTTACGTCCGCATCTATTCACAGATAACTCTCTTGACTGTTCCTAGGAGGAAGAAGAAGTGTATTCGCTACCTTCAGGGAGGAGGCTGCCCCAGCCCCGCTTCCTCCGATGGCAGCGCTCTAGACTCTCCTCCCCCCACGTCCGCCCCCCCCTCCCCCTTCTCCTCTCCGGCCCGCCCCCGCCAGGCCCCGCCCCCGCCGCCACGCCGCTCCCCGCCCCTCCCCTCCTCGCCGTCGGACCCCGCCCCCGCCCACCACGCGCGCACAGAACTTTCCCCCGCCAAGAGGCCCCAAGGGCACACGCACGTGCCCCACGTGCACACCCACGCCTACGTGCACTCTTCCTCCTCAGCGGCCATCGCCAAAGCAACTGGACTCTCTCTCCGGGTTTTGACGGAGTCTCAGATATGAGAAGTGAAACCCAATGGGGCCCTCGTCTCTCCTCCCCCACCCCTATATCCTCACTCCCCCACCCCTATATCCTCACTCACCACCCCGCCCCCCCCCACCACCTCACTCCCCTCTCCCACCTCTATCAACTCACTCACACCTCTCTCTCAACACTGACCCCTCACCCCTCCCCAACCCCTCACTCACCTCCTTCACACCTCACCCCTCCCCTCCCCCCTCTCTCACCTCCCCCTCACCCCTCCCCCCCCCCCTCTCTCCCCTCCCCCGCCCCCCTCCCCCACCACCTCAGTCACACTACCGCTTGCGCTCCGTAACATCTGTCAGCTATGTCCGCTGTGTCCCCGCTGCCGGGGGGGGGGCTCCCCACCCTAAGACTGTGGTTCTGATGAACCAAAGAAAAGAGCTTGCTCCACTTCGACGTAGAATCTCCACCCGGTGATGTACACCCAAGTCTACTCCCCCACCGTGCAGACTATTTTTTACGAACCAGTCCACAGTACTGGGCTCCTGGCCTGACGATCATGACAATCAGTTGTTTCCATTGCAGCAATACCTTGACTTCTCTTTCTCACATGTAACCGTCCTGGAATTCTTGTAATTCTTGTGTATTTAAGTGTCGCCTTGGCCGGTTTTAACATATTTATATGAAATCACGATGGCAGTTTAGCCTCAAGGTCAAGAGGTTTCAGACTGATTAAAGCATGGGTTTGCATTTTCACCCCCTCCATTTGTTAGTATTTTAAATCGCTCAAGGCACTTCCAGACGCCAGTATCATAGTATAGCAGCCATTTAAAGAAATGTTCAAGGTTTTTTTTAACTTCACATTGATGTTTTATTATTGCTGTGTGAAAAAACGTATTTTGGCTTCTCCTTATGACTGAACCTTCTGCAGCTCTGTAAACTAATCTTAAGACCAAATTGGTACTATTTTGTGTTGTAAAGTTGTTTTTTTATATACATTTTGGAGTTACCTATCTATTATAAAACTTTTATATGTTTTATGTATAAAATTGTAAAATAAAAAAAAAACTTTTAGTTTTAGTTTACACCGTTTCTTTAAGCAATACATTCATGTTGTGTGTTTGTTTCCACAAGAAACTCCTTTAGAGCATACGTTTACATTAAGTTGTTGTACTGTGCCACCGAAGCAGCATTTTAACAAGTATTATGTTATTCTCTCAAAGTGTGCATGTTCCAACTATGGTGTGCCAAATATACATGTACAGAAAAATCCAAAGCTTTAATTTACTGTTCCGCTTGCAACATCAAACTTGTTATTTATACAGCAAGACTGCGCTCCTTATTTTGTTCCACCAGAGGGAGCCAATGTGTCCGAATTACTGCCACCTTTTTTTTGCCAAACCGTGCAGCCAAGCAACTGCTGTTGTGATGACTCATATTGAACAACTCTGCCGCATATGTAATACTTTTTGGTTGATGTATTAAAAAATGCGTCATGTTGATTTGTGTCATTATAGTTTAAATTATCGATTCATTACAAAATACTTTTATTTTTGAGAATGATTAAGTTAGTGGCCTATTTATACTAGACTAAAATATACATTTCAAGGTGTGGAATACAATCAAGCCCAACAACAAATGGTATACATTTGTTTGGGATTATACACAAGCCTAATTTGTCAGATCCATCCTACAAGACACATGACAGTTGATTTCATAATCATTTATTACATGGTCGATAATTCTAAATACAACCGTGGATCAGAAATTCCCTACTCAACGCAGTACGAATAGGAATGGGAATTACCAAATGTCGCACAACACACATTTAGATTTCCAAGGACTAGTCCACATTATGCACTTTTTCTCCCACTCAGACCTCTGACCATTTCCTCGAATGCTCAGCCATGCTGATACAAGCCTGAACCATGCATACACACATACACACGCGCGCAAATCGAGAAAGGGGGATGGTGTAAACAAACTCAGTTGAACATTCAATTTTCCCAAAATTACACCATTTTATTTCATCAGTGGAAAACGTTTTAATGTCCTGTTAAAAAAAATCTGAATAGCTAAACGACAAGATGGAACCAAACAGTAGATGTGATCTGAATACACAGAAAGCAAATCATGGTGCAAAACTCAGAACAGGGGTAAAACAAAAGCAGTCGTCTTTTAAATAAAAGGCCTTTTGCACCACACAAGGAAGTTAAAAGTCCATGCTATGGGTAAAGGGAATGCAGAGGGGGGCAGGAAGGGGATGCCTCAGAGGCCACTAAATATACTAAGTGGAAATATTAACAAGTATGAACAACGCCAGTGCAACCAGATAACTTGAAGAAGCCGTTTAGTTTCAGTGTGGTAGTGTTGCCAGGATCCCTCCGGTTCCTACTTCTCTTCACACCACTGGTTCTCTTTGCGTACCTGAGGACCAGAGAGAGACACGCGTTGAATGGGGACTATTCTGAAGCATGAATGGCGGTTTGTAGCTACTAGCATCCAAGTACTTTACGTTCATGGTTCCAGAGAACAAAGCCTGATAAGAGGATCTGGGTTGGTTTTACCTGGGCTTCTTCCTCTTCTGTGAAGTCATTTTTGATGTTGAACGTCTTCCTGATTTCCTCTGGGGTTTTGCCTTTGATCATGTTGGCCACCGTCTTGCAGGTGACATCTAGGAGGCCTTTGATGTCCAGATAGTTAGCAGCCTTAATGAGAAGAGATGTGCAATACATGACGGGTGAGTGACAGCGCGTTAATCCACCTGCTGACCGTGTTCACACAATACTTTAACACCGTAATAGTCTTCAAAATATCAGTAAAACAAGTCAAAATATATCTCTTAATACATTTGGGAGCCGAGATTGGCTGACCAGAGTTTGAAATTATATTATACTGGCTTCAGCCCAACCCCACACATATGAACTGCTACATATGAAAGTAGCAGTTTTATAAACAGACATAACAGGCTGATGGCTGGTTTAAGCAGCCTCACCTGGCGAAGTCTAATTGGTTTCTAGTGCTGGGTAAGGCTGCCCACCTGTTACACATTGAAGTGTGCACAGGTTGAACCAGCCATTACGTAGCCCCCATGCCAGGTTAATTATCAAACCTTTGCAATAAACCAGATTTTTAACAACACCCCGTTTCCTTGGTCTGGAGGAGCCCGAAATAAGTCCCCTATTGGAGTGTGGCATGGACCTTTGTTACAGTTATATCGACCGATATTCAAAATATAGATATAGCGGCTGTTTATCGGCTCGATATATATGTTGGCGCCCTTGGGGTGGAGCAGCTCCATGGGATTTGATTCTCCCCCCTCCAGCAATGCAGCAACATAACATTAACCCCATGAGCCAAAGGAACCAATGAACTGTATGGGGAGGAGCTACTAACCCTCACCAGAGCACTATGAAAATAAACTGTACCAGTTGCCAGATTTACAGAACTGAGGTCTTACAATAAGACGTATTGAAGACAATACCGCCCTCCCAACAGGTTTCCAAACGTATAAATGCATGCAGCAAAGAAGGCCACAATTTTCAGCCGCACTTATACCTGCCATCAAACATCATGCTGAAAACTGCCCAAAACTGGTTTTGAGACTCTGATAATAAAAAATAAAATAAAATACTTGCTGTGTGATATCATGTAGTATTCCTTGTTGGACAACAAACAACAAGTGTGTGTTGACACATTTCATTGAACCGAGTCTGGAGCCAGCTCCTCTCAGATGACCGTTCAGACTTGTGTTACCCCTTAGGCTGAATCTATTGCGCCATCTCTGCACATGAGTGACAACATCCCATCAATTCCAAATGTGTGACGAGTCTACCTAAGATCAACTAAGTTAGCTACATAGTTGGAGAATTAAAAAAAAAAACATCACGTCAGAAATAAGAACCGTGGATGGCATACAGCCCCCTCGTTTCGCCAAGCTTCTCTTCTGAATGCGTGGGGCAAACTTTGATAATGCAACTTGTGTATCTTTTAAGAGGCCATTACATGTATCAAATAGAAAGACATTCATGTCTCCAGTGACAGTTAAAGAAAGAATGTTCCAACTTAGTAGCTGTCCGGCTAGACCATCCACAACAACACTTGCGTCAGTCCACATGCATATGTGAATGTCGCTGGATGACTAAGCACTTCGCTCTGGTCTTACATGGTTTGTAAAACCGCAGAGAGAAGGCCTTTACCACTAATAATTCAGCTCTCAGTGGCAACTAGTTGACGGCCAGTAGAACAGGCTGAGGGTACCCAATCTAACACCGAAGCCTATCTCAACTATAACCGCATTTCATATTAATCGCATTGTTTGCTGCGTTACCACCTTTATCTATGCTGACTTAGGGTGCGGGATGTTCAATATGTGAACGAGAATGTCAGGGAGAGTGCTATGAGCAGATGAATGAACGGACCGTTAAATTTATATTTAAAAATAGCAAAAAGAAAGAAAAAATAAGCGGAATCAATTTGTGGTGCTCGGTGTTGATTCTATGGCGCTGCGCCGCACATTGGTCTATGTTCGGGAGACAGTGCGGCTAACCCTGAAACAGGGCTGCTACCCAGGCACGCCACAAAGACCATTTGAAGGCAAATTATTCCTTATTTTTTTCACACTAAAAACAATTAAAGATCAGGGAAACCCTTTACACTCATTTGGCCTCCCATCCTGTTTGACAAGAGACACACACTCACGCACAGCAGGAGAACTGTTAGTGTCGGACGATGTCTCACCAGAATGAGCTCAAACAGGGTGCCTTGGTCGACTTTGAGGAACTCCTGGTCCCACACGGGGATGTCATCTGTCCTCTTCTCCTTGTTCTCGTCGTCCTCGGGGGGAGGGGGGTCGTCCTTGTGATGGGTGCACCACTGAATCACCTGCCGAGGGGAAAGTCACAGCAACAAGGAGCCTCAAGTAGGGTTGGATACCGGTCGTGATACCAATTCTAGTTCAATTCACCAGGGTCAGTAGCTCAGAGGCTGAGAGCGCATCTGGTGAATGAGAGAGTATGGTTCAGTATAGTTATCCCAGGTACCGTTACCATTACCCGTTCAGATGTGAACGGTACCCAACCCTAGCCTCAAGACATCCGATTCGTCAGAGCAACATGCATTCTTCACACCGATGTCCGGTAGGGCTCTTGCATCAGACTGCACAAACAAATACACGGTCTAAATCTCCAAAGGTACTCACCTATGGTAATCGTTTTGCGGTGCTTTATTCACTCCCATGGTTTCCACTACTTTATATGGAAAGTCAGTATTCATCCGTCTTTAATAAAGTCCATGACAGTCACACCCACGTAGGAGCTTGGCTATTCACAGTGTATATACCAGCTTCTTACTGTTGTAGAGCTAGAAGGATCAACTACTAAGCAGAGATTCTAACGTTATATCTATTAGGGACATTATTAAACGTGACGCATCAAGTCAGGTTGTTAGATTATTGTTTAGGGCAGGGAAAGGTACTTTTTAATTCACAGATTGTGTACAAATATTGACCAAGCGACAGACCCGAGGGACTCGGGCGACAGGGATAGAACAGCCTGCCAGACATTTCAGACCACAGGCTCTGCCTATCATACATCTGTGACGAAATGTGTGATGTCCCTTGCTTGTTGAATGTGTTTTTTTTGATGCATACTCTTATCAACAACTCTTGACCGCGTACGAAGTGTGCAAGAGTGAAGGCTTTTGACAATTAATTGTACATCCTGCTCCATAACGTATCCAAAATATACAATATATATTTAGTTAGTAAGTTTTTCGATACCAATATCGTTGCATTTGACTGTATCAATACAAAAATATTGATATTGAATAATGTACCATCTTTAAACTTAACTGTGGTAAACTAACGTCAAGAAGTATGCTGGCCTTATTTAACTGGGTCCTGTCCTACAACAATTGATAGCTACAGTTCACCGTTTTACCTTTTTGAGGATGGCAGCGTTCACATTAGGAAGGGGCACTGGGTCATCGTCACCTTCGTCGTCCATTCCCAAATCTGGTCAAGATCATAAACAGGAGAGCGCATGATTAATCTACTCAGTGGAAACAGGTTAAACCGGTATGATGGGGGTTAGAGGCAAGGAAATAATGATGGATAGCCCTCTGAAACAAAAACAAGCAGCGCTCTGTAAAACAAGCGCTCACCTTCCAACATGGTCTTGATCGTGACAGACTGTTTGGCGATCTCCACATCAACCTCGAAGATCTCCCCATCGGAGCTCTGCAGTTTTATTGTCGGCATGATCTGAAAGACAGCACAATGGTTATAAGTTTTTGAATGACTTACTGTTAAACGTTAGGACCGTTTGCCGTAACGTTACGGGTTATTACTGAAAGGTCCCGGCTAAACTAGTCTAACTAACCAGCCACCAGGTTACACATTGTATTCACAAAAAGGCCCGAATATCACAAACTGAATTAACTTATGACAAAATACATTCAAGTGTGTAAACTAAATTGACAAAATGTGAATGAGCTAACATTTAGAGAATGATGAAAGCAGTTAATAAAGTATGGGGAAAAACAAAGCTTTACAGATGACGTCGGTGTGGGATGACTGATAGCATTAGCTCTGTGGAAATAAACATTACGAGACGAACCGCACGGAATAAACTTATTGCATCAGACCCTAGACACCCTAAAAAACAGCCCTACATCCCCGGGTAAAACTGAATAACAAAGCCTGAAATGTGAGCTGAAACGCTGCCGCCGTTGGTCCCCATGCTAACTCTGGGTGCTAACGTTAGCGTCACAGTCAGCGAGGCCTCCTGATATAAACACCATTAGTGCTCTTCAGATTAAAATATATAACGTATATGCCAGAGTGATCCGTTCATTATAGAGATGTATTCAAATGTCGCCACAGAAATAACCGATAATGTTCTCACCGCAGGTTTTGGACCAGTCCTAAGGTAGATATCCAACAACAGTAGGCCGTGTAACCGACTCGTCTGCAGCAGTCCGGTAGTGAGTCTGCTGTTAATGCCATCGACCGCTTGGGGCGCTTTGATTTTATGACTCAAGCAGGGAGTCTGCTGTGAAACCCGTCAGCCGCTTGGGGGCGCTGTACTTTGTCAAGTCAGGAGGCAGTTGCGGAAATTTTTTGCTATGGGTAAAGGCAGTTGCGATTTTTTTTATACGAATGAGTGTAGTATAACACCGCGCTATATTATTGCTTACCAAATTGTAGTCCAATCTCACGGGTTCAATATTTAGATAAAAAATTGCGGCTGTTAGTGTATATGTAATAATAATAATAACCATGGGAGGGCGCTAACATGTTCCTGGGATCCCTTATGGAATTAGTAAACGTATGTGTTCTTTAGATGCTATAATTTAGGCAACCATTCCATACATTGAAATTGAATGTAGCCTAGTATGCGTGTGTGTGTTCGTGTTCAAGTTAGTTTGTGTTTCAAAATAATCTGCAGAGAAACTTGTTATGAACCCACAAGATGAAAATGGTCCAAAATTAAGGCTAGTAAATGTGCTCGATTTATGCAGAAAAAAAGGCTAAATTAATCTGGCGACTACCATGTTCTCCTTCAAATATGGGCTCAAAAACACACTTGGGAGTACCTTTTATTTTTTTATTTGAATGGATTGGTTAATACAGACTCTTAAGTTAAGATGGAGTCAGTCAGTGGATGTGTATGTAAGTACATTCCATCTCTTTCTGCAAAAAACAAAATACAAATACACCCCAGGCATGGTGAATACAAGACGTTTTTTCTGGAATAAAAAGAAAGAAAAGAAAAAAAAACACAAAATGTTTCATACCAACGAACAACTGTGAGAACTTTAGAGCCATACAGAAAAAATAAAGATTCAAATAATTTTTTCTTTACAAGGTATTTTGTCAGCATCTTCTGACCTTTGTTCCATTCGTTTTTCGATTTACAAAAGTGCAAATAAATCATGTTTTAAAAATCCCAAAATGAAAAGGCATCCGCATTGAGAATCCATAACCATGTGGGTTGAAACAGTCGTGTTCGAAGTAACGTTGCGTCGCGTTCGTCTCTGACGTGTGCATTCTGTTGCGACAGGGCTGGGGGGCTAAAATCATTAAAACTAATGATTTTAGTAGTGATTATGGCACACACCTTTTGGTCCATCCGTCGACACAAGACACTTTCATGTCAAGACAAATTAATCGATTGCTCAGAAAACTCTTGAGTATTCAACACTATGTAAAGTCCCCCCTCCCCCACAATAAATCTTTGTACCATTAGCTTACTGTCCGTCTTTCCTGGTAGCAGTTGAAATAGTGTTTTTTTTATATATATTTATATATTTCATCATGGCAATACTAGAGTGGACTATACAGGGGTCAAAGGTCAGAGTCTACAGGAAGTAGTCTGGGGTGCGCCGGGTGACGTGGGGCTCCCCCCGGCGAGGTGCAGGGTCAAACTGCAGGCTGCAGAGGGGGGGGGGGGAAACAAAAGAGAAACATCAGTTAATATAATTAAACTAGCTCTGAATTTATGCAGATGAGATGCTTTGTGAGAGGTAATTAGGTAAGTTGGGACAGGGCATCATGGCATCAAACCAGAACAACTACACAATCATGACCAAATGTTATGACCTAAAACATTTGGGTTAAAGTATAAAACATGATACAATATTTGCCAGAAATATTAAAGAAAGGCATTTGGTGAAGATGACATTGCTTTCCTCTCTCCCTCCAGCCTTATTTTGATTAAACTTACAAGGAATACTTGAGGGTGTCGTCCAGCTCCATAATAGCCGCCTGGTTGCCACATCGATAGCAGTAGTTGGGAGCACTGAATATCGTCACTACGTTCCTCTCATGGCACCAGTTGTAGCCCTGTTGTGAAGCAGACACATCAATGACTGGATATTTCAGGGATAATATGATATTCCACGTAATATCATCTTAAATATTTGTTCAACTAGGAAGTGAGAATGACTCATTATTCGTAGATGGTTTATAGAACACTTTTAATAGAGTGTGTGCGAGTGTGGGTTACAGTTCCTCACTCGCAGTCAAAATATTTTCCATCTTCAATTTAAAAATAGCATCATCCCATATATCCCAGTAATATTGATACAATTGAGAAATGTTAGTATTTCAACATAAATCTATTTTACAATCCATTAGACACGGTCCCTGGTAGGTGAACACGAGGAGAGGAGACGGAGGGGGGGGGGCTGGAACCCACCTCCATGACCAGTTGGTGGGCGCGGGACACCAGCGTGAGGCGATTGGCGTGGTTGAAGGTCTCCGAGATGTCCTGTCCGAAGGTGTAGCCGGCGCCCCGGGGAGAGATGCCCCAGCCACCGCGGTCGTCGGGGTCCGACCACAGAAGGTCACACATGGGACCCTGGGGTGGGGCAAGAGAGCACGGGTTATTAGAATAGGGAACAAATCGTCCATCTTATAAATCTCTCACCTCAATTTGGAAATGGGAAATTCTACCGAATTAGAAATAGTAACTGGCCACAATAAATCTCTACAATTACTTGGCTATACAGTAGGAGTAGTGTATATTTTTGTGATGAAAGTTTCCACACTAAATGATTACTTTTCTCAAAGTTTCACTTGAGATTGGTATGTTATATCCAACAGTCCCCATCACCTTTACTGAAGGGTTTAATTTGGTGAGGGATGGTTTGGCTGAAGGACCATTGATCTCACCTCGTGGGGAACCTCCTGTAAGCGATCCAGGGCTCGGATGTGATCCAGTGTGTCGATGGATGGCGACAGGCCCCCGTGGAGACAGAAGATCTGGGAGGAGGAGGACGTAAAAACTCTAATATTAGTCATTAGCATGGAAATTCATTAATAAACATGAATCTGCACGGACTATATGGTTGTCCATCTTGATCATCAATGTCTTGCAGGGATTTCCCCTAAAGCCCTCTCACACGTGCAGTCCCTCCCTGCATTTTAATGGAACGTATCCCTGCTGAAGACCTAATATAATTTCCTGATCACTGCCAGTACAGCTGTGTTGTGACTTAAGGCAGTACCAATGCTTGGAGAGGCACACAAATTGTTATGTCCATCCGGTGCGGTACGCCTTCTCATGGAGCGGGCGAACCAATCACAAGACTCTGTATTTGAAGGGGTGGATGGCTTCAATAATGGTTGCATTACCGCCACCTGCTGGATGGTCCCTTGGCCCCATCATTTACAGTATTGCTATAACATGTGTGAAAGGGCGCAAGATGGGAAATGTGCCAGAACAAAGCTGCATGTGTGGGGAAAATCCCTAGCAGTGCCTGAAAGGTTATCCCAGTAATTGGCACTATAGAATTAGGGGTAAACACTATAACTATGGGCGAAAGAACCTTGAGCCTGCCTTTCTGAATTCCTCTCTATTCATCCATGCCTATAAAAATAGAAATAGAAAAATAGAAAACAATCATAGTAACTAAATAACTAGCAAAATGTGTGAGACAAGACAGTTGACAGCCGGAACTTGGGAACACCGAAGTCTAACCATACATTGTAAGTTACACCAAATCGATGAACAGAATTACAATGCAATGGTATTATCCAATTTGACACTTATTCACTCTTCCATTCAAAGAAATAAAAACAGTGACCTGTGAGGGTCGGCTAAGCTCAGGAGCGGGTTGACTTGCAACCGGAAGGCTGCTAGTTCAATTCCGGCTCCTCCTGGCTGAGATTCTAGGTGTCCATGAGCAGGACACCTCACCCTAACTGCTCCCGACGAGCTGGCTGTCGCCTTGCATGGTTGATTCCGCCGTCGGTGTGTGAATGTTGGTATGAATGGTTGTAAGTCGCTTTTGACAATAGCGTCTGCTGAATGCCCTACAGCTAAATGAATAAATACAAATACACACAATTGTCAATCGTAAGTGCAGGCCCATCCTGACTGGGCGAGGGTGAACGTGGGTGCAGCTCTCCCTCCGTTTACCTGAGAGTCCACCAGGGCGGTGAGCGGGAGGTAGTCAAACAGGTCGGTGAAGGACTTCCACACGTTGGCGTTGCCGTATTTGCGAAGGCACTCGTCGTAGAAGCCGTACACCTGCGTGATCTGTCTGCTCTCATGGTTCCCCCGGAGGATGGTGATGCGCTCTTGGTAGCGCACCTGAGATGATCATAAAGTGTTTATAAGTCAAAATGTAGATGAATGACACTGAATAGAACTGCGACCTCTTCCCTAAAATCCTTATTAGCCCTGCTATTTGCTCAGGGGGCCACAATGATTAAAACCAGCTGCCAAAGACAACATGCTCAAGTCTAGTCAAACCCCAGCTCACAACAGCTCTTCAGTTCTCTGCATCTCTCACATTCACATCCAATAATAAACCAGTTTTTTCTTTACGTCGTTTACTTTCCTATCCACTTTCACTTTGGCCTTTTTTTCCACGTAAGGCGCTGGCAAGTTCTGCCATAGCAGCCAAGCATGCAACTACTGCTGTGGGACAGGGTGTGACTGGCTGTTGCTTTGTACTCCTTTACACAGGGAAGCACACTCCCTTTAGTAACTACAAGGAGGGCTTAATGTAACTCGACTGAGACATTATTTTAAAGATACAATATATAAGGTATACGGTGCAATTGTATGTATGGGATTTATGCTGCTTGTAGCAAGCGGCCTGTATTAAATAAACTTTATGAGGTAGTATTTTCTGTATCACTGGAAGTGGGAGTGTCTGTTACACATGACTTTGGTTTGTGTGAATTGTGTGTATTTGGTCTACATTGAGCCGACCATGAAGACAATATGTAGTCGGTGGAGGCCAGAGTGTTTCCTTACAGAGTAAAAGGGACACTACGTTACCACCAGGTGTCCTCACAATGGGCCATTAGAACCAATACATTATGTTTGTGACATAACAAGTTTCCACTCCGATGTACGACACATAGCTCATCTCGACCAGCTGATGCTGTCCGTCCGTCCGTCCGTTCCTTTGAGCTGGTCGGCAATCCCACATTATGATGTCACAAAGGGAATGATTTTGAAATGGCTATTCAGGATGAATAGGAGCACTTACAAAATGACTGGTTATTACAGAAACAGGCCAAAGATGGGATGACAATGTTTTTGCATGACGTCAATGACACACACAACCCCCGCTACTCACTTTAAGTGCAACCAGTAAAGAGACGGTCTCTACAGAGTAGTATCCACGGTCTACGTAGTCCCCCATGAACAGGTAGTTTGTGTCGGGGGATTTGCCCCCGATCTTGAAGAGCTCCATCAGGTCGTGGAACTGGCCGTGGACGTCTCCGCACACCGTCACGGGACATCGCACCTCCTGGACGTTGGACTCCTTGGTCAGGATCTCCTTAGCCTGCAGACCAGAGGAAGAGGCATGTTGAGGGCGGAGCGTGGCTGGAGTTCGGGGATAAGGGAGAAGAATCCATCGCCTGATATCTATACGCCAGCGTTTTATTTATCACCAAATTTGGTTGTAATCACGATTAAGACAAAGGAAAGATATTATAAGCAGTCGATTTGTTTAGAAAGTACTATGTAAATTCAATATACTGAACTAGGTATACATACAGATAATTGTAACTATGTCAAAACATCTGGTGAGTAAACATCATTGAACAAAAGGTGAATTTTCTGACAAAACCATTTATGCTTTCCAAACTTAAGGGACTGTACGAGAGGCAGTATGAAGCTTATTTTATTCATTAATGTTAAACCTTATCTCAACGTTTAATTTAGTGAGGACGGAGCATATATTTACTGAAGCTGATAGTTTCCATTTCTATATGGACGTGTGGTCGATGATGTTTGACCAAGTGTCGATCTTAAATTACCCTTAATTGTAGCAACAATATTATCAGTCATTCCCCGCCAGACCAGCTGGGTGGTTACATCGTATTCGTTATAAGGCCAGCCACAATAGTCGATTGAAGTAACAACTGGTAAGGCATAACTCACAGGGTAAGTTAGTTAACCCCTTGATAAGGGGGAACTTCCTTCCACCAGGTAAAATAAATTAAAAAAACACAAACATACACACAGATGACAGTATCGTAAATGCGTAATTACATTTTAATAAAATTCCCATCTACAATATTTGCATACCATTTTAACTTGAAGAAACAAGTGACAATGATGAAGAGTGAAGGCTAGGATGGGACAGTCAGTACAAACAGAGAGACATAGACAGACGGACAGAGCGACTCAGTGAAATAGACAGACTCAGAGAGAGAGACAGAGACAGAGACAGAGAGAGAGAGACAGAGAATAGTCTGTGTCCAGAATGCATTCCAACGAGAGAACTAAAAACACCACTCAGGGCTGCTGACCTATTTAAAACACAAAAACAACACAATACACATGCCGATGCCCCCATGCGGCAATAGGCCTTTTAAGTACAGAGGCAGGCAGACCGACTGCCCATGACTTTTATCTCTGATGTCACTAGGTCACTAAACTGAAGAGAATATCAGAGATTTGGGCCATCATGAAATTGCTCAGCAGTTTTTTTTCTCCGGCCTTTTTGATGGAAATTTAAAAAATATAACATACTAAACAAACTTTCTGGATTCAGGATAATATCGAGATAAGTGGCGCTGACCAATCATTGGCCTCACTGATTGGTATGTAGTACAATAGCCTATCAATAAATATCCTTTGGCACAGAATTGAATTACCCAGTGCCAGACTGTGGTCCATATACCTGAAACATGAATATAACTGTGGCAAAACAAAATTCAAGGATTGCCATTTATTTCCCTTCACTGGAAGGAGCCACAGAACCTGACATTGTCAGTCTATGGCTCAAACCGAACCCCGACTCCTGACTCATGGGCTGGGTTAATGTTAAAACACTAACACAAATCCACACCCATGACAGCATTGCTCATGCATATTGCAGTATGTTGCTGGTATATGACAAGTGACTAACCTAAACTATTCTTTATGACAGATGACATTGCAGTTTCCTTGATTTTGAGTTAATCAGCAACTCACATATGAGGTCATTTACAATGATACAGCGAGTCATCCTGGAAACATCGTTTTACAATTTAAAATCACCACAGGGAATGACTTCCGGGATAACCTAGAGAGACCGTTCATGGGAGATTGTGATAATCCAATGAAAGTCTCAGTTTCCCACCAAGAACAATAATCAACCAATCATTGCTCGCAACCTAAGAGTCAAATTTCAGTTGGGCTGTACAGGACCAGCAGCAGCAGAATAAAGAAAAGGATGACTTGATGTATGACATAAGATGTGGGACCACCACTGACTAGCAGTAGCGGGAAAAAATACTTATTCACTCTGCCCAGTAAAGTGAGGTAGGTCTATCCCCATTCAATTCACTTTACATGGTCAAAGGTGCTTCAAATGATGACTCCTGCATTTCACACTTTCACTTTTGTTTAACCAGTGACGTCTTAACAGACACCCGCTTACTTATGCATAACGTTTGTGTTTTGATTGTTTCAGGTTATCAAAAATTGTGTTACAGCCAAATGGTTCTTAAAGTGGGAATCTGCTATTTGTGGATAACCTTTGAAAATAGCGTGTGAATATATAGTGTGATACAATATTATATCATAAGACCCATGGAAATTAGTCTAAATTACCCAACTTTTCTGTGGACAGTGGTGGCTGGTTAGTGTAAAATTGTTAACAAGAAAGTAGCATACTGGTTTTTGATTTTCAAAATATAATACAATTGATTAAAATAACTAAAACAAACAAATGTATGACTGCATCGCGTTGTAACAGTAGACGATGACAACAACATAACACACCCACCCTCATAACACACCCACCCTCATGGCCATGACATCATAGATAAAGCTAAAGGCCTTGGACTAAGACTTACTAACCATACATAATAAATCAACAAATATTTCATTTTTTACACGTTTTATAAAGTAGATGCATGTTTGTTTGTTAAAAAGAGAACATAAAAAGATCTAAGACCCAAGTTCAATCCTGGCAACTTAAATCACAAGCAATACTCAAAAAGGAGCCGAGACGTGAACTCTTGGTATAGCGATCGCTTTCAAGCACCATGTAGAAATCCTGCATCTTATTAAGTCAAGCAATTAGTAAAAATGTGGCTAAACTTCCCTTAGGTGGAGGGACAGCATCACATCACGAGGACGCGTTGAATGCACCGACTGGATTTTTACACAGCATATCGAATTCTTCCATCACACCCCCGTAGATCTAAAAACAGACACGTCTCCCCCTGGCTCTATTCAGACAGCACTGGCTGAGTCCCCTGCTACCTGCTAAACTAGCCTTCTCTAAAAAACACACTTACACATCAGATGACCATTGGGTCTGTCGGAATCAGTCTCGAGGGGGTGTGACTTGTTAAAAATGATGCCTCGCTTGCCAACTTCATATTGCAGAGTTCTTTAGAATATTCATATTATCCTTTATGCAGCCTCAAACAGCTTCAACATTCTCACATACATTCAGAAGGGATTAGATGGATAACTAGGTGGGCACAGGGGTAAATACTAGTGGATTTAGATAGGCTGCAGTATCATGTTTGCCGTCGATGAGGATTTAAAGTTTTAAACTCACTATATGTTTTTTTCACATTTACTGCAAGACGATTTAAAGCCAACTCCAACATGCAATGCAATATCATTAAGTATCATGTTTTTTAGAAACCCATTCAGATTTAAAGTTGAACAGGTTAACACAGTGCGAAACAGGGAGATGGAGAGGGATCTAAGGGAAAGATTGGGGTCAGGCCGGATCAGACCAGAAAAAGTAAACATTCCCTGAACACTGCACTTTAAATGACTTGTAACTCTTTCAAGTAACAGCCAACTCAACGAACACAGGACGAATGGACATAATCTAAAAACAGTTAGATCTAAATTAAATCGTATTTAAATTCAATGAACAAAATTCGTTTTTTGGGGCATGATTTCTTTCGATTTTCTGAGAATCAGACATACTGGATACTATTCATGCTAGAGATGGAAGCTGGGTTATGCAATACAGTATTCAGTAATATTTTTACAGAATTATCTACTAAAAAGAAAATGTGTCAACATCAAGTAGGCCTACATCTATATCGAATATGATGAAGTAGACGAAGATGATGAGGATGATGTTGATAACGGCGAGCCTAGCCACTTCATTTGCATTACCTTTGACCTGTTGAACAAGGCCTATGATGCTTCTGGAACTATCTAGTACCGAACGTAGTGTTACAAACGTTATACGATATTATTCTGCATTAAACAATACAACTCAGCATCAGATATTTGGAGCTGTGACTGGAGAGGCTGCTCTCAACATACCAGTGTTTATGAGCAGGGCAGTAAATTGTTGTGTGCCTTGACTTCCTCATTTACCTGCCATGCATCATCAGCCCTGCATGTGTATTAGATCCGAGATCATAGCAGTCAAATATAGGACATTATGAATCCCCGATGACACAAAAGAGGAGATAAACGCTAAGAGTGTGTTTCATAGCATGGATGGCAGCCAAGGATATGAACAACACTATGGACAGTCCAGAGACATGGAGACTACAGACAGTCAAACGACATGGACACTAGGGACAGTCCAGAGACATGTAAGCTATGGACAGTCCAGAGATATATACCCTATGGACAGTCCAGAGACATGTACCCTATTGACAGTCCAGAGACATATAGCCTATTGACAGTCCAGAACATGGACACTATGGACGGTCCAGAGACATGTACACTATGGAAAGTCCAGAGCCATGTACACTATGGACAGTCCAGAGAGACAGTACATTATGGACAGTCCAGGGACATGGACACTATGGACAGTCGAGAGACATGTACACTATGGACACTCCAGAGACATGTACACTAGGGACAGTCAAGAGACATGGACACTACGGACAGTCCAGATACATGTGCACTATGGACAGTCCAGACTCATGGACACTATGGACAGTCCGGAGACATGTAAACTATGGACAGTCCCGAGACATGTTAACTATGGACAGTCCAGAGACATGTAAACTATGGACAGTCCAGAGACATGTACACTCTGGACGCCATTTTAAGAAGATCTGGAAGGTGGCGCGGCGAGAAGAAAATAATGCATTGAAACTTTCATGTAACATCGTTCATATTTCCTCACCTTCTCGCAAAGTGTTTTCACTTGGTTCTCCGACAACTGCTTGCAGTCGTTGAGCTGCTCGATCCAGACATCGATCTCTTTCGTGAACGCCTTTTCGTCCATTTCTGTGGTGTTCAGTCTTCGGTCTGATCAGCGGCCCGCTTTCTCCTAAAGACAGCGGTTCAACAACACGGGGTCTCGGTATCCGAAACGCACTAAACGCGATCGACCGGGATCCAAACTGGTGCTCTTCTATTTCCCAGAACACCGAGTGGGCAGATAGGATTAGGGGGTGATAAAAACTTGCTGGAGGGGCCGCGGACTACACCAAAAGAACAGACGTCATCCGATTGACCCGCCCGCATGCCATCCGCAGACGCAAAATAACACCGGCTAGGAGGGCTGCTGGGCTGTGATTGGTTCCCTGGGTGGCTCTGTGACGTCTAATTGGCTCGTTCATGAATGTGAAAATGACAACAATCACAGCAGAGAATTCCATTTCGATTTCAACGAACGATGTTTATTTAGAGCCACTAATCATGAGCCTCATGATCAAACAAAATGTGAATGAGATAAAGAAATATATGCCTAATTAATGGACTGGTGGTATCAAGGATTCATGATAATAAATACAGACAGGTATCCACAGAGCTTTAAGTCCAGATACATGTATTTTTCTGAATAATAATAATAATAATTGATAAATTTTTTATAGCGCTTTTCTAAGTACTCAAAGACGCTTGAATAGACATTTCATTATACCGGATGCACTGACAATAGTCATCAAAGTCTCCATTTTTAGTGGTTATTGAACATACAAATGAACATGAAATTTCTGCTAATGCCACAGAGTAAAGAAAATGTGTTTGTGTGTGTGTGTGCTACTTCACATTTCCTCCTTTTGATCACATCACGTCAAAATATTCACATTTTATTATTATTTGAATGCTGAATACTGATACTGATATCGCCCATATATGTTTGATCAAAGGTATAGATTCTGGACTGTTGATATCTACCATCTAGGTCGACATATATGTTGAATAAGAAAGCCTTATCTTCGCTCTTAACTGCAATATAAAACAATGGATTCGATAAAGGATTCACATGTTCGTGAATAAAATAAGCATTCCCTATCATCGGACAAATATAAGCAGTATTTTTTATCATTGAGTATTATATTTGGTATGATATAATAACTTTCATCAAGACCTTGAAGAACAATGCCCTGGGCCATGTCAGGCACTCAAATCTGCTAGCAGCAGGGCAGAGCAAGTGGCGTCCCCCTGTGGCTCAGCGCTTCATTAGGGCTTTAGTGAGTGCTCATTTAGGGTTTGAGTTAGCTTCGAATCAGTCCCTTTTCACCCACCCTCCAATTAACGGAATCTATTTTGACCTTGTCTGTCTCAACGGGCTGTCGCAGAGGCCTATGACATTCTCCTGCAGGGCCAGAGAGGTATCACATGAGAGCCCCATGTTAATCCGTAATGGACAGATGGAGAGAGCACATATTTGAGATTGGTCGCAAGCAATTGAGGAAAAAATAGCCAAACTTCCATGTAACTACCGGTATCAGAGGCCTGCCATTGTTGTTGGTATGTCCACACGGACAGAGATAAAAGTAGCTGGGTAGTGTTACTGCTGCTGTGTGCTTTGGTGAGGTCACAGGGATGTTGGCAGGAATGGGGACATTGTACTCACCCACATGCTATGAAAAACAAAAACGGCGTCTTGATTCACACATAGTTTTTGTTTACCAGGCTTACATACCATTACATCAGAGGCACATTGTCGATTCATGAGACCCCTCCAAACCCTCCCTCCACCCATCCAATAACCTTGAGTAAACACTGGGTGGTCGCACGGAAAGAAAGAGAGGGGGGGAGAGAGAGAGAGAGAGAGAGAGAGAGAGAGAGAGAGAGAGAGAGAGAGAGAGAGAGAGAGAGAGAGAGAGAGAGAGAGAGAGAGAGAGAGAGAGAGAGGGAGAGAGAGAGAGAGAGAGAGAGAGAGAGAGAGAGAGAGAGAGAGGGAGAGAGAGAGAGAGAGAGAGAGAGAGAGAGACAGAGAGAGAGAGAGAGAGAGAGAGAGAGAGAGAGAGAGACACACACACACACACACACACACACACACACACACAGACAGACAGACAGACAGACAGACAGACAGACAGACAGACAGACAGACAGACAGACAGACAGACAGACAGACAGACAGACAGACAGACAGACAGATAGACAGACACACAAACAAGCCTGAATAGAGTAAAAAAGGCAAACTAGAAGGTCAAATGCCTCTCCACCTCGTAAGAGTCAGATCACCATGACGACAGTGTGTTTACCTTTTTACGATTTGAACAAGATTCATACCACAGGGCACCATCTGCTGTCAATTTAATGAAATTACAAATTCACTTCATTTACTGTTTCATCTCAAATATCCACCCCCATGGTTTTATACATTTATCTTAGGGTTTAAATTATCCCCCCACTTTATCCCCACCACCATATTTGAAGATTTAGGCTGAAATATTAATGACCATGATTTTTTAATTTTGGATTGATTAAGTTCCATTCAAGTCGATGTTTTGTAAGCCAAATGAGACATGTGAGCTTAATGTGGTGTAAATTGAACTATCTGTATTAGTTAATGTCTGTATTCCTGACCGCTACTGTGCCCAATATTTTTATGAATCTGTTATTTCATTTTATTATTTTATTATTGCCACAATAGAACAGTACATAGAGGTTCTTCCATTCGTAAATGATTATATCATTGCCCATCAATCAAGAATAACAATGAATAATCTTTTCTCTGCATTTTTGACAAATATTGACTTCCTATTTTATATTTTTACTCAGGGAAAAGGGCTGAATGTTGCTGGTAAATAGAAAAAAATAACTGAATAATACGTACGATTCTATGGGCTTTGTTGGCCAAAGGTTGGTCACTTTGAAGGTGGGGTCTAGGCAGTTATTAGTAACACAGATGAGGGCACTAGGAAGAAGGAAGAAGGCTTTGTACACCCCCTCAATTGTACTAGATTGTACTTAATTGTATGCAAAAGAAAAGTTTATATTAATAATTCTATCTTTTCAACAAGATCTAACCAACTCTACAACAAATTAACATATAACAGAATAGTCTCTACAATACTGCAGATACAAAGTGATTCAGCCAATGCATCATTTTTTCATGTTTAATATCAGGCGGATTAGGGCATGCCCAGTACTAGTAGTGTTTTAATTTATTTCTGCCCTTAATTAAGGGAATACCATGCACATCTTGGAGCTGCTATATGCAAGGACTGGCATACTAATAGGAGACCTACATTTTGCATTATTGTTATAGCATTTATTTATTTTGATCACCCATATACCACAAAGTGAGTTCTGTGATGTGTTATAATATTATAAGTACAAGAAGATTGTGGATGGGTATTTTAATAATATTGCTCATGCCATCTCTTACACTACTGAATACCATTTCCTGCTCATAGTTAACTTTGTTTTTGAAAGCTGAAATATTTGAATGCACATCATATGACATTGAAGTTCACCTTTTGCATCACTTCACTAAGGCACCGCCCGCCTATTTATATTATATTTAAACATATAATTTGAACAGCGTCAGTTGGCAGTGATGGTCATTTGACATGTCATGGCCCCCTGTTGTAGCTTTAATGCCACATATAGCATCTGGTTACCATGGATATTACCGTAATCTTTCAGCACATTAGCAACTAGATGCATGTGACATAAAAAAGGAGAAGGAAGGGTTTGTGAGGACAGGGAGGTCAACATTACTAGTGAACAGACCTGAAGACATTATACTGAATAGTTCCATATATATTCAGTTTCTTGTTCATATAAATGGGCGTCAAGCACACCTGGTCAGGTGAAATTAACTCACTCTCTTTGAGTTTGAGCAGATGAAAGTATTAAAAATGAGTTAATACGTTTTTTTATTATTTATTTGTTTATGTATTGTTTATTGATGAATGGAACCGTCATCATGCAAAGAATCATCACACAAACCTGTGTCTCTTTTTTTATATCCTTCTCAATCTCCCGTCCCATGCGTCATCGCCATGTCAACAGATTGAATGAAGTGATTAGCTGCATGAAACCCAATCCCTTATGGCACACTCAGTCCCCTGACCAGTAGAACAACACATGAAGTGAAGGTTCTCACACATCACAAACAGAACCATTACCAAAACATCTATTCATAAACCTAGTCTCTGGCTCCCTTTGCGCAGGCTTATTTGTGTCTGGGACAAAGCCCTGCAATCTCACTCTGGCCTACATATTCACAATAGCAAAATGTGACATTGACATTGTGGTCTATTGATGCCTGTTGTGCAGCCCTGCGTGTAATGGCCATACGCCTACAGTGGGTCTAAGGTACACAGCTATGTCGTGGAGACCACAGAGTGGCACCCTTGCATGTTTGCTAGGCCGTCTTTTCTTTTTCTGTCAATGTTCAAAGTACACAGTCAAGAACATTAATGCATACACAGAATTCCACTCATAAAATATAATCAAGACATTTGATTTTATTGATTTATTTAAACCCCGGTAGGAAAAAGCTTATGATATATATATTAAATCTATCATCTTGTAACTCTGAAAAGATATGGTAAAATATGATCAATGTGATATCAAGATGATTCACATTATCCTGTCATGAGCTGGAATATCTTCCGTTGTCTTTCCAATTCCTGGTTCATAATTACTTATTAATTAAACAAGAATTGTGCATAATCGGCTCAATTTGGATTGCATCACTAACAACTGTTTAGATGTTGTTGGAGCTCATACCATATGCCATCACGAGGCCGCCAAAATTTGCCACCAACACTTTAGCTATTGGCTCTACAGACTAATTTATATGATGTGCGGGAATAACCTAGTATACTCAATGATACAACCCACCTCCCTCTCTCTACTCTATTGGATTCAATCAATCTAAAACACATAAGTTCATTATTCAGCATCACCAAGCCAGGAAGTGATGCCTTCATGGACCCCATCTCATCTGTTCTGAGGGGCCACATGAGGAGATGGATGTAGTTCCTTGAGGGGCCATATGAGGAGAGGGATGTAGTTCTTTGAGGGGCCATATGAGGAGAGGGCTGTAGTTCTTTGAGGAGCCATATGAGGAGATGACCGTAGTTCTGTCTGCAGGTCCCAGTCGCCTACGCGCTTCTTCGAAAGTGTGCGCGCATGACGTCACGACAGCAGCACGCCAACCAGTTGTTTTGAGAGAAGAAAGGGGTGTCAGTTGAAGAAGATCCACTTTCAGTTTATATTTCTAACCATTTTCTGGTCGATATTTAGTTCATTTTGGATTCAACCATGTCCACCCCGGCTAGAAGACGGCTTATGCGGGATTTTAAGAGGTAACGTAACGTTTAAGGACCATCTCTTGTGGTGTGTTTGGCTCCGGTTAGCCAGAGAGCTAGCATCTTAAGCTCGCCTAGCATAGCGCTAAACGATGGTGCATTGACAATGTGTGGGCCAGATCCTGGGAAAGAGGCTGTTTTTTTTTCAGATTAGCAACTTTGTTGTTTGTCCCTTCATTGCTCACGATGAAAACATAGATTTAAAATGACGATGAATATACTGTTGTACAAGACGTGTCCGGCTAGTTGGTAGACATGACTATATGTAGTCTTGTTAGTATAGTACAGTAGTATAGTATCGCAGCTGAACCAAGTCAATCTACAATTATAGCAAGCTGTTAACTCTGTCAAGGGCTGCTTTACTGTGTGTGTGTGTGTGTGTGTGTGTGTGTGTGTGTGTGTGTGTGTGTGTGTGTGTGTGTGTGTGTGTGTGTGGACCTTCGCCAATTGAACAGTGCCCAGGTATCTTACTGACCATATGGGTTGGACAAAGATAGCAATGGTAATCTGTAAACAGTAACATCAGAGGAAAACATGATAGTGAAATGTTCATGGAAGAGTGTCTTTTTACCAAATACATTAGCTGATGGAGCTATCGACCCACACAGATGAAGTTTAAGACCCTACAATCTTATGTACATAATAAAATCTTTCCCATGCCATGCTATCTGATGTCAGGAGCATATTTTTTACTTTTGGGATTTGGATTCCCAAAGAAAACCCAATAAATTGATATAGTAACTTTGATTTAAATGGATTAGAAGTTACAATGTTCTTGGTGTTTGATGGTTACCTAGCCTGGCCTATAACACACAGAGACATAGCTTAATAGAAAACACAACACATTAGCAAGAGTAAGGCATTGTGAGACAGTGATTTATTTGGGAATAAGGGGCCCTCCCTAGCCCTCTCATGTCATGCTAGGCTGTTGGTTGGTACGATGTTGGAGTTTGTATTAATGTCCAGTTTCTCCCTTTCCTACTGCCACCGCCCTACACCAGACTTCAAGAAGACCCTCCTACGGGAGTAAGCGGGGCGCCTTCAGAGAACAACATCATGCTATGGAACGCGGTTATTTTCGGGTGAGTCCGTTTCCTGATCTCTCTTTGTTCCTATAACATTCGAGCAGGACGGAGCCCATGAAGCAGGGATGGGAGATCAGTCTTTTTTGAAAAGCTAGAAATACAGACGCCTCTCTGTTCATTTTCAGCAAAAGTTCTAAAGATCCAATCAGAATTATATATATATACTTTTTCTTAATGAAAAAGAAAGCACTTTAATCGTTTCCATTTATTGGTAAAATGCTTTTAATGTTTAAAAATAAACTAAACTATAATATTCATATAATAAAAAAAATTGATCCTTGGCAGCATCATCACAACAGGTTATTAATTAACGAAAATAGAGTGTGTAAATGTGTGGGCACCCACGGCCACAATGAGTAAATATCAAATAGCAATTATCACATTTATTAAGGCTGTCAGTTAAGTTTTGTCATTTTTGCTGTACGTGCTGTTTTGGGGCTGGGCTAACCAATGCTGGGCTTGAGGCTGGTAGGGGCCACAAGGATAAATAATAAGGGAGGAAGGTATGATCTATCCTCAATTCCAGTCTGCATCTGTATCTGTGAGTCCGTAGAAACAAAGAACAGGAGAGCAGGAGGTAGATAAACCCAGCAGGGGACTGAGTGCACACAGACGTGTCAATCTAGCTTACGATGGCTCTCAGTTTGACAATTATTAATCATATTGATTGACTCTTTCGTCTCGAAAGACTGTAGAGCTAAACCAAACCAGAACGGCTCCAGACAGATCTAATCATGTAAAATAACAAAAACGAATGACCCTCTCTGCCGTTATCAGCGGCTCATTCATCAGGTGAAGAGCCAGTACAGGAAGTGGGTTTGCGTCCGTCTGAAAGGACCGCATCAGTAAAACGTACTGCTGCTGTTCTTCAAAATGTTAATGTTGGTCTGTTCTTCAAACTGTTAGTGTTGGTCTGTTCTTCAAACTGTTAGTGTTGTTCTGTTTTTTTTTTACTATTAGTTCTGTTCTTTTAACTATTAGTGTTGTTCTCTTATTATAACTGTTAGTATTGTTCTCTTCTTCTGTTAGTTTTATTCTGTTCTGCAACTGTTACTGCTCTGTTCTTCATATGGGTCGATGCCTAAGTGCACGCCACAGGGATCTAATTTGCTGATTATCTCTCTCTTTTCCTCCCTTGTCTCCCTCTCTCTCTCTCTCTCTCTCTCGCTCTTTTATATCCGGCCCTCCTTTGTAGGCCTGTGGCGACACCATTTGAAGACGGTAAGTTTAGCATTTTTATTTAAGAATTTGAAGTGGGTGACTCCATGTCACATGGTCCGCTGGTTACTATCAAGTTAACTGCTCTGGGTGTCAGTAATCACTTAAATGGCCGTCATGTTGTTAAAGGGTGATATTATGCAACCAGGTGTGGTTATAAGCCACATCATACTTCTAGGTGGACAATCCAACTTGTAATACTTGCATTACTAAAACTAAAAGACAGGCAAGGCCGATTTTCAAACAGCTTGTAATGGCTAATCACACTCACACCTGGTGGCATAATATCACCCCTTTAATTCAGGGAAAAGGCAGACTATAAAATTTTCACGCACAATGAATGTATGAATGACATGAATATATGAAGGACTACACTAACTAATAAGGATAAATTAACCATGATGCTTTCCAAAGTCCAACTAGAGGGGAAGCTACAGGACATGGATAACTCAAGACATCTAAGGCAGTCTAAAAACTATTGAACTTCAAGGTTTATTGGATTTGACAATATGTTTTATTTAAAAGGTGTATGCTTATAATCACTGTCTGGGAAAGCATATGGACATGAATAATTTGAATTTGGAATTTTAAGGGAATATGAAAGCACTCTTTACATATGAGAATACAAATATAGGCATCCCCTTTGGTGTGTACTGGACCGGGCATCTGTACGCTGGCAATTACCAGCCATTGACAGACTAGAATTTCAATTGGCCGGTAAATATCAATCTTGATGGCCAACTCGGCTGGTACATTGTTATCAAATGTGTTAAATGACATAGCACAACATTACAATACAAAAACAACAAAAGTTTTTTTATGAGCATACATCGTTACTTACTGAGTGTTATACCTGCTACTGCTTTTTTTTCTGCAACACACTCGCAACAATCAGACAAAGCCTTTTACAATAGACGCTTATTTTTTGGCATTTTTCCCACGTCAATGAAATAATTAGTTTTTATGAAAAAGTTAAATTTTGATCGCACTAAGGTCGATTTTTCTGTTTAACATCCCAATCCGGTGTCTTTGTAGTCCCCGATAGCCACCATGATCACTGTACTTGTCGTAGCCACGGTAACCTGAGCTGTCGAGGCAGACCGTGGTAAGATGAGCTTCAATCTCCAATGCAATACTTTTGTTTCAACACAATGCGTTGGGCCTTGTTTATTTTAACGTGTATTTTTGCACACGTATCATTACACTTGCGGCGGCACCTGTATGACATATGGCCTTTAAATATTACATTTGGCTGTCAAATAAAAAACGGTTTCAGCCAAGTTGGCCGGCCAAAAACCTGGCAACCCTGGTGCTGGAGCCCGTGGAGCTGGAGCTGCAGAGTGCCGAGTCAGGCCTCCACACTGTTTTCTACATTAGTCATCCGCTGCCTCTGATTGGTCTGCAGTGCTGGCACCTTCCACAATGGCCCGGCTCCATATTCAGCTGCAAAGAACCACACAAACTCAATTCATGTCCATATTGCAGCTGTTCTGGTCCATCTTTTACCCACTGAGCAAACTGAAGGAACTCCTATTTGTTGTTGAACAGTTTATAAGTACACCCTCACGACTCCCCTTTTCCCCTAACGTACGTGTGTGTGTGTGTGTGTGTGTGTGTGTGTGTGTGTGTCTGACTATAGGAACGTTTAAACTGGTGATAGAGTTCTCAGAAGAGTACCCTAACAAGCCCCCGACGGTGCGGTTTGTCTCCAGAATGTTCCACCCAAATGGTACACACACACACACACACACACACACACACACACACACACACACACACACACACACACACACACACACACACACACACACACACACACACACACACACACACACACACACACACACACACACCCCCCCCCCCCCCCTCTGGGGTCCTCTTATTTGCTCTGCTTATGAGGGGGCCAAACACAGAGTGCGAGGCCCTATCCTAATTGTAGGTGTTTTTATTATCCCACAAGAACACCTACCCCGTAGGGCTGGGCGATGTAAACATTTTAAAACAAAAAAAAAAGATCTGTGAGTGACTATCACGTCAAACTCCTCAAAGGTTTTTAGAGGTTTATTTCTGCTGTTGGGTAAATCCATATCAGAACTGGTTTTATTGTATTTTACCTTTTTTTTTTTTACTTTATTTTTGTAAAAAAAATAATAATATCGAGCATTTATGTCTAATGCGTATCGTCGTATTCGACGTGAGTTTTATCGCGATTAATAATCGTAATGTAATTATTGCCCAGCCCTACTACCCGGCCATAACTCTTCAAGTTTATGACGGGCGGCATGTGGCTCAGCTCGTAGAGCGGGTTTACTTGTAACCGGAAGGTTACGAAAGTCACGGTTTGGATCATACCTCGGTTCAGACATCATGGTTAGGTACAATGAAGGGAAAAGAAAAAACAAAAATGCAGAAGGCAATTTTTTTTTATTATCTCATGTTGGGTCAATCAGTCTCTCCCCTGAGCTAGCTGCAACAGCCTGAACTGTGTAATCTGAGATGTAAACAAGTACCCCACATCACCTCCAGACTGCATCCGTAACTTGTAAACAAAATAAGACAATCAGTTATAAAACTGAAAATTCAGCACTTTGAGTGGCCACTGGTTAGAAAAGCGTCAAATTAATGCAGTTAATTTACCGTTCATCATTAATGACACCTTATACGATGGTAGATGCTAGTCAAAGATGTCCAAATACTTAAATGTACAGTGATTGGTGGAATGGTGGTGATATAGCATTGTTTCAAAATGCCAACTTTGAACAAGCCTGTCTCCTCACCACTTTACCCAATGCTCAAGAACCTATGACTTCCGTCTGAATAGTTTTTTCGCCATTTGATCCCGGGGACCTTTTGGTAGTGATGTTAACGTGCCCCTTGTGATGCTTTCCAGTTTACGCAGATGGAAGTATATGTCTAGACATCCTGCAGAATCGCTGGAGCCCCACCTATGATGTGTCATCTATACTCACCTCTATTCAGGTTGGTAGACCTACAATTGTGTCTTGTAATTTCAATAATTTAGATAAGTGTTTGTCTGTTGCACAGTGGTGGCACACACTATTTCCACATGCATGCTCGCATGAAACCCTCAATGGAATTCAAAATAAACCAACAATTGCTGATTTCAACTAAATGTGCTTAGTTCAAGGCAAAATAAGAGCGCTAGAGATAACTCGTAAAGGGAATTGTCAAATCCATGTTTCCTCCCAGTCATTGCTGGATGAACCCAACCCAAACAGCCCAGCCAACAGCCAGGCCGCCCAGCTGTACCAGGAGAACAAGAGGGAGTATGAGAAGAGGGTGTCTGCCATCGTGGAGCAGAGCTGGGTGGACATTTAAAACACCAGAGGCTTGCAGATATCCCCCTTTCCTCTCGCTTCTTCTCTTTCTCTCTGCATCGATGCTTCAGCTACTCCTGTGCTCCCATGTTTCATTTTGCCTCATTGGAATAAAGAAAATGGCAAATTAAAATGACTCTAAGGCCTGTGGTAAAAAACAAGCCGGGATCCAGAAATCTACCAAAACTCATTGGGACACTTTGCTCAGCTACACTTTTAAGGAACAATGTGTGTGTGTGTGTGTGTGTTTGGGAAAGGGGGGAATTTATTTTATATTTTTATTGCATGATGTGAAATAAGTTATTGCTAACAGAATTTGTAATATATCTCGTTGGGTTGGTTTGATACTGTTAGGCTTTAGATGTTTCTTAATTTTTGAGCATTTATTTTTAATTTTAGAATGCAAAATAATCAAACGTGACTGTACTTTCTAGGAGGTTGGTTGTCCGATGAACTGAGGGACTGGTCCACTCTTAACGTATAGTTATAAAGACAGTGTTCTTGGTCTCAAATAAATACAATAACTGTATTTTACACTTAAAATTGGCATTACACCTGTTAATGACTCTTCGCTCATTTATCAAGTTTGTTAAACACGATTTCATTTAGCTTTCATCTCCGGATAAGCTTTTTGAAATTGAAGTTGGTCAGGCCGCGATCCTATTTGAATATTAAATTGTTCCCCCTTTGGATTAATAAGTGGTGAAATGTAGGAGCAAGATCTAGATTTGCAGACAATTACAGAAAAGCTTGACCTTTTCTAAAAGCTGGATAGTGTGGCTAGTGATATTTCATCTGAAAAGATAAATGGATATGCTATAAAAGGTGGAGGATTTCCTTATGGAAACTTTAAATGTATACTTATGACAATATGCTGTATAAACATAATAAAATCTCATTTTTCAGACTTTGAGTTGAATGGCTTGTTTCAAACTGACAGCTTGATTTGTTGCCTGTTCGGTGTATCCCAAAAGTTAATTACATAAGAGTGATCTTTAGGGAAACTAGAAATTGTTTCTGGCATCTGATCAATTCAAATCACATGTTGTCTTTTGGTTGTTCGCTACCCAATATAAAAGACTGACAGCTGTGCCAGTGGTTACATTTGATTATTGGTTACATTCTTGACCAGAAAAGCTTTATACAAATGTATTTTAAACAAAAGTTCTTGCAGTCAAGAAACTAAGGTTTTCTGCATTGGTATCAAAATAATTGAGAAAAATCATGGAAATCATTTATTTACTAGCCGACAGGGATCAACATCAATGCTAGAAGGCAATACCAAAGGACAGTAACGTAGAGAAAACAATGCTATACAAAGGATGGTAATCACCTTCTGAACAATATTTCATGAATAAAAACGTTTTAAAATACATGTTTGTAGGGCCGACAACAATTTAAAACCATGTCAAATCTGAGGAGGAACTACACATATTAGGTTATCTTCGGGATAACTGATTAAAACCGTAATCATTGTCCAATTACTCTTCATTCTTGTCATCGATACCAGACGACTCTTCATCCATTCCGGTCATCGACCCTGCAGCATTAAACGGAAATGCTAGTCATTACATTTATGTTCAAAACATGTGCATTGTGGGGAATATGGATGTCTTCACACGTACCACTTTCTTCATAATTTCTTCTCTTGTTTGGAATACCGGGGCATCCTCCACTACGATGCCGTCAGCCATCTCATTTACTTTGTCCAGAAGTTCGGTGTTATATCTACAATTTCAAAGCATATCAATAAATCGGATGGAAAAGAAACTCAAAGAACATGCGGTTATTTACATTAATCCCCGAGGGAAATAACATCACACACAATGGATACACAAATCTATGATTAAGGTTTCATTGGAATACAGATTTTAAAATGCCACGATTAAAAGGCTATCATTTGAAGGCAATCCCGTGTACTTAGAGCCAGCAGGGCTGCATGCATGCATACATACATATAGGCGATTTCATTCAAAAGATGATAGACTTTTGATTGTCTTATTTTTGATGCAGCTTAAATAGTGGCAACATGTATGTGTGCATACATTTCAGCCGGGCATGCATACATACAATACATACATAGAATACATACATACATACATACATACATACATAGAATACATACATGCAAGCATGTTCATTTGTTTGTTGACATACCGACAGCCCATGAACACGTTGTTGGCCCACACCATCGATAGAGCCAGCAGCTGGTCAATCTGCGCCTCTTCAAACTCGTTTATATTTCGAAGGACGAACTCCCGCCTAGCGTCCCACTGCTTATTGGTTTCTGAAATACCACGATGGTTTTCAACCTGGTCGGCTAAAGCTCTATTTTGCTGAATAAACTCCTGAACATCGGTGGCTGCCATTTTTGCTTCAGCTGCTTTGTTGGTGAGCGAAGGAAATCCCACTTCCTACTCTAAGAAGGCGTACCGGAAACCTCTATGGGTAGTAGTCATTGTAGCGCCATCCTGTGGTGAATTAGTGTATATCTATCTATATATCGATAGTTATACACTTAACTGCCTGCTCAACCTGTTTGGTAGAGCACATTTTACGTCACAATATCTTATTGATAGGAATGTTTAACTTTAATTCAACCTGATTGAGCCATCTTTACCGTTCGGTTTAGGTATGTTATCCTAAAAAAAATCCACTTGATGTCACTTATTTTCCAATAGTAGGCCTACGCCTTTTAAGTCTCACTCAAACAGGACATCTGAAACGAGAAAATAGCTCCCAACATGTGGACGGCTTTTGGTTAAAATTTGAAAGGTAGGTACATTTTTTCTGCATATTATAGTATCAGAAAGCTTACTGAACAGAATGATGTTAAATTATACCACAAAATAAATATTTTTTTCTAAACTACATTAACCAAACGGTTGATTTGGCACTTTATGGTAGACATAGAAAAATTAAGCTAATGTAATTTATAATAAACAATGTGCTATTAAATCAAAACCTTTTATCAGTTATGTTATGTGCAGATCTGCTCCCTGTTTTGCAGTGCTCCTGGAGCTCCTCCTTCAGCCCCTCCTTCGCTTCGTTACCTGGCACCTGCTGTTGCCTATAAAGCCTGGGAGGCTTTATTCACTCGGCCTCTAGCCAGAGCCAGCAGCATGGTCCTCATTCACCCGTCGGTTCAACCTATTGTATCAATAAACCCGGTTTTCATATACTTATTCCTTGTTTGTCGACTATATGTTACTTCCCTCGAGCCGGGTCGTAACAGTTATTGCTTTAAATACTAAACATTTAATGTTATTCCAACATAAATGTGCTGAAATAATTTCTTAATTATGTAGTTTTGACACTTTCTGAGTTGTTTTCAAAATAAATGTGGTAAATATCGAGAAAAAATACGTGAAAATCCTAACTATCACAACTAATTCCAATTTAACCAAATGAATGATAATGAATACCATTGTAGAAGAATGTGGTTTGTTATTTCATTTTTTAAATTGGTTTTAAAATACTAGTTGGATGCTAAAAGTTTCTACGGTGCAAGACAACGCACTCTCCTGGCCCTTGCACCAGAACGTCCTGAAGAACGTCCTGATATTGATGACCCAATAGAGGATCCGGATTATCATCCCACACCAGCAGAAGTTGCTGACAGTCCTTTTGAATCCCTGGAAGAAGAAGAGGCTCTCTCAACAAGCAGCTCCACTACACAGCCGCCTCGTAAAAAAAAACAGAAATGGAAAAGCGCCCTAAAAACTGTTTCCTTGGAGGAGACAGGGGATACCCGTGAACCAAGTTCGCCATCAGGTCCAAACAAAGGAAAAGAGATAATCTGGAAGCATGAGGACATTGAGGAATTTGAGGTTCCGGTTTCAAGATTTGAACCCCCTGAGGCTGTACAGACACCCTTCCAGTACTTCAAAAGGCTTTTCACTGATGAGATGATAAAACATGTTGGCCATCATACCAATCTCTACTCCGCCCAAGAGTTGGGGGATCCCATCAAGGCAAGCCCTGAAGAGATACAAGATTTCCTGGCAATCTTACTCTTCATGGGTGTTTTCACCTTCCCATCACTGGAGGACTACTGGCACTATGAGTCACGTTTCGACGTGATAGCTGATATCATGCCAAAGAAGAGATTACAGCTTTTACGCAGGTACATTCATTTCAATGACAATCAGCAGTGGAATCAGAGTCCAGACCGATTCTACAAAATCCGTCCCCTCTTTGATATGCTTAGAGAGCAATGCCTTCTGATTCCATCCACTTACAAACACAGTGTGGATGAAGTCATGGTCGCATATAAAGGCACAAGGGCTGGCAGTCTCCGCCGATATATTGCAAACAAGCCAGATAAATGGGGCTTTAGGATGTTCTGCCGAGCCAGTTCATCTGGTATCATCCACGACCTGCTGATGTACCAAGGGGCATCCACATTTTTCAATGTTGTCCTCAGTGAGCAGGAGCAGACGCTACTTTTGGGAGCAGTAATGACAACGCTATGCAAAACCATAGCACAGCCACGCCTTTCTGTTGTCTTCTGTGACAACTACTTTTGTTTTTAACTTGGTCAGAGACCTGCACACATTGCTGGGTGTCAAGTGCATTGGCACCGTCCGACCAAACTGCATTGGTGGAGCTCCCTTGATGACAGACAAAGAGCTGATGAAGAGAGGGCATGGAGCATGTGATTACATGTCTGCTGATGGAGTGGACAAATGTGTCAATCTTCTGAGCAACAACTGTGGGATCATGCCTTTTTCAACGGTCAAACGGTGGAGCATAGAGTCTAAGGCAAAGAATGCCGTCCCATGCCCGTCACTCATCCCTGCCTACAATGAGCATATGGGAGGGATTGATCTGTCCGATATTCTTGTGCACCTGTACAAGACCCAAGTCAAGGAGGTGGTACTTTCCCCTTTTCGGATACATCCTTGACTTGTGCATCGCTAATTCCTTGCTGGTCTACAAAAGGGACTGTGGCCTACTGAACGAGAAACCCATCAGACTGTGGGCAGTCGCCCACAGTCTGATCAAAGTCAACAAGTATGCAACCATAGTTGGTCGACCATCATTCAGCTCTCCCCCACCAGAGAATCAAAAATACACCCCACGACCCTCACGACCAAAACCCCAACCAGATGTGCGCAATGACAACATGTGACATTGGCCACTTCACAGAGACAAGCGGGGGCGATGCAACCTCTGTCCGAAGGGTGTGTCAAGATGGAAATGTCAGAAATGCAAGGTTTTCTTGTGTTTGTCTGCAAACCAGGAATGCTTTGCAGCTTTTACCCCACCACAGAGAAGAGTTGTGTTGAGATAAAGAATATCAAAAGTGTAATGTTTCCTTATGTTTCCCAGTTTTTGCATTGTTTTCTAATGTTTAAATGCAAACCAGCTTAGTATTCAACTAGAAATGTGCATTTTTCGCCCCAAAAATAATTGTGCTGTTGCACCACCACACAGTGAAAGTGTGATGAGATATTTTAGAGGTGCAATTTTTCTCCTGTGTGTTTTGCAATACTGACAATATAGAAATAGACTCGATCCAATGCTAAAATATTTGACTTTTTCTACAATTTGTTGTATTTGTCGGAGTTCCGGTACTTTAACCATTAAGTGACATCTCAACCGTTTGGTAGAGGCTGATATTTAAAAACTGTGGGTCCTGTTGAATTTTTTTTTTTTGATTCTGATTATTATCAATACAAGGGAATACAAAAATGCAGAAAAGTATTTTTTACATAGCAGCTTTCTTGGTGCGGCAGTTAAAGGGTTAAAGATCCCGCATAATGCTTTTTTAGGGTGTAAGAATTGCATTTGGGGGTACTATATACCTGTATTTAAAAAATATCCCTTATTATTCTCACACTGTTCATTTCTGCAAAATACTATTTCAGCATCTTTCAAAAATGTTCTGTTTTGTATCATGTCGCTTTAACGCTCCCCTCCCGAGTAGTCCTGATTGGTCGAATGATTTGCGCGTGTGTCTGAATATTCACTACGCCGTTAACATAGAGCGGCGAAGTCACGCCCCTTCCGGTAGAGCCCATGGGACCTATGAGATCGAAAAAATATGAATGGGGAAAGTTATTATTTTCTGGTCCCAGTCTTTATTTGCCCTGGATTACACATATGTTGTTTGTGGATTTAAATGATAATTTTTCATGCAAAGAAAACTAAACATTTTCGTGAAGAAGTTTGAAAATGTTAGGTTTTGTGTGAGGCCGCTTTGTGAACTACAGCTCCTCGCTGCTCTCGACCCGAATTATATACATCACCACCCGCACTTGGAACTCCGGTACAGACATGGTGATCTCTCTGGTCCACTTCACCGCTTTTTTCCAAGGGGAGGATAAAACTTTCATAGGTCAATGGGATAAAAGCATCGAAAGAGGTGAAAAACATTGTAAGTCGGGGCATGTGGAGAGTTTCAGTTATGCCGATGGGGAGATGGTCGGTCTTGTCCGCGCCAGTCGCAGGGAGCGTGACGTCACATACGAGACGTGTAGTCTTTCTCATTGTGTTTCTCTCTACAGCCTTTAACTGAACAATTGCACAATAAATGGTCAAACTCTTGAAATGAAAAAGTATAATTTAAAATCCACAAACAACATATGAGTAATCCGGGGCATATAAAGACAGGTACCAGAAAATAATTACTTTCTCTCCATTGAAACCCATTCATATAGAGAAGTCACGCCTCTTCCGGTAGAGCTCATGGGACCAATGAGATCGAAAAATATGAATGGGTGTCAATGGAGAGAAAATAATTATTTTCTGGTCCCAGTCTTTATATGCCCTGGATTACACATATGTTGTTTGTGGATTTAAATGATAATTTTTCATGCAAAGAAAACTAAACATTTTCGTGAAGAAGTTTGATAATTTTAGGTTTTATATATATCCATATATTATATATATTATATGTTTTATCTATTATATATATCCAGAATTTTTTTGCGAAGACATATTCCTGTTCCCCACTTGTATTGGAGTGAACGGGGTATCTACTTCTGGGACACTATGAATTGAAGGACAAGTCCACAGCCCGCTAAAACAGCTGCAATACCAGGCTTGGCCGCTGAGCACTGGGGGATTGCGGAAGTGCACTGCTCCAGGGTAGTGATGGAGTCGATGATTCTTTTCCTTGATTAATTTCGCGTCGGTCAGTTAGCCAAGAAGAATCGTTCAGAATCGTTCATTCATTTATTCGTTCAGTCGAAGTTTCCGGTGGCGGTGAATCGAATCATGGAATCCACGGTTCTCAGCTGAGTCAGTCAGACTCAGCTCCTTCCTCGTTCTCATTCTCAAACGATCGTGGAAGTCAGTCATCAATCAACATTACAGCTTTAACCAAACGCAGCGGGATGGGGGGTTGTAGTTGATCATTGGATGTTTAACATATCAGCAAGATAATAGACTTGATTTAGCAATGATGGTGGGGGTCCCGGGTGGAGAACGAACCATGAAAGAATGAGACAGATTGACGAGACATTCAAATATTTGATTAATCCGCATGACACAGAAAGTACAAAGAAAGCATGCATTTACCATTTCACTGATATTGAATCGTATTATCGTACACTCTCTCTCTTTACCACTCACAGTCAGTGAACGAACAGCGAGTCAGCGACTAGTGGGTCTGGGAGGAGTCGAGTCTGAGAACGAACGAGAGAGAAGAATCAGTTTGGTTCGTTCTTGTTAAAGATTCGTTCATTCGAACAGATTTGGTCGCGAATGACCCATCACTACTCCTGGGGGCCTGCTCATGACGCTCCTATGATTCTACTTCCGTTCGGCAACTGGGGCCAGATTTGGATAAAAGAGTTGCCCAGTTGGTGACGTATGGTTTACTAATGAGGCGCATGAACATGGCGGAACATGAACGTTTTACTCAATATAAGAGAATCAAACATCATATCACATACTTTACTATTGATTTACATCGTAACCGTCTGTTGGCATCAATTTTGGTGTACTAATAAACCAGCTCTAGATAAGGGCAAGTGTTGCCTTCCATGCTGTGGCAATACTGTATATGCTTCTCATAAATAAAAGCAAAAGGATAAAAGGTGATAGGCTACAAGGAAATAAAGGCGTTTGAACTTGAAACTGATCGTACTGAGTTCTGTTTAGTTCAGACTTTTTTTATCGGGGGAAAAAAACGTTCATGGCACATGAACAGTCATGGCACATGAGGGGGGTTCTCTTGGCGCGAATACACCCCCTTGCTCAGACCTAGATTTTTCTAGTTTAGCAGACGTAAAGCATGTATACCTACATCATTTAACAGTCTAAAGCAGGATATCAGATAGATTAAATACTTAACATGAATGACTTGTGTGACAAATTAAGATAGAGCCACAACATAAATACTGTGCTCTACTACAAAATTATAATGGGGCTTTTTTGCATTTTAGCATTTCGCACAATTTTTTCCTTAATTATCTTTTTCATATTCATTAGCAGCCTACAGTCTGAATCCTACCAGCAGGTGCTGGTGAGTTAGTGGGTCTACCTGCATGCATTTCCAGTTTGTTGTTCAGCTGAGGGGGAGAAAAAACTGAATTCTTCCATAATGCATTCACACACTCCCTTCCTATTTGACCATGAGGTTTTTTGTTTCTGCTTTATGTTTGTGCCAGGAATAAGATGAGAAAGAAACAGTGTACTTTCATCCCTTTGCTTAAGTAAAGAAAACATACATAGCTAGTATGGTAGCACACGAACAAGCACACACATGCACTCACAGGCCTATCTCTGCACACGCACATCGCATAATCAAACAGCTGCAGGCCCCCACATTTTGTCATATATTTTCCTCACTTACAAACACACAAGCATCTGTGCTCATATACACGCGTGCATGTGCACAACCATGTCTCGGCATGAATGCAAACAAGATTCTTCTTTGGTGTTAAGACTCACAATTGTGCATCTCTCACACACACACACACACACACACACACACACACACACACACACACACACATACAAACATGTGTAATTCCTCCTTCCTTTTAAGGGATTTTCCATGGCCGTCAGTGTGTTCACGTTCATGATTTTCTGCAAATGTGTTAAACATACAAACTTGATTTTGTGGTTTTGTAGGTTGTTATGAGTTGGGATTCCAGAGGCATGCAGGCAGACGGGGTGCAGACAGACAGACAGACGACACTATTGTACTCTTCCTGGCGTTTCTCTCAACATGGTAACCTTCAATTGAACACACACACACCATCAATTGAACATACACACCTACACACACAAACACACATATCGATTCTTGAAAGGGACATTTAGTAACTATTCTTAATAATGTTTTTGATAAACTAGCATATTTTACAATTTATAGAGTTACAAAGGATGTGCAATGTGAGCTTGATCATGTTTACCACCCTTGAGAGTATCTAGTATCTTTATGGAAAACCTTCATTATAATATCAAGGCAGGTTGGGGCAACATCTGCACATGCTCAGATGAACTCAGGACAGGCGGGACAGATCAGAGCAGGATCACACATCCGGCCCTCTACCACGTCTGTCAACTAGTGTGTGGCGATCATTGTGAGTATGTGTGTATGTTTAATAATGTATGGTCCCCTTTGTGGACTAGATCAAAAAATAATTGTCTTACGTTATGTTATGATGATGGAAACAAGAAAATGATTATTGTCACACACACACACACACACACACACACACACACACACACACACACACACACACACACACACACACACACACACACACACACACACACACACACACACACACACACACACACACACACACACACACATTTCCTCGGGGTAAAGGAGCATTCTCCATAATCCTAGAATTCCTAATACCTAGAATGGTGGGAAATGGAATTTACTGGAAACAGGGAATTGGGCTCATTTAAATGACAGAAAGGTGATTCCCATTACTGTGAATGGAGTAATGAATGTCAGGTGCAGGTAGACTGACAAATGTATGGGGCTGGATCAATATTCTATGCCTGTCAAAAAGTGCAGCTGCGTCCTTGAGCAGCAGTGATGTGACATGCTGTCACTCTGTGGTTCAGCCCCCCCCCCCCTCCAACCTTTTGTCATTAACCCACATTATCTTTTCAGCCACAGCGGAAAATGCCTCTCCAAACTAATCTGTTAAAGGTACTGTGCAGAGGTAATATTCAATAGCTGTTATTTCAGTTTAACTCTTTAGTAATACCATGGCCTTCCGTCAGCTATTAGTGATTGAAATGTGCTCACTGAATTCCCATCCCAGTGTACTGCGCCTGTCTCTGCACAAGGCCATTAAGACTCTTGAACGCTCCCGGGCCATTTTGGACCAATCAAGGGAATCTCTTCACTGATAGGTCAATGGAATCCATCTTGCCTCTAACTCACTTGTTTTGCCTTAAAATACACAAATCATACACACACACACACACACACACACACACACACACACACACACACACACACACACACACACACACACACACACACACACACACACACACACACACACACACACACACACACACACTCTCTCTCTCACTCTCTCTCTCTCTCTCTCTCTCTCTCTCTCTCTCTCTCTCTCTCTCTCTCCCTCTCCCTCTCCCTCTCCCTCTCCCTCTCTCTCTCTCTCTCTCTCTCTCTCTCTCTCTCTCTCTCCCTCTCTCCTGCACTCTTATGCTATCTCTCTTGCACCTTCTCAGCCTCCCTCTCTATCGTGCCCTCTCAGCGATGTCTCTTTCACCTGCTCCTTTATGCCTTGAATGCCCTATAATGCAGAGAAATAAGGAGCCGTTCCTCAACTACAATTGAAGAAGGTTGGGGACTCAATAAAAAAATAGGTGCCCTGATTGGGCAGAAATGAGACGGTAGCGGTCTAAAATCTAAATGGTTTCATACAGAGACAGGCACCTATATTCTCACAGACCAGTTCACTCATGGATAGCTATGCCATTTGTTACAAATTAG
>NC_082388.1:14101016-14283516 GCF_031168955.1 Gadus macrocephalus | reverse complement strand
ACGAAGACCATTAAAAAGTTGCATTAATTCATTAATGATATTTATTATTTATAAGCATTATAAAATGAATACGATATATACAATTATGTCCCAACATACAAAGGTCTATGTTGTTACTTTAGTTGCCTCTGTATCTTTCCTAAGCCTAACATTAATATGATATTAATATGATGTTGTGTTCAACTTTCAACTAAAGAATTATAGCTGATGTTAGAGGTCGGGTCACCATGTACAAAACACTGTGTGTGAGCTTGTGTGTAAGTGCTTGTGTGTAAGAACGTGTTGTTTATGTTAGTAAATTATGTATCTTTAACTTCTCTTGTTCATAAATTCCATTTTTATTATTTGGTATTGAAATGATTGATGCCAATTTGTCTAAATCGCTGTGTGCAAACTTCTCAGGTAAAAGGACTTTCATGAAGCAGATTGTTTAAACTTATGACCATAATGCAGCGTTCATGTTTCCTCCCTAAAAATATATATTTTCCACCCTCCTCTGAAATCTAAGTTCATAATACCCACATTGGTAAACAATCAATGACATCATAAATAAGAATGACTTATCGTTGCATTGAGCAGACATCCCACTCGAACACAGAAAGTCTGAGAGAACTTAACTAAACTATTTCGTCCCAAACAGGCAGAATACAACCCAAGTAACATTTTTGGGTTAGGGTTATAGCGAACTTAAAGTTAAGATAACTTAAAAAGTTATCTAAATTAATAATTAAAAAACTTTTTAGACCTTATATAGAATGTATACGATATTGAAGATTATGTATAGGCCTACCAACTATATCACACTCAGTTGTGTCTATATGCTTCCCTGGGCCTATATATTTATTAAGATTCATTCAGCTTTCAAATTAGAAATCCAAAGTACACACGAAAACGGTCAAGTAGAAAGAAGATGGAAAGATTTTTATATTCCATTTTTAATGACCAACCGTTTTGTTATTTTATCATGGTCGTACAACGATCTCTGTATTCTTACATAGTCCGCGTATGAATAAATAATAATAATAAAAAAATACTTTGAACCTAACAAACAAGCCTTCCCATCAGATAAAGTACATGACTGAGATGTTTCTGTTACGTTTTCTTCCATCTTTAAAAAATGAAGAAGCTGTACGTGTTTAACTTTTTTCGCTGCAATACATTATGATATTATCCCCTTGTCGTCCTGTTCGAGGCGTCGTTCCCCTGTCTTCGTGAAGTAGGAAGCGCTCACACACTCAGCGCTGGGAATTAAAAGTACGCCATAAATATGGCGCCAAAAGAGTTCACAGGCTGATGATAGATCTAGTGAGGAAGCAGGACTGGTAGATGTAGTGAGGAAGCAGGACCGGTAGATCGAGTGAGGAAGCGGGACTGGTCTGGGGGTGTTCGTGCAGATAGCGGTGTTCAGGTCGGGCTCAGGAGCGACAGACCCAGCAACTAAAACAAGGCGCTGTGTTTTTTCGGAGGACCGTTGCGAAACTGGCTCGCAATCTTTTTCTGAGTCATCTCCCTGAAAGCATCTCTTCTTCTTCACCCTTCATCGGCACTGGGAGGAAACCAGTCGGGGCGCAGAGACCAGACCTGTCGGGTTCACACCATATTTGGACTGTTATGGAAATGCGACACGATTTCTGAACATCTTGCGCGCACCTCGCAACCTGCGAAATCGTAACGGACTACCGCCGCTTACCAGAGAAAATACCTTCTGGCCGTCTCTACTTTTCCCTAACCTCTGGATCAGGACTCTCCACGTCTCCGCAGATCGATGTGACGTGCTGTCACGGCGGACAGAGGGACGGTCCTGTCACCGCCGGGGAGTCAGGAGGGCTTCCACCGCCTAGCAGCGCTAGCAGGCGGGCACCGTGCATGTCAGGGTCCTGCTCTAAACTACATGTGGCCGGCTTCAAATGAGCTCCTAAACCCCCCGGACCCGCCCGCCGTCCACAGCCGAGGACGCTTCCCCGCTCCACGCCGACTGAACGGGGTCACACATACATGAAGGTAAGGGCGAGGGTTTGTGTTTTTCAGACAAGTACAGTTGCTGTTAGCCCGCATGCTAGTTAGCAGGGGGAGTAGCATGCACGCACTTCTGAAACGGGTCGTCAGTCCCGGTGGTGTGACTCTCCACCAGCACCCGGTGCGTGTGTGTTCCTCCACCACCAGTGCTCGGTACATGTGGCCGGGTGCATGCGGCTCCATAGGGAGAACAGGTCTGAAGGAGAAGGTCGTTTGAAGGCGCAGGTTGAGAGATCCCAGGAAAACATTGTGTTTAGGGACCGGGGTGGAGGGTCACTTACAGTTTCAGTGTCACAGACGCAGCTTGGGAATTGGTGAATAACAGCGAACAGGGGCTCGTAAAGCCGAATGAAGGCTGCTCATCACTAATGCTGTTTATCTCTTACACTGTACATCACTAATACTGTACAACACAAATATTGTACATCACTACTGTACATCACTATTAATTCACATTTCGACTAGAGGTCCGAGTGCAGGAGGCGATCATCACAGTAGACTGTAGGATACATAAAATACCTCACGCAAACGCTCACGAAGTTATATGAATTAAGGACCACTCGGAGATGATAGTCATATTGAGCATGAATTGCAAAAACTTAACTCTGGAACTTTGAGGATCATGAGTGTTTTCCAATGTGGCGCACGTGCATTCCGATTTATCCCCCGGCCAAGGGGAATAAATCGAGGACCTATTTCCTTTGGGAGGCTGATCACGCACACGCGTATAAAAGAATGAGAGCATCTCTCCCTCTCCGTTCCCCTCTCTCCGCTCCGTGCTGTGCTCACCGTGGAGGGGGGAGTGGCCGTTGTTTACCTCCTCATGGTTGCCTCTCCGAGCGCACGGGGCGGGACTCTCTATCGCTCACTTCTGCGCGCGGCTCATGCGCCCCTCACCTTTGCGTTTTTGAACGGGGAGGGAGGAGGGGGGGTCCGTCCTATAACATGTATGATGCCTTATATCGTGGGTCACATCTCTGATGCATGTAATATCATTTTGTAGTTATAATGAGCACCTGCAGTGCCAAGCCATTCATCTTGGGTATTTTCCCAAAGATATTCGCCTCCCCTATTTTATTAGTTTATGATAAATAGTCAATAGGCATAGTCATTCACTATTTCTTGATTGGGCTTATAAATGAGACTAAACAGGCTCCAGTCTTGAATCAATTAAGCCGGCAGTGTCTTGGGACTTGTTAACTGTTCCCAGTTGTGACGCACACGCGCACACACACACACACACACACACAGCTCGGTATGAAGCCGGAGATGAGTCATGGTGTGTGTGTGTGTGGGCATAAGCGCTCTCTTTCTGTGACTCAAATGTCTCCTCATTAAGTGTAGATTTTTTCACTCTCTCTTTCTAAATCCCTTGCTGTGTCTGTATCTTCCTCTCTGCTACTACCGCCCTACAAGTGAGTAACTCATCCATCCATCTTTAAACTACACACATCTCCTCTTTCAGGCTATCTTCCTCTTTCTATGACCTCCATCAAAACAATCCCCCCTTCTCACTCTTTCAACCCCCTGTGGTATGAACCACATCTTCGGCTCTTAGAATCATCGGGTTTGGCGCGTTAAATATCGGTATGTTTGCTCTGTGGGTTCTGTTTTTGGCACTAGGTGAGCGTGTGCACACGTTGGGCAGCGTGATTTATGTGTAGTGTTTGTGGAGGCAGGCGCGTGGCACTGACTCGCCCCTGAGAGGGCCCATGTGCACACGCACACGTGTGTATGTTTGGGAGGGAGCGGGTGAAGAGAGCCAGTGGGCCGGTGTTGCCTCTTGCGTATGTACTGTGCTGAGCCCTGGGCCCTGATTGGCCAGAAAAAGGGGTAAGGAGCCTACGTCACACGTAGTATTGCATTAGCGGCTAGAGGGTGTAGGGCGGGGGGGAGGGGGGGGGGGGGGGGTTGTGTGAGTGGCGGGGGTGGTGCTGGTTACTCATGAATGGACTGCTCCTACTGGACACACACACACACACACACACACACACACACACACACACACACACACACACACGCATAGTTGAATGTCTAATAGTCCATAGATGCATAAAAGATGCATAACGCATCCACACACTGCAGCCTCAATGTGCATGTGTTTGTGCATAACTCAGTGTATGTGCTCGAGAAATATGAGAGATCAGAAGCATTTTCCAACTGAGTGGAGGATTGCATGTGTTGCTGCCCTGCGGCGGGTTGGTTGCTTGGCTGTCATGTCACCAGCTTGTGCCACACACTATTCCGCTTACTAACTAGCGCACCAGCATGCTGGCCACAAGCCTGTTAATACTATAGCCCTGGGCTTATGTTTAGAGAGGACTGTCTCAGGGTGGCTGAAATGCCTCCCTTGTGTGTTTGATCCTTTTTAGTTTGTTAATTTCATGGCTGTACATTGGTTGTCTATTTTTTTATTTATTCTGGTCCCTATAGACAAAATGTTGTGCTAGGGTAACCAACAGCACGATGAGTGCTGCGATGATAAGTACATTGGTTAGGAATCCAGTGGAATATATAGTGTTGTCTGTTTGTTAGTTCTGACTCTCACAATGTCACTTAAAATATCATAGAAAATGTAATGTGCCTTACTTCTTTAAAATCTAAGCACATAAAGATGCCAAGTCTTTCCATATGTTTTTGGTATTATGAAGATGGACAACGGTGCAGCTGGGTCTCTGTGAGGTCACTGTTTTGGCATTGGTTCCATAATCACAGTCTCAGATCAATGTTGATTGATCAAACCGGCAGATGTATATTCAGAACAGGAAGTTTCATATGGAATTTGTAGATTAATCTAACAAAATAATATGTATTGATTATTCATTCATTCATTCTCTGAACATTGTTTCCTCATTTATGAAGAATAAAGCACTATCTGCTCATAGCCTCAGAGGCATGGACTTACTGGTTGCTTTTCTGTGTCGGATCATAATGATGAATGAATTTTTTTTCAGACGAAGCAAATGCATTCACACCTTTTGATTCTGGCATCACCATGGATATTGATTTAGGATTGAAAACAAGTGATGTTATTGAGCTTTTCTATGGCTTGTTGTTAGTATAGCATGGTCATGTAAGATTACACTAAAATGAAACCACAGACATACAGAATAAGAAGGGGAAACAAAGCCTGCAGGTGAAAATTTATGGAAGAGGAGACGGTACTGCAAAGTGAGTGAGGAGAGATGGGAGGAGATTTAGGTAGGACAAGAGAAGGTGTGAGACGGTGAGAGAGGGATGGATTGATAAACAAACAGGTGGCGCAGGGTCAACAGAAGTGAAGGGCAAGTCCCTCGTTCCTCCACCTCCTCCGTTTGCTCATCTCTCTCTTCTCGCTCCTAGTAGCTAATGAACTCCTACCGCTAGATTAATCATCTATTCGTCTCTTACGCCTTCTCTTTCTGTCTCTATGTCTGTGTGTTCTTTATTTTGAGCCAACTCCGAGCCAACCGTCTTTCTCTCCTTGTCCTCTTTCCTTTTTTTTTTTTTTTTTTTCTCCCTTCATTTCTGTTTTCCATTGCTTTGTCCTCTCTCCTTCCCCTCTCCCTCTCTCACCTCCTTCCTTCTTCTCCCCCTCTCCTCTTCTCTGCAGGTTTATTGGCTGGGCTTCAATCTCTCCCCGTTTGTCAGCAGATTTCCAGAGACCAGCAAAAAAATGGCTTGGTTAGGAAAAAAACAATTGGATCGCAGCCTCATCTTTTCTTGTTATTAATCCCTCTTTTCTGTGCCTCTTCCCTCTCTCTCTTCCTCCTTTAATGTAGTAGTAAGGGTTATTTATTATGTCTCTTGTTTCTCTCTCGCTCTTCTTCCCACAATGCAGCAGCAGTAGTAGTGTTGTGGCAGCATCAATAAATATTCTGTTAATGTCCTGGAACAAGCAAGATGATAATGGAAATTGTGATTGCCCTGCCTCCTTTGTTTGGGCCACAGTCCTCTCTGAAACCAGGTGTGTGCATGTGTGCACTTCTTAGTTACTGCATCGTTTCCTTCAGCCTTCCTTTAGCCTACTGACTCTTTTGTCATCGCTTCTTTACCTCCTCATCTTATCAGATCTTGTCCTATTGGATGAGTGATGGTATTTAAGTTATCATAATGTGTACTTGGCTCAGACTAACCAAACATGGCACCAGCCCCAGCTCTGTTGAAGCACAGCTTTTTAAAGGACGGTTTCTGATTGGTTCAAAAAGGTGCCGGATAATTTGGCTTGGCAAACAAACATTGCCTAGCGGTGGTGTCATAAATGTTTGGTGTTGTCCCAGTGGTTCAGCGGTTTCTTTGTTGCTCTTTAAAGTGGAATTAAAACGAGGCTAGAGGTGAAGGTCAATGTCAACTCTTTACTATGGTAAGAAGCTCCGACTTTGTACATAGTCAACGTTGAAGAGTTGTTGTAACACAGAGACGTTGACGTCAGCAGAGTCGCCCGCACTGGGAGTACACAATCTATTGTACCACACGTATTGTACGGAGGCATGCTCTCCGATTCTGACTTTATACTAGAGGCCGGGTAAATTCCGGAGGGGCGTGTGACGTGTCGGACATTTGCGTTCACACATACAGTGGCGCCTCTTGGTATAATCCGGAGAATGTCCGCCTTACAATGTGAAAGGGCTCTGCTTGTGTGTAAGAACTGACGGAGACCATTACCACACATTGCAACACCTTGTGGATTCACCCTGACACTGTCAATGCCTTGCTCATTATGTGATGCGGTTATATTGTCAAATAAGATCAACGAGGAAGTCAGTCACAACCCAGCTCTCAATAACTATCCTCTTTAAAATTGTTATCCAGAAGCGATTCCTATTCAAATTCTTTCAAAAAAATCATCTCCAACCAGCGTTGGCTTTGACCACTACTGATGTGTGTAATAAAAATATTTTGATATTGATGTGACAAATGACATGCCGATACAGTGGCGAAACAAGGGGTGCAACGACATTTGTAACGGTGCCACCAAATGAAATAGTTTGTAGAAACCCTTGACCAGCGAACTGAATTGTACAAATTCTTTACTTGAACCGTTCCATTACTAGCTGGTACCAAATGCAAGCCATAGGCCAAGAGCTCCAAAGGCAAGTGAAGACAACTTGGGACTGAAAGACTGCTTTAGCCAACACTAAACCCCACTGCATTATATTTTTTTCTAAAATGTTCTTTGCACACAACCCAAATACTTAAATGTTCCGCCCAATACTGGCGTGAAACCATAACTAAATAGTTCAATGTTCTTTGGTCTGTGTCCACGCCGCGGTGCTGGTCAACTGATGGTTGAGTGAGCGTCCGTGACTAATTCGAAGTCGATGATGCCTATTTAACCTTCAGACAAACCCTGAACTTTTTCTTTACAGATTGACTAAACCAGGCATATATTTTTCAAGCAACTCATTTAGACTATCATTTTGTCAGTGATGAAGTGACACAAATGTTTTTTATTTAAGAGGTATCTTTTACTCGCAAACCTCTAATATAAATGAGCATACAGGCTTCACATCAAGACTGCGGTAGGAACTTCATGTATTATCACCCGAAACCAAATCCCTGAAAATACCGATTATTTTCGTCTTTGTGTTTGTTTTGGCAAAATCTACCATAAGCCGCTCTGGAAAATAAGCTGCAGCGACAGTTTTGGTTCTTAAAACCTGGATACAAGCCTGGCATACAACCTTATTTTCGAAAAATACAGTAGTTTGATTAAGTATTTAAACGTTTTTCAATAAAATATTTTTATATATTTTTATTTTTAGAATATCTTTTTTTATTGAAATCAATCTACATTTAGGGAATTTAACAGAAGCTTTTATCCAAAGCGAATTACAATAAGTACATTTGTCATAAGAAATGAATTGTGTAGGTGACCCTTTTGACAAAAGGGTCAAAACATCTTAAGGTTTCATTAAAGTGGGGTGAGATACTTGAACCTGGGGTCTAGGGCACTGCTCTCATCCAGGAACTGTTGAAGGGTCAGAACACCTTTCCTCTAGGCTGATGCTATCGCCAGTTTGGACGTCCTTCAAAGTCTTGCTCTTTTGCACTTCATAAATGTCCGTATTATGTGTTTTTAGAGGAAGAATTACTGACACTGTTCAGCGCTCAGCCAGATTGGGAGTACCTGGATCAAATCTGCTGTCACAGTTACATTGTGCTCAGTCAGGGTGATTATGTCCTCTGTAATCTTTTTTTAGTCTTCTCTGTAAGTGCTGAGTACACAGCAGTTTGCTGCACCAGGTAGTGCTCCAGCATGTCATAACTTGAGTTCCTCCTTGTGGGCTCATCCGGAATTAACTTGTGAGACTGGAGATGAAGCGTCTCTTGTTTGCCTTGAGGATATCTGCTACAGTTGTGCCAAACGTGCCTAACCTTCCTCACTTTTCCCGAAGACAAGACATCTGGTTAAATCCCAGCTCCTTCTGTGGGGCCAGATTTATTGTATGGGCTGAACACTGTATCTGTGGTGACAAACCAGCCTCCTTAGTGCATTCACTGTGTTCCTGGCAACACCTGTCCCCACGGGATGGTGACGTTTGTCCTACACAACTGCCATTCCGCCACTGCTTCCCTCAGCACCTCTGCTTGATTCTCCCCTGTTTGAGTGTCATACATTGCTTGAGTTTGTAGCACTGGGTGTTATTTTCCCCACTGGTCTTTCATGTGATGAGCTGTGATCGTGATACAACTCCCTCTTGCTCTTGACGTCAACACATCTCTTGTCAAGGCTTTTCATTCGAGGTCCGTCTCAATCAGTGCTTTTGTATTTGCTATACAGCGTGGGTAACACGTTTGTACTAGAACACCGTCCGTGTTAAATTGCTGTGATCCAGTCTTCTAAAACAGGCTAAAAATTCTACGTCAAAAACCTTTTGCATTAGATTTTTCATTGCCACTGTAAGTTTATTAGTACCTTTTTGAAGTTAATTGTAGCTTGAATAGAAGGTGGACTAAATGTGTTTCCTTCCACTTATTTATTTCCTTTGTGATGCTTATGTGACCTGGCATGTTGGATGTGTTGCTGGAGGCGCTGTATCACACATGGCAAACGGTCATTTTCTTATCAACAACACACCCAGAATGACAAGCATAAATTGGCGCCTGACCGCTAATGGATTTCAGGGGCTGATACCCATATTAGGGAGTAAAGACTGTACTTTATATGTATATATACATATATATATATATATATACTTTTTTTTTTTTAAAGTTCATAAAACAAAATGCAACTTTTTGTTTTCATTAAACTTTCCTTTTAAACGGTATAAACCCAATCACCGTACAATATCAATTAAGTTCCAAAATGCCAGAGATTCTCTGTGACCCGTCTTGCCTTTCGAGCAGGAAATTGATGTGAATTCAGATAGATGGATAGATATAGACACATAATCTAGGTCTACTGCCATCCTTCAGCCTGATTAACCACAGGGATTGGACCGCGTCTTTAGTTGGAGAGAAGACGGCTATTTGTTTCTGCGTCTTGGCGACCCCTGGTTACATTTTGCATGGTCTTACCGTATCCTTTGGTGAGCTCCCCATGTTTAGAGATCATTCACAGATACGCCTGGGTCTGGCTGCGTCACAGAGCACTTGATTTCCATTTTAGCTGCTCCCAGAGGTGTCCGGCGGGGGGGGCCTTATGGGAACACTGACGCTGATGACTCACCACTTCCCCACCATAGCTTCCCATCACTCAGGTGTGTGTGTGTGTGTGTGTGTGTGTGTGTGTGTGTGTGTGTGTGTGTGTGTGTGTGTGTGTGTGTGTGTGTGTGTGTGTGTGTGTGTGTGTGTGTGTGTGTGTGTGTGTGTGTGTGTGTGTGTGTGTGTGTGTGTGGAGTTGAAGGCTGCTGATCTAATAAAGTAGGACTATTGATTTTTTCGGTGCAGCACATACTCTAGACAACAACCCTTTTTCTTCATATCATGGTACTTTCTGTGTGTTTCTGACAAGGCCCAGGCTAGGACTGCACTGTCTGTGGCTCCCAGGGCAAACCTCATATCATCAGATGGATGTACTCCAAAATAATACCTTTTCTTGACACTGTAGCCCAATTCTTCCCAATATTTTTCCTGTGCACAGAAATGAATGTCCTGTATTGTTTTTAAGTCTGTTATTTTGGTTTGGCTGATATTTATCCGTGGAACTTCAACTATCTGTCCAATGTGCTTAAATAGCATTTGTAGCATTCCCCAATCCTTGGATGTAGAATTTGAAGTCTTAGGTACACAAAACATGCGTAGTCTGGACTCCAATGCTGCGACCAACGCTGCTTAATGATATAAATGGTCTTATTTGAGTTCCCAAAAGGAGGATTCGGACAAGCTTTGCACTCCAATAGTATTTGGAGCATTTGCAGGATCTGGCCTGGCACACTCGAAAGAGTTGCATGTACCAACAAAAAAAACACAAATTATGAGAAAATACACACATTTTCTTGCATAAGGGCCATATGTTACTCTACATAATACTCAAACGGAGATGTAACGCGGTTGTTTGGGTCCACCAAAATATGACCACGTTATACCCAGGAGTGCGTTTAAACACTCTTTTCTCTGTCCGTCCTTAAGTGTTATTAAAGAAAGGAAGAAGTTGATAAAACCTCCTCTCCTTCTTCTACCTCTGTGGTGGATGGTGTGCCTGTTGCTGCTGCGATGAGGGGGCCATCAGACAGACCTTCATCTACTCTAGTGTCTGCTCTGATGTTCATATCTGCGGTAAATAATTAGATCCTTAGATCTCTAATTAGATCCTAAATTAGTGTTTAATAGGGAATGCTATCGAGAAATCACCACTGTAAAATTCACATGCCGACAAATTGGGGTGCAACGTGTTATATCCGAATTCACGGCATGTCAAACCTTGTTATATCGCAGTTTAAGTATATGTTTCCATGAGTAGCAATTGGGGATGATTATAAACTACATCATCCAGTTCTTCATATGATTGATGGCGGGGTACACCTCTATGTTGAAGCAGTGTGCGTGCGTTTAGAAAAGGTATGTGGTAAATTGAAACACCCACGAGTCACGACACAAGCAAGTTTTGCTGGTGCTTTCATGTTTGAGTAGATTCCACTGGTATATCACACTGCCATGAGCCTCTGTTGAGGTATTTTTTTTAGTGCATTGCCTTTCTCTGCGATCCTCTGCCCTCGTCTCTTCATCCGTCCTTCTCTTTTCTTGGAAGAAAAAACAATCTTTGTATCTTTCACTCTTGTCCCAACATCATACTGTTTCCGTGGGTGTCCAGCAATACATTTCTTATAACCCCTTATTTTATCCCTCCGTATCCCATCCCTTCCCCAGCGTCATTCCTCCTTCCTTTGATCCCTCCCTCTGGTCTTTTCTGCTACCTATTACTCCATAGCCAAATGGGGCCCACCTCAACCTGAAGGATGGATGGATAGATAGAGGATGGATGGAGCGTCAGTCCTCCACTGTGTTAATCACTTCTCCACCAAGATGACGGAGTCATGAAGGGGAAGGCTAAGGGTTATCACTTATTTACTGATACTCTTTCAGCCACCCTTCTTTTCCTCTGTATTTCAGTTTAGTGGAAAATGCCAGGGAATCTTTGTTCTCGGAAATAATCCAGTAACGTATGCATCTTCGTTGTAGTCCAAAAGCATCACAGCTCTTTCTCGATCAGTGCGTCCCTCATTCCAAAATCGTCCAACAGATATGCTGTTTGGTTGTCTATTCTAGGCCTTATGTCGTGATCACTGGACACTTTGTGTAAAGAGGTTTCTTCTCTTCATCATCCAGACATTTCTGCTGTTTTAAAGAAAACCGGGTCTGCAGAAAGCCCCAGCACTGTCTGCTCACCGCTCTGGTTGAATCATCTTGTTTTGTTTTCGTTTATCCGTCATTCACTGCGATGCGTTTTCTGGTGGAGACGGGGGATCGGGACGTGGATGGCCATGCCTTCTGCTCCGGGGTGAGGTCCAGGGGGATTCACCATTGTGAAGCCGTCAAATGCAATCTCTGCCTTACTGGCCAGCCCAATATTGTGACGTTCCAACATGGAGGAGGCACTAGTAGTTAGTTAGAGGAGTAAGCCGAGATAACTATCTAAAATATCTTACAATTAAATGCTATCATAAAGCTAGCATTACCCTGCCTGTCTTGGGCCTAAAAACATTTTTTGTTTGGTTCCGGTTTCCGACCGACCCTGTCAATTTATGTGCGACCCAAATTATTTTATGAGCTTTATAAAAAAAATGCAAACTATAATTACGTTTTGGTACAGCACCTCTTCATTCTGTACAAGGATGAGCGAATTTTCTCGTTTTTAAATGAAAACAACCTACCTATCATTCGCTGCCGCTGGAAAAAATAAAATAAAAAAATAAAAAAAATTCCCTACCTACCCATGACCTCAACTGACAACCAACAGGAACCAAACTTTTTTTTTTTTTAGGCCTTACCCAGATTCAGACTAGACCTTTCATTCTTTATTCCTCATTGTGCGTCCAGAAGGGGGGCTGCTTGGTTAGCATTTGCTCTCCTGTTAGCATTGACCTGCAGAGTTATAGTAGCCTACGGTTCACGTGAGGGGAATACATTTATATTTACATTCCAAAAATTTGTCTACAGTACAAACACGCATTCAGATCTATTTTCTGCGCTGTGATTGTAAGGGTCCCTGTGATGCACCGCTGTTTGCCCCCCGCATGACCCTCCGTGACGTAACCCCTGGTTAAACCCTACCCCTATACCCAGCCAGAGGCTTCGGATAACATAATGCAAGGTAGCCTAGTAATCACAGTGTTTATTCTCCCTCACTCTGTTGAAGGAGCATGTCTGTGGCGTCCCCGTAATGATAGTCACCCTGCCGTTTTCCTCAGGTAAACCGTGGCTTCTTGTGCCGACTGCTATCGAGATAAATGATCAATACCTATAACCGATGGCGATAATGATAGCTCTATGAATGTAGTTTATCACTGTGGATGCAAAAGGAGGACTGTGGGTAAAAGACGGGAATAGGCTGTTACCTTCACCATGTCCTACAACGTGAGTGACCATGGCGAATATGACAGATACCTGGTTGTTTTGTCGGCCTGGATAGTGTCTCGTTCTCACTTCCATCAACAGCGGGTTTTCTTCTTGATTTATTTGTCGTTTCTATTTGTCCTTCCTTACGCAGCTTTTCTCTCACACTGTCTGACAGTAACTTGCCGCTGTCTCACTCGCTCTCTCTCTTGTTTTAATGCAGCTCACGGCCATTATGAAAATACAGCAGAATCGTTGTCATTTGGAAATGAGGTCACAGGGTTATGAATCGAGATCGCGATTTTAACCAGATTAATCGTTCAGGCCTAGTGGCAGCTACTGAAATGTTTTGCATTGAAATGCACTTCATGACGGTCTCCATCTCCACTGACGTCCAGATGTCTACTGAGATGCTGTTGCACTGCACACTTTGTTGTGTTGGTCATTATATTTCAACTGTTTTGGGGAGGATATTCTGCGTTGTCATTTGCAGATATGGTCTTTTGATAATTGCCGCATGCATATTTATGGTCGCATTAAACTTTGTTATTGCTTCCTCACTATCTCCTTTACATTTATCACTGGGTGGTTTTGAAAACTCGTGCTTCTGCAATTATATTTTCAGGGCCAAGTCTACGTAGCTATTATAAAATACCATAGTGATTATTATGCTCTACTTAAGGCCTATTATTGCTCCAACATTGACCTTTAATTAAAGGGGTTATTATTAGCATGTATGTTTAGAAGCAGGCTCATTTTATGTGCAGTAAAGGCAATACACATTAGAAAAGCGGTTTCCCCTGTATGGTAATGAAGTTAACAGGGCCTGGTTCCGTTATACTCTATCTTTGTTTCTAAATGAAGCAGTCTGCCATCCTTCTGTCGTATTCATAATGGATCTACATTATTGAGTTCTGGAGAATCTGGAGTATTTCCTACCACTGATTACATGGAAAAGTGCCACTGGAAGTAATTCAAAACTTTAATAATTTTTGAATACCAACCCACTGAATTCATATGATGGGATACACAGATATCTGAATTTATATTGGTTCAACCCTAATATAATGGATAATGCCGTCACATTATTGGTCCGATTCCTGGTTGATTACAAAAACGATCATCACCAACATCCTTCTTTAATTAAAGGTTACATTTTGACATGACATTTCTAAAGGAGTAAATCATTTAGTTGATGCTTGTTTTATCTTTAAACTAAAAGTCTATACTATCTTTAATGATAGATTGAATGTTGTCCTTCCGAAGCTAAGCTCTGGAAAAGGATATACATGACTAGATCTTTGTTGATCATGCAATAAAATAGGCATTTTAATAAATTGGAATCTCAGACACAAAGATTCAATGCAATCAACCTCATAATCAGTTTTATGATGTAAAAAGAGCCAACTTGTTGAAGCTTCCTCAGCAGAACATCCAAAGGCGTGCAGCATCTCAGTCAGTGCGTTTACATGGGACTGCTCGATCGGATTAAGCCTTATACCGATTTTGCTACTCGAACAGACCCTGTCAATTATCCTAACATACATGGCCTTTAAAGGGACTCTTACTCTTACTTTGTTGCATTTTTACACTTTTTTTGGATACGGTTAAATTGGTATTAATAAGGTAATAACACTCTAATATGCAAGACAGACCCACCAGGAGTAAAAACAAACAATTATTTTACTCTCATAATATTTAATGAAAACTTCAACCAATAAAATTCTTCGAACCGAATGACCTTATTGGCCGACAGACCTGTCTGTTTGCTGCATGGATATATAAGGTTTTCCGTCTGCTTCTTGTGGCGCATTCGGGCCCGCGTCATCAAGGTGCGTCCTCAACTAGAGGGTTTGTTTTGATTCCACGGCAGACAGTAGCGAGTAGCGACTGACGATGGCAGACCAAAGTGGTCCACGGCGTACTGAAACTGCACCATTCAGTCCGATTAGGGGACTCATCTCAGACTCACAGTTACCCTCCTCTGGAGCCTCAGGAAGACCTCCAGACTGTTGGCCACCAACTGCACCATTCAGTCCGACAAGGGGACCCGATTCGGCCTCAGAAGCCAAGTGGTCCCGCTCCCCTGGATGATTCTCAGGACCTCCAGACCGTTGGCAACCAACCGCACCACTCAGTCCGATTAGGGGACCCGTTTCGGACTCAGACGCGACGTTGTCCCGCTACTCTGGAGCTCCAGGAAGACCTCCAGACCGTTGGCAACCAACCGCCACACTCAGTCCGATTACGGGACCCATTTCGGACTCAGACGCGACGTTGTCCCGCTACTCTGGAGCTCCAGGAAGACCTCCAGACCGTTGGCAACCAACCGCCACACTCAGTCCGATTACGGGACCCATTTCGGGCTCAGACGCGACGTTGTCCCGCTAATCTGGAGCTCCAGGATGGTAGATATTATGACCCCTGGGAGTCTAAACATAACCCATGGGAGTCTAAACATAACCCATGGGAGTCTAGAACTTTTGTACTGTAGCGACCCTGGGACAGTTAAATACTTTGTGTGTTATGTGTTACATTATATTTCGTTGTCCGTTATGCCAGTTCAATGTGCATGTATTGTAATGTTCTTCTTGTCAATCAGCGTGGGGGCGAATCATTAGGTCAGCTGGGGGAGGGCCTTGGAAGAACAGGAGGGTGGGGGCCTGCACGCGAGTGAGACCGTGTTGGGGGTTGCCGGGGTAACTGGGGTTTGTTTTGTGTCGGTTTTCTGCCGTTGGTTACAATGTTACGGGTTTCAGTGACCTGGTTTTGGTTCATTAAAACTACCTTCAACTACTAATGACTCGACATCATTATGTCACCGGCGAGGTCGTTACAGTACTCGCTTAGTAACGCTTAGTTTTGTACTCTTAGTTTTAAAATAACGCTTAGGGGGTGGGGCATTGGAGGAAGGCGGGATGATTTGAATGTGCTGTAATTCTCAAATGCAACAAAGGTGAGAGTCCCTTTAAGAGATCGGATAATGGCCGGAGCATGGCTGATTCCGCTACCCTAGGTGGCGCTGTAGCCCTTACAAGTTGTTATAGAGCCACTTCCGGTTGACCTCTACGTCCCAGCAACAACAAACACAGGCGGCATTCGAGAAAGTTCACCAGTTCACTTCGGGTCCACCGTCCATGTCCTTTCTCAGACGATCCACTGTTCCGACCTCTGGGTCGTTTGCGGACTCCTCCGGCGGCGGAGCAGCAGGAGGAGTTCAGCCGCAGGAGTGTCGGAGAAATGGAGCGTCGGAGAAATGACAAACCCGAAGTGAACTGACAGCTGTCCCGCGTACGGCAACAATCCCTTTCTCCTCCATGTCGCGTTTCAATCTGGAGTCAGAGTCAAAGCCAAAATAAATTCGCATTTTAAAAGTCCGGTTGAGGTCTTATTCATTTCTTTATCCGAAAATGACTGCATGTAAACGCACTGATTGTGGGAAGTAGATGATATGTCACGGACCAGGTGGATCCCCAGTGCAGAATAAAAACAAAGCATTTGAAGCATCGAGAGGAGGCAGGGGGAAGATGAATTGGTAAATGGAGTGTGAAATATGGGGAAGTGTGTTGGGGAGAGAGACCAGGATGAGGGGAACGCGGAAATATAACGGAGACTAGAATAGATGGATGGTAATCAAGGCAGATTAATAGAAGTTGAGAGTGAGGGAGCAAAGGCAGCGAGCTAAAGGGTTGAAGAGGAGTTGGTTAGAGGGAGATGGATAGTGAGATTGAAAGAGAGAATACATGAAGAGGGACGCTGGAACAAGGAAGGATGGGGAGAAGAAGTGAGACTACCTGATGATTCCAAGCCTTTTGCACACGCACGCCCCGAGCACACCTTCTAAAGAGAAAAACTCAGGATTTACACCACACACGGGTAAACAAATACAAACACATAAACCTCAGAGATGGGCTGTTATTAGGCAATTTATATGCAGGGCATCTGAATCAAACTGACTGACCTATGCCTCCTCAGTGAGTTCACAGCACAAGTGTGCATGCGAGTATGGGCTAAGGGCTGGATTTGTGTTGTCTTCTCCCAATCCATTGATGTCTCTTTGCATCGTGTGTGTGTGTGTGTGTGTGTGTGTGTGTGTGTGTGTGTGTGTGTGTGTGTGTGTGTGTGTGTGTGTGTGTGTGTGTGTGTGTGTGTGTGTGTGTGTGTGTGTGTGTGTGTGTGTGTGTTAGAGCCCGAACGATTTATCGGTGGGCCGATATTATCGGCCAATATTAGGCATTTTCCAAACTATCGGTATCAGCATTTAAAATTGCAGATGGCAGAAAGGACTTTGAGTTTCATATCTTAAGTTTGTATTTCTATACATTTTATTTATGTGTGTGTGTGTGTGTGTGACGTCAGCGAGTGAGTGGACGAGCAAGGAGAGCGAGCGCTAGTGTGTCAGTTTAGTGTAGTAATGAACGAGTCTGGTTGTGATAATAGAAGAATAAAGTACCCAGCCTATCACGAATCGGTGGCCGCTACAATCCAACCATATTCCAACCATATTCCGACCGCAGACCAACTGCCGGTCAAAATAAAGGGTGTTGCCCCTGAGAGGGCATCGGCCCTGGAGGGAACGTCTCACCTGTGCTCCTCGACTACGGTCTGGGAGCCGACAGCAGGAAAGGTGTAACACTAACCATCTCATAGTTGGAGGCGGAGCGCAAGAGGGTATACATGCTCTAATAGTGCATGTTAACAATAAAGCACATATAATTTAATGATTTTAGCTTGTGTGCGATTTATCGTGGGCAAGGGTCGGTTAACGGGCCAAATATTAACGGGTCCGGAGAGGTGCAGATTTTATTTTGATATTATCACGTGACGGGCCGCACACTTTGCGGGTAGGGTGGGGGCGGGACTCAAACAGTGGACCCATGCAGGACTCTGGCCGAGACTATTGGAAATAAACAAAATATTGGAAAGCAGTGTTGGTTGAGCCGCATTTGGGCACGGTGGTTGGGTCCGCACGAGAAAGTATCTTTAAAGGAATTGTCGCATGGTATATCCATAGATCTGGTAGGTCAAATGGTTTTCCACGTCAGCTGAGCTACGATGCTGTCCATGATGCTGACAATGTCCAGCACCAGATCCGCCTCGTCACCCGTGTTAATATCAAAAAGAAATCCGCATTCGCCGATACCCGCTAATATGTGGCCCGTTACCCGACCCGTGCCCGCGATAAATCACACACGAGCAAAAATCATTCAAATTAATGTGCTTTATTTTTATCTCGCACTATTGGAGCACGTATACCCGTCACACACGCACGCACACACGCACGCACGCACGCACGCACGCACGCACGCACGCACGCACGCACGCACGCACGCACGCACGCACGCACGCACGCACGCACGCACGCGCACACACAGCCAGTGATATGCGTACGAGGTGGGCCTACTTTCTCGTGCTCACAAGATACTTTCTCGTGGGCACCTCACGAGATACTTTCTTAAAAAATACCCCATGTCCCTTTACGGGTTCGTACTTTTCTGAGGACTCACAAATAACCAATGTTAGGGAAATCTGTTTATGTTTTGTAACATTTCTGGTATTTCTTTTGTAAAAATATATCGGAATATTGGATTTTTTGATCACCAAATATTTGTATCGGTATCGGCTTTAAAAATCCTTTATCGGTCGGGCTCTAGTTTGTGTTTGTTTGTGTGTGTCGCTGACTGTAGACTATATCTCTAGTATTTGGCCAGTTTGTTAAGAGAGGATAATAATGACATAGTCAAGATGTCAATCAGCTAAGATTTTTGTTTTTTTGCTGTATCTTTTTATTGTCCGACACACATAAGAGCACATTAACTTGGGTTAGTAGCTTTCTCCTATGGGGTCCTAAAACGAGCAAATCCACAGGTTTTGATTCAGTATTTCCACGCGAATCGAATGCTCACAGACCTAGAGACCGAGGCGCGTAGTTAGGATTCTGTCAGAAGATGGTGGCTTTGTTTAAGGCAGTGGGTTCATCCTGAATAATAGGTGCACAGCAACACTGCAATAAGTCAACGTTGATATTTAATTTTTTTAACTGATTGGAACCCAATCTTACCATTTAACTTCTGAATCAACGGGCACCATTCCTGGTTGTATGAAGAATAGTACGAGAATAGTGTTGATACTGTCCTGTCTCCCAAGACCTCCGTATGGATAAAGTACGTATTTTTTGACTATTTACTTCAAACAATATTTAGAAGAAGCAATAAACGAGTTGATTTATTGTCTGGGATTGGACCAAGAGAAATGCATTCATTTGAATCCTAATACAGAAACCCACCAGTACCATATTTGTTATCTCTGCTTGACAACGAAAGACGGATGAGACGGATTAACCGACATGTGGGTAGATAGATGGACATATATATAGATATTGGCATACATTACGCCTACACGTTTGCAGATTGACTAAGCAATCTAAGCAAGACAGAGAAACGTATACAAATCAAAAAGACTGAAGGACTGAGCCACATCTTAATGCAGAAAGAGGAACATTTAGATGGTCAAACTGGAATTGTGTCTTTAAAGAGCCAAGGTATGTGCTGAATGAGCCCATTTACCATGGTAGCAATCTGTCTACTGCGTTGCCAGCTGAACAAGTGTTTCTATCGGAGTTGCAAATATTAGGCATATATGAAATATATAAAACAGAATAATGCTTAATCTTTGCTGGAGGAGCTGATTTAGGTATGTGCATTGTAACAGTCTCCAGATTTTAGAAACCTGAATGTGGAGAGAAGAAATTAAATTCCAATGTATTCAATCTCAGAGGTCCTGCACTAATGGATATCAATGAAACTTGGCTAAGCATAGATGGCCATGCTGTTTACACAGTTTGACTTTGCCCCTGCCCTCTCTGTCTTTACTGGTTTGCCTCTTCTTGCAATGTGAAACGCAATTGGAAATATGGTTGTACTGAGGAGAATGATGTGCTCTAGCTCCTTTTTGATCAATTGTTATTGGGACATCATTTAGAAGTCCATCTTGAGATGTTTTTTTTCCTGTTTTGTTTGTTTAAACAACCCTGGATTTCTAGTCCTTCAGTGATTGTAGCAACATTTTTGGCAATGTCACGCACAGCCATCTAATTTGCTCCCCAGTTAACGCCACTCTACCAGCATGGACTGCTATTGTTTACTGCAGTCAGGATAATGATACATGCTTCAATGTGACACTAAACTAAAGTGGACAATGAAAGTGGCCCATACAAGCATCAACAGGCAGTTATCTTTTACACATTTTTTAGTTCTATGAGTTCTATCTTATAGGACATGACCTGATGACTTTTGGTTTGGTTTTCGCTCAATCAACTTTGCGTGTATTGTATTTAGCTTTTGAGCTTTTGATAAACTTTATATGACTCTGAATCCGAGGTTAAATATCTGTTACGGTTAGCTTTAAGGTGATTGAGGAGCTCAGGTGTTCCTGTCCATAGTTGGACAAATCAACAGTGTAAAGATAGGCTGATCTGTGTAAGACTGTTTTTCTCTCTAATCAAATGCGAATAGTGCTGGTCTAATGTCTGCTCCCTGCATAAAACCTGACCGGTGAGGAACTCTACACGACAACAATAGGAAAAATATGAATATTTATGCTGTTTGAATTAGGGCCCGACCGATTTATCGGCCTGCCGATTTAATCGGCCGATTATAGCCTTTTTGAAAATAATCGGCATCGGCCAAAAAGACGCAGATTACAACCGTTTCTTTTATTTTTTTTATTATTTTGTTATTTTTTTTATAAATGTTATTGCGATTAGTATCCTGCAGATTGCGCTCCTACTCGCCTTGCTAACTAACAACTTTAGCTGGAGTAAAAAAGAGGAGATTGAATTTTACCGTACAACATGAAAGCACGCTCGCTCAGGCAGCTGCGCGCTCACCTCACCAATGTACACAAGACGCGTTGTTTGAACATGTTGTGCCTGTTTTTCTTTAGGTCCCAGGCCATGTTAATTTGTTATACTGTAGACTCTAACGGTGAGACCATACTGCTCAGCACGCACGTGTTAGTCACTGCTCACGAGCGCAGCACATTGTAATGTAAAATGTAAAATAAATAACTAACTCCCACTCATTTTTGACTGTAAATGTATTCTAAAACACTCAAAGGTTCTGCATTCAATTCACATATTCGTCAAAAGTGTTTAAAGTATATTTAAGGTATCAAAAACTACGTTTTATATATATATATATATATATATATATATATATTTTTTTTTTTAATCGGCCGATTAAATCGTAATCGTAATTTTTCTCTGAAAATAATCGGCATCGGCATCGGCACTCAAAAATCAATATCGGTCGGGCCCTAGTTTGAATAGTTCAATAGATTTAAGCTTTTTGTGAGTGTTCTCCACAGTTCAACTTTTAAAAATGCAAGTCGCTGTTTTGAACTACTGTAATAACAGTTTTCAGCCATGGCTGCTTTTCATGACAATTGACAGACAGTGCAGTTAATGAGATCCATGCATGAAGAAGACCAGAGGTCACTATCATCTATCTGTGGAGGCGTGGCTAGAGTGCCACATGCCATGAGCGCTGTTGGCCTTGTATGCGTCCATGTTGGTTCAACAAGCACTGCTCTGAAACACTTCATCTCCTTATATACGTCTCACTCACTCACTTTATTTCTTTGATTTGCAAATACGCCATTATACCTTATTAATATACCACTTTTAAACCTTTAGTCTGGGCTAATCTTGCATGTCCTCTTTCATCTTTCATAATACATGTCTCCTTCCTTTGACGCACGCACGCACGCACGCACGCACGCACGCACGCACGCACGCACCAGGAGGCTTGGTTTAGGGGTCCTGGTCCTGGTTTAGGTTTAGGGCTGGAGGTCGTGGTATAGGGGTGGTGGTCTTGGTTTAGGGGTAGGGGTGGGGGCCTTTTAGGGGTGTGGGCCCTGGTTTAGTGTTGGGGGGGGGGGGGGGGGGGGTCCCGGCTTAGGGTTGAGGGGTCTTGGTTTAGGGTTGGGGACTTTGGTTTAGGGTTGGGGGGTCTTGGTTTAGGGGTGGGGGACCTAGTCCTGGATCAGGCTTGGGGTCCTGGTTTAGGGGTGGTGGGAGGGGTCTTGGTTTAAGCCTGGGGGATTGGCAGTTTAGATATGGATTTAGCGGGCTGAGCAAGAGTTTTAACCCATGAGGCAGGGTTGTAGTGTTGTCTTTAGTACTGCACCACTGATCAACAGCTGTGGCGAGCGAAAGCTATTTAGTTGGAATGCATAAAGCATGTTAGTCAAGAGAAGAGGGAACGTTGGCTAGGTGTAAAAGGGTTAAAGAACGTGAGCATCCGACATGTAAACAGCACATGACCACAGGATAGGATATCGAGTCGCAGCGAGGGATGTGTTTGGGGGGAAATTAGTAGAATATGAATCGGGAGAGAGAAGGAGGGCACCGAAACGGCAAGATGAATGTAGAGCGAGGGGAGCGTGAGAAGGCATAATAAAGAAAATTGAGAGAGAGAAAGATGGAGCGGTAAGAGTTATTGAGGAAGGTGGACCAGAAATAGAAGGACTCAGCGATGGACGCAGCGAGAGAGAGATGGAGACAGATGGTCTCCAGAGAGTGGTAAATGAATAGAGCAGAGGAAGGGCTGGAGAGGGAGGGATGGAGAGAGTTGTGTTCTCTCAGCACACGTCAGTGTGGAGAGTGTGCACATGAGGCAGACGGGTTCAGGGGAACAGGAAGAGCCGCGCATTAGAGGGAATAGCCCCCCTTTTATGGACCCATAAATCTCTGCTCCGCACGCCCAAGGCCACAACCCGCGTTGTGCTCTGGTCTAGTAGCACTTGGCCAGAGTCTAGCGGGCTCTCCTGCTCCAGGACGGACTCCCTGTCCAAGAGCCTGTCCTCATTTCTTCACTCTGACTCACTTAGGAATTCGTTCCTTTATTCGTTCTTTCTTTAGGATTAGTAAGATTGTTACCCAACTCTCATATAATGCCAAATCTCTGTCTCATCTTTTCACTTTCCAGACGCAATGTATTACTTTTAATAAAGCGATTTGACTGTTTGATAAATGCTGTTTATACAATGGTGAGGCTTGCCCCATCAACAATAGTAAGTTGCTCCCCTTGCCTCATAAAGGGTAAGAGGATTCTTACCTTGGCTTAAAGTGTAAGTGACCCCCCCCCCCCCCTTTCAGCTGGGATTTGAACACTGAGATTTAAAGAAGAAAAAGCGTTCTGGACTGAGAGTTCTATAGGAAGGATGTTATCCCCATGGTTACGACCCACGGCAACTTTCATACTTTTTAAAGTACCGTCGTTGAGCGTTATAATGAGCCTATGTATATGAAACGCTTCACACATCGTGGTGTCCTACTATGTGTCCGGAAAGCCTAACCCTCTCTCGGACGCGAACATCAAAGTGAACCGCTGCCCAGACGGAGCTCCACACATCCACACACACCATGATTCTGTGCTTGTACGGGAAGCCTTACACTCCACTGGACCCAACAGTCAAAAGGATCCACTGCCCAAACGGAGTTCCACACATCCACACACACCTCGCCGCTTGTGTCCCTTTGTCGTGACGGCAGAGAGTGTACTAAAAGGTCATTGGACGTCACGAAAAAGAGTGCCAATTGAGTTCAGAGCAAAGGGGAAGTTTCACAAACTGTTTGGCAGAGACTTGCGTTCTCATTTTTTAGTAACCGCGACAAAATAGCATTTATTACCATGATGATGTAAGACATATTACCACGTCATTTTAGAAGAACGGTTTTGCGTTCACAAGCTCCTTGATGTAGGTCCATAATGCTGCCCATTTAAAAAAGATGACTGCTAATGTGGGTTCCCTTCAAACAGACTTCTGATGCCAATGAACCTCTTTTTCTGCGCGGTAAATATTCTGTTTCTTCTTCCACAGATGGAGAGCGAAAGGAAGAAGAGGAAATACTCGACCAGCAGTAATGACTCTGACACCACTGACAGTAAGTTGGACAGAGAGCCAGACAGTGTTTTTGTTTATGTGAACGTATGCGGTGCTATGAGAACGTTTCATTTTGTAACGGCACAGAAAGAAAGCAGATGAAAACCTACTATAAGGTTATTGTAAGAAAGGAATTTAGCAGGTTTATTGTTTCTGTATAGCCCTTAAAGGAAGGATGTTTCAACCTGGACCCTATTTTACGTTGATTTTGTGTCTTGATTTTGTGTCTATGATTAAGATCAGAGTTCTACTTTGTATTGATCATGCTCTAAGAGAGTGAATAAGAAGTATGTAATCAGGTAGGGCTGCCACTGGTTCATGGTCTTCTGAGAACTCTTCATTAGTTGATCGTCTTTTCCTTTTCATCGGCCAGACTCAGATTCTTTAACGGCTGAGCTTCTCTGAAGACACATGCTTTCATAGTTGGAGATAACAATCTTTATTCTATATTTGGATTTGAGCATTGTGCAAAGTTTTGATGTAATTGAAAGACAGGGCTATAAGACGGCACTATTCACCCCAAAAAACGGCACATGCGCGATTGTCGAAAAAAAGATTGACAAAAATAAAGATTAAGAATCAAATATTTATCATGAATGTCCCATTTGTCACCTAGTGTTCCGCAATTACTTAAGCTACCAACACCATGGGATTGGACGTATATTATAGTGTTATTAATCAAACTAAATCCTGCATATGCTCAAACACGTATGGTGTATCACACAGTGTTTAACACCATCATCTATAATCAGGTTGTGTGAAAAGCGACAGGAAGTTAAATGATTAGTTTCTTAGCTTTTCAGCAACCGGGGCAATATGGTACACAAGCGATTCAAAATCGTTTGTGTACCACAAACAAATCTTCATTAATTACACTGAAAAGGGAACACATTGCTTCATTTAGCTTTATACTCTTTATTACAAACACACTGTAAAAATCTTTGATACTATCTCAACCAGGGAAGCACTGAACACGGGGCTGGGTTGAGTGCAGATGGAAGGTCAACACGATTTTACCCCTAAAACGTGTATCAAGGGTGGACGTGAAGAAAGCCATTGCCATTTGGGTTCTGTTTCCGAACGTCAAGCAAAAACAGTTGTTATTTGATGCGCTTCAAGAGGTCGAGGTTAACCCGGGTCATGGTTTGAATTGTTTTATTCGAGCGCAGCGTCAAGGTGAGTAACCAAGCGGCCCCCAATGCCAAGGGCAGCATCAGAGGTATGTGAGGGATTGGGCCTGAATGCTCTGTAGAAATACATTGGCAACACTGCCAACGCCGAGCGCTCAGACAGAAGGACATCTGTGTACACATAATACTACATTTTGAATGGGTTATTGAAGAGGTTTGATGCTGTGCATGCTTATGCACATTAATATGAAGATGTGAGGTGGTTGAGTTTACTAGAAGGCCCATTGGGAAGCTGCACAAACACACAACCGTCTGTTTTTGTACATGTCCTTGTCGGATCGTGACACAAAGTGATGAGGAGAAAAGCTGAGAAATTGGATAATTTTAAGTTGGCTGTGAGCCTCCAGCAGACCACAGCAGCCGCTCCTGTGGGCGACTCACTGGTTCTCATCCGCTTTCTCATTGAAGCGCCCGCGGTAATTTTGGCTGCTCTGGGCTCAGGCAAGGCTTTTAATCAGCACATAAACCATGATTGTAACCTCTGACTGCAGCACAGGCGGAGGTAAGCCGGCCGTTAGCTGGAGGCCGCGCAGCTGGCTCATGTCGTACACATGGCCCCTCCCGCTGTACATGCGTGAGCACAAGATATCAGTCGCGCCCGTGGTTGGTCACATGTTTTGGGGTGGCGCGGTGACACTGTGGTCAGAGATGCTGCTTCTGAGAGGCGCCCGGCAGTAGGGATGGGGATTGAGATCCAGTTTTGTAGGGACCCCGTTCAAAAGTTCTCCAAACCCTAAAATCGATCAGGTCTGAGCTTATCAATACTGTTATCGATTCTAGCGGTTCTTGAGACGAGTTTTGCCATTTAAATCAAATAATCGGTGCATATACATAGATCGATTGCCCAGTAAATGTATTGAATTCACGGCAAATTGCCTGCCAATCGCCGTTCGTCTAAACAACAAGGATTTCAATTGCCTCACGCCCTTGTTCGCTTGGTCTCTAATTTGGTCAATGAGTTGCTTGATGGGGTGGCTGAACGTTCAAAGCGGTCAAAGGATTAGCTTCATTTCAATAGAGACAAAGATAAGAAGGAAGCAAAATGCTGTTTACGCTGAAAATGTATTTCTTGGAAGGCGGAAACCCCCACACTTCCCTTGAATTTAGATTGCATCTTTTGACTCTTGTTCTGTCTCAGACTGTTCGTTCCGTTTAATGTGTTTCCATTTTTATTTTTTGTAGAGCAGGGTCAGAATGACATCAAAATAGGGATATAAACGAAACACACACACGCACACGCACGCACAGAGTTTTTCTGTTTCTCTGGCCAACAGAGTGCAGGATTAATTTGACGTCTTTTGATTACATTCACTCTGTCTGTCAATTCACACCACTTTTCCTGCCCCTGCGGCAGCTTATGTGTGTGTGAGGGAGAGAGGCAGTGTGTGTGTAAGTAGGCATTTCTGTCAGTTATCCTTGAGAAAGGACTGAAGGTAGTTCTCACTCTGGGGCTATTATTTCAAGACCTTGTCATTAACTCATGTTGGCTCTGTCACTGGGTAATTTTTTTCATGGTGAGGAGGGTTCTCTACTTCTGCATAAAAACATGCACACAAATTCCCACAAAGAATCACAGCACACTGTGATGTTGTGTGCAATATGGAAGTTTAATAATGTGTGCAATTTTCTTATCGCTCCAGGGTTATATTCAATGCCAGCCCGCCGTAAGGCCAGTAGATGACAAGTTGACTGACGCAACACTGAATAAATACTAACTGTGGCTGGCGTACACATTGTCACTTGTGTAGTGGTTACCTATTGTGAGTGGCTGGGAGTTACACACGTGATCCCCGCAATGTGCTCAATATTACCACCTGGTTGACTAATAGGTTCACAGGCGAGGAATGTTAGTGGGCCCAAATGAGTTCAATTTTCAAATATATAAGTGCAGTGTCCTTAATAGTTAATGCATAATAACAGCAATGTACATCATTAATAGACAGACTCAGACACACACACAGCTGCTGACGGAGCGACTAGGTGGGATTGATGCTGCATTATCCTGTTAATAGCCTTGAGGTCGTATATGAATGAGGTTGTTAAAGAGCACTTTAGAGTGACTGCTTAACAACATTTAGTTCATACTGTCATAGCTTATTAAAAACTTTACAGATATGGTGCTCCCCTTGCCTGTTAGGTTCTTTATAGATAACCAGCGCCTCTCCATAGCCTTTGTCTGGACCCACTGGCACAGGTGGATCAACAGGTCTATCAAAATGTCATGTAATGTCTTATATATATATATATATAATGTATCTTGATTCTTCAAATACATGTATTTTGTTTATAATTCTGCAAAGCTGTTCATATCAAGGCATGTTTTACTTGGCAAGGAGTAAAAATTGATACTTGCAAAACTATAAAACTCAGTGACTCTCAAATCAATGTGTTGTCCAGTGTTGGGAAATGTAACTTATAAGAATGACCGCAAACTTTATATACTACATTACAACCTATGCCCATTGTTTCCAACCAACTACACGTTTTCTATCATGCTGGTATTCTAATAGTAATTTGTGGTGGTATTTCATGTCTCACTGACCTCTTTGCTGTGGGGGTGTTTCCCCAATAGGTCAGGTGATGTCTTGGTCCAGTTCATCCAAGAACACGGGCACCAACAGCACCTGGGTCCGCCTCCAGCACAAGAAGCCATCAGAGGTGAGGTTCCCTCTTCGTTTCTGTATCATGCCAAGGTTAACCTTGGAAAATAATTTCGGAAAGTTGCTATTGAGCCACGAACAAAAACCTGCAAATTTCTCTCAAGGTTACTCAACTTTTCACTTACTTTATAAAACCACATAATAATATTACATAATATAATAATAATAATATAATCTAGTAGTAGTAACAATACTAAAATAACCAGTTTAATAGTATTCTCCTTGGGACAGAACCCTAAAGAAACCAGAGGGTTACTCATGGTTTATAATATACAATTGCTGTGACCACAACCGCATCAAATGCCTCGTTTCAAATGTTATTCATTTGTATTGTGACGATTTATTTTCATTTGGGATAATGGCTGAGATGGCAGACCGATTGTTGGTTTTCGAACGTCAGTAGGGCCTGGTGGCTGCTGTTTGGGCTGAGGCTGAGGCCGGCATGATGGAGCCTTCAGAGTTCTTGGTGGAACCGTTCTGATGATGGAACAGGTTGGGGGTGTTTCCTGTTCTACAGACGTCTGGTCGCCTACATATATTGCATCTAATGCTAATCTGCTCCGTCAGACTTCAGGTAGCCGAACCATTTCTAACTGAAGTGGTATGACCTTTGTTATGTAAAATGTATTAGTCTTTGGCGACTCTGTTTCGCCTCTGCTCAATTGCTTCTGAGAAGCAGAACGCTCCTCCACACAGGGGCTCATCGTGAGTTGTTGTGAGTGGGAGGGGCCTGAAATGTAGGTCAACTCCCCCGGTTAGGGTCACTCATTCTGCAGACAAAATTACCTGAACGAGTACCGGGATTTCCATAGGGGGATTTCCCTCGGCTTATTTGTGGAGCACTGTGTGCACGCACGTCATCGCTATTAATATTATTAGATTGGTAACGTGTTCAACCTGTTTGTGCCAGTGGGGGATTACCATTAAGCCAATATTGATCATGTCACAAACCTTTTGAAAGGTATTTGTATAGAATACCGGGCATAATCACCGGGGAGCAAAATCGCTGCGCGGCAAGATCGTTTGGACAGATTCTGGTCACACACCTTTTATATATAGGCCGCACTCGTGTGTATATAGGCCGCACAACTGCAATTTGTCTGAGAAATGTGTATATAGGCCGCGGCCTATATTCCCGTAATTACAGTAGTGGATGTTGTTCTTGGTGTCAAATGCTATTGTGTGTCCATTCATGTTTTCATAATTGGTCCCACTGGGGAGAGGCCCGCCTCGGGCTGGAGGCGCCCTCAGGCTCTGGGCTGCGCTGAATGAAAGGCCTAGCCCTGGCAGCGGCCGTGTCACACCGTAGCCACCGAGCCGCGCGTGCGGTCGGCTTCTCTAATGTTTTACGAGTGGAAAGTCCTGATCCCGCGGCGGAGGTCGTAAATCCGACCGGCGGAACAAAACACTGGAAATCCGATGCAAATGCGGCGACGCGCTCCACCACAGTTAAATCAGCCCAACGCCGAGACGGCACAGATAAGGTCGGCCGGAGTCTTAGGCTGTGGAACACCCAACAGGCCGCTGATAAATGATCCCTCAGAGGCTCAGTCACCCCCCCCCGAGGGGGAGCGCGCTATGCTCTAAGGGGGCGAGGAACGCTGCTGTAATGCCGGGTTATGGCAGTTTTTGTGGTGTTTTTCTTTTCTGCCAAATAACAGATTCCTCCAGCTTCGGTCGGAGAAGCGTGTCTGTTTCCCATCTACAAGCCATCTACTTTCATTTCTGAGAGCGACTCAAAGGCCGTAGTTCCCACAAAGTAATTGACATAATTGAGGTTGTAAACAACTGTTGGCCTGTTGCTGGAAAGGAAATGCAATTCATCCATTGGATAACAAGAGGGCTTTTGCCATGAGTAGACTAACAAATCTTATGTCTCAGGTTTGATACCCTATACCACACACGAGGAATTACTTTTTGAGGATGATTTGGAATTAAAAGGTTCTAATAATCATGTCGCTCCCCGTGCTTGTTTGGAAATTCCCGACACAGTTAAACTGAATCCAGAGTTAATGTTAAAGTAACCATGTAAACGTGACATGAATACAGATTAAGATGGGAATAAGATAAGAAAACACCTTTTTCTAATTAAGCCCCAAACGCCAGGTCATGGGCAGATGTCGGCATGGGTTGAGACCTGCTCTATGCAGCGCTGCCTGTAGTTAACCACGGGCTGATGGAAGCGGTTCAGACCGTAATTGGTAGCTGTATCTCCATGGACTGACCCTGTCTTCTCCTCTGTGAAGGAGCCCTGAGATGAGGAGCTCTTCTTTGAGACTTTCTCTTACTTGCACTTTGTGAAAAACCTAAACCTAGTTTTCAAAATTGGTATGAGGCTACTATTTTTCTCTTCCTAAAGTGGTCTTCATTTTAAGTCGTCTTTAGTTTTCTCTTAAGGACGTTGTTTATTCTAAAGTTGTTTTCTGAGGCCGGCTTAATAGGTACACTAGAATTGTCTTCTTGTTCCAAAGTTGAGCTTGAGTCTTATTCTCAAGACATCTTCTTCCACAGTGGTGGAAGAAGATGTCTTTGTTGTTGGTTTTTCGAAAGCCTTCCGGTTTTTCTGCAGGTGTTTCTTCTGGTGTAGCGACGCAGACTAGCAGTTGTTATTTGTATCTACCTCACTAACAATCTTCAGTTCTGCTTTTAGCGGGGGGAATGCCAAGGGCAGGCGGTTGTAACGTGTCATTTAAGGACATGCGCCTGTTGAAAGGTGAAATCAAACCATGTTAAATGCGAGAAGGCGGGTTAAAAAAAGATCTGAAAGTGAAACGCAACAAAACTCTTGTGACTGTAATGACAGCGTTGCTTCTTTCCTTTTAACAAGCCTCTATTTAAGACTATGAAAGTATTCCCCTTCAGTCTGTCATCACTCCTCACAAGTGGCTTTAATCTTTCTTATTTTGTTTCCATTTGAGTAAACTGTGGGCAGAGTGTAATATTTGTATCTGTCTTATTTAGGCAGGGGAAATACGGGAATGTAAATGAAATGGAAAATTCCAACACAAAATCGCACCAGGCATGTAAACGACCATGGGTCTGCATTTGTTTCATAGTTTGATGCAAATGTTGGTTTTTGATTTCATTAGTTGTCTTCATAGTGAAGGAGTTCCTTTCTTATCCTTCCCGTCTGAATGTTTCCTAATTTTCATACATTCCGATATTCACAAGGCCATAATAATAGGTACAAGCTAAGAAATCATTGTTATTTATTTAGATGAGGGTAAATCAGAACACATGAAAAAACACACTTTCCTCAATAAGAAATCATTTCTGCTTAACATTTCCCTCCCGGTGAACAAGTGACAGTTGTCAAAACACTGAAAGGATACACTCTCACACCCTCCCAAGATAAGAACTGGATCAAGGCACAAATGCTTATGCACACACACAAACACACACAGAAAGACAGCCGGACACAAACACACACACGGACAAGCAAACGCACACGCTGGAAGACAGGAAAATACATGCATGGCACGCACACACACTTATGCACGCACAGACGCAGATACATGCACGTGTACTAAGAAAACCCCAGAAGAAATTGTAAGGGGTTCATTTTGGTGAAGGCTGGCATCTACCACAGTCGCTGCAAAGCAGGTTTGGTTAAATATCCTTGTTTGTTTGTTTGAATCTCCCAGATTGATTTGCCGTGCATATGGATGGCTGAGGTGTAAATAACAAGTGGTGGCACCAGGCAGCGTAAAGGATTAACCTACAGCATCCTGGTGTCATATAATCCATAAGGAGTGGTAGAGAGATACATGAATTAGGCCTCTGGCTTCATGTTCAAGTTGCACTCAAGGCCATCCTGGGATCTTGTCAGTTAAATAGACATATATTGTCAGCCATAGAACCTTATATTTGATGCATATATGCATAGAAATATATATAGTAATGGCTATTTAGCAATATATTAGGAATGTAATGGTCCCCATCAGAATTCATTCTGCGGAATGACGTGTGCGGTTTGGTGCACAAACATGCCTGGTCTGGACGCACAAATGTGCACGGTTGGATCCAGGAGCTTGAGCACAGCCATGTTATTGTTATAAACACTGATACTAAGCAGGACTATCGATGACGTCTGTCATTGGAGGTGCTGAGTGACGGAGTACATGAAGGGACAGCACAGAGTACAGAACGGAGAACATGAAGGGACAGGACGGAGTACATGAACAGACAGGACAGAGAATATGAAGGGACAGGACGGAGAACATGAAGGGACAGGACGGAGAACATGAACAGACAGGACAGAGTACAGAAAGGAGAACATGAAGGGACAGGATGGAGAACATGAAGGGACAGGATGGAGAACATGAAGGGACAGGACGGAGAACAGGACGGAGAACATGAAGAGACAGGATGGAGAACATGAAGGGACAGGACGGAGTACAGAAAGGAGAACATGGAAGGACAGGACGGAGAACAGGATGGAGAACATGAAGGGACATGACGGAGAACATGAAGGGACAGGACGGAGAACATGAAGGGACAGGATAGAGATGACAGGACGGAGAACATGAAGAGACAGGATTGAGTACAGGACGGAGAACATGAAGGGACAGTACGGAGAACATGAAGGGACAGGACGGAGAACATGAAGGAACAGGACGGAGAACATGAAGGGACAGTACGGAGAACATGAAGGGACAGTACGGAGAACATGAAGGGACAGGATAAAGAACATGAAGGGACAGGACGGAGAACATGAAGGGACAGGATAAAGAACATGAAGGGACAGGACGGAGAACATGAAGGGATAGGACGGAGAACATGATCTGTTTATAGCGACACCATCCAGATTTAAAGCGGGTTGAACACAGTACTCGCCGCATGGCGTATACCACTATTAATTCAGAACCATCCCTTCCAGTGAGAGGACTCAAGGCACCGAGCTGCTCCCTGATGTATTCCGGATCTGCACAATCGCCATAACTCTGCCTAGCGCGAGGGGTGTGAAGCTGGTGGGGGGGTGAACACTAAAGGCTCCTTTCCCACCAGGGACAAACCTGGATGGGGGGCCTTCCGGTCTGAAGTGGGCTCTGATGATCATGGAATGTGGGGGACTCAAGAGGACCTCGTAGAGTTGGGAGGGCTAAGATTTGGTTTGATTGTATTGGGCCGGATTTGCTTCGTGTCCAGTGGTTTGAGACTGAGATTTTTGATTACAGAAGCAACAGCCAATGGCAAGTACGAGGAAAGTACGTATAAAATGTTGCATTCAGACATAAACCAATGGTTTTCATCCTTGTAATTTGAAATGGCTTGAACCGCTGCTCAATTATTAGATACTTTTGTCCTTTTGTCTAAACTGTCTAAACGCAAGCTTTGAACAGTGCTTCAAACGTTTGTTTCAGTAGAAATGATTATACCGTACCTAAGAGAGGCGTTGATAAATTCAGCAATATATACAGGTCATACTCAGAAAATTTGAATATTGTGCAAAAGTTGATTATTTCAGTAATTCAACTTAAAAGGTCATACTAATACATTATGTAGACTCATTACATGCAAAGTGAGATATTCTAAGCCTTTATTTCTTATAATTTTGAAGATTATGGTTTACAGTTTATGTAAACCCAAAATTCGAAATCTCAGAAAATTAGAATATTACATGAAATCAATAGAAAATGTATTTTTTTTTTTACAATTTTCTTTTTATTCATCAATAAGAACGCAAATACAAGTCATCAACAACATCGACGACCATAATTGAAAATTAAACAATAAATAAAATAAATAATAGAAAACAAAAAACAAGGAAAAGAAAAGAAAAACCTGCTGTCATGTCAATTCTGTGTCAACTGCCATAGGGTCCACTTCCTCCATTTACTGTCCATCTGTGGTCCTGTCAGCCGTAGCCTGTGTGTCAGTCTTTCCATCATATATATTTCCCCCACTGTGTCCACCCAATGGGTCTGAGTGGGTAGATCCTCACCCCCCCATTTCCTTGTAATTACCTTTTTCCCAGCAACCATAAGTATCTTGAATAGATATGAGTCTCCATCATGTACAATATCCTCTGAGTAAATATACAGATACATCAGCTCATGGTTCATAGGAAATTCGTATCCCAGGATCTCTTGTGTTAACCCATGTACCATTCCCCAGAACCCTGTTATTTTGTGACAATTCCAGAAAATATGTGCATGGTTAGCAATGCATCAGATGACCCACAATTCCTCCAACATGACTTTCTTTTCTCAGAGTAGTTATTAGATATTTTAGGAGTGATGAAAAAACGTATACGATTTTTCCAGGAAAACTCTCTCCAGGCTCGTGAACAGGTTGTTGTCTTATGTTTTTCCCACATATTATCCCATTCATCGTCAGGTATTTCCATGTCAAATTCTCTTTCCCATTTTTCTTTAATATATCCTGTTGTGCTTTTGTCATCCATTAATGCCTTATATAATGTAGTTATAGTCCTGACCCGGTTCCCTTTATATGTATCAACCAATACTTGTACCACCTGGTTCATTTCTAGTGAGAGCTCCTGTCCAATCCGTTTCCCATAATAATCCCGTATCTGTAGATATTTGTAAAAATCCCGCCAATCCAGGCCATATGTCGTTTTCAAGTCTTGAAAACTCATTATCTTCCCCTTTTTCACCAGTGTGCACCATGCCGTAATGCCCTTGTCCGCCCACTGTCTGAGTCCCCCACGCTGCCCATCTGATTTAAAACTGCTATCAAAGCCACCCATTTTAATACATTTGCATCCTTCTCCGCCTTATTATGTCTAAGTAATTTTAACCATAATTCCAAGGTAAATTTTGTGATCGAATCCATTTGATTGCTAACCTTCTTAATTGTTTCTCTATCTCCTATAATACTCTGTATCGGGCACATTCCAAATGATTTTTCCATTTCTTTCCATTTTGCTTCATAATCTAGTTTACACCAACAATGTACATATTTTAGCTGGGCCGCGTGGAAGTATTCTCTCAGGTTGGGCAGACTCAGGCCCCCCTTCTCCCTCTTTAGCTGGAGGGTTCTGAATCTCACTCTTGGTCTCTTCCCCCCCCATATATAATGAAAATGTATTTTAAATAAAGAAATGTTGGCTATATGAAAAGTATAATCATGCATATGTACTCAGTTCTTGGTTTGGGCCCCTTTTGCATGAATTACTGCCTGAATGTCCTGGTAGATGGCTGCGTTGACTCTGGTCTTAAAGGTCCCATGACATGCTATTTTATGTATTCTTTAATATAGGTATTAGTGGGCAACTAACACAGTATTCAAAGACGTTCCCTAAATTCAGCCGTGGTGCAGAGTTACAGCCACTCCGAGCCAGTCGCACATTGAGCTTCCCCCAAATGCGCTGTTTCGGTGGGCGTGTCAAGGAGGAGGGTGGGGGTGTGGCCCTGAGCAGCTTGCAGCCACCATGCGCTCTGTTTACAGTGGATGTATCGCAATGGCGAGCCGCACACAGCCTTTAGCCGTGTTCTGTAAATATTCTAGAACACACGGGAGTCCTGGAGCTCTATATCTAAATATTATCATATAGCCTACACATATCTATATCATATAATATATATTATCACGGCCAAAAGCTGTGTGAGCCGATATTATGAATCTCAAACGACCGCGTTGGGTTCTCCGACGTTCCTGGTTCTTCAACGTCCACATCAATGTGAATACACACACTGTAACGTGGCGCTCACACTGAGCGCCACATGTGTGTGTGTGTGAATACACACACTGTAACGCAAGTGTTTCTTGTCGGTTCTTTGACGTGTCTTGTATTTCCACAACGAGACTGTCGTGGGGGTTATCTGAGCCATGGTTGAGAATGAATTGGGGGGAAGGAACTTTGGCTTTGACTCCCTCAAGAACATGAACCACGACATGGAGGAGAAAGGGATTGTTGGCGGCGAATGTCTCCCGCTTGAGCCCCGCTGAGGGACCACCGCCGGAGGCGGAGGTGCATAAGCGCTGCCCGGCAAAGATCCCTTTCTCCTCCTTGTCGTGGTTCATGTTCTTGAGGGAGTCAAAGCCAAAGTTCCTTCCCCCCAATTCATTCTCAACCTTGGCTGAGATAACCCCCAATACGAGTCTCGTTGTAGAAATACCAGAGACGAGAGTCCGACGTGTTATGAGCCATCACACCAACAGCAGAACGGTTATCCAAATAACAAGGAAGTGTACAACACTTGCGTTACAGTCCTGGAGCTCTATATCTAAATAATATCATATAATACATAGATATCTATATCATATAACATATTGTGTGCGCCTCCAGACGATATTATGAATCACAAACGACTTTGTCGGGTTCTGCGACGTCTGCGACGTCTCTGGTTCTTCCACTTTCACATCAACCTGAAGTCGACTGAACCGCGCGCTGCCTGCGGCCGGCTGCCCGCTGCCGGGCGATGGTGCCTCGCGGCAACCGGCGGCATGTCGCAGTTCATGTACTTCAGCGAGTCAAACCAAAGTTCCTTTCCCCCAATTCCTTCTCAACCATGACTTAGATAACCCCCACGACAGTCTCGTTGTGGAAATACAAGACACGTCAAAGAACCGACAAGAAACACTTGCGTTACAGTGTGTGTATTCACACACACACACACATGTGGCGCTCGCACGGTCGAGTCTCATTGGCGGACCAACGTCTCTGGGCGGGCCAGGCAGAGTAAGGGGAGGAGCTGAGATTCCTCATGACGTCATGAGCACAGATTTCCAAATCAGCGCGCTTGAGCCTCCGTTTTTTCAAATGCGAGCAGAACAGCTAGTGCTCGTTTTACACCAAACGCAAGTTTTAGCCACTGGGGGACCATAGGCAGGCTAGGGGAACTCATATTTATGTTAGAAAACCTCATAAATTGAGATTTTCATGTCATGGGACCTTTAATAAAGCACAGTGGACCAACACCAGCAGATGACATGGCTCCCCAAGCCAACACAGACTGTGGAAACTTCACACTGGACTTCAAGCATCTTGCATTCTGTGCCTCTCCAATCTTTCCTCAGACTCTGGGTGGGACCTTGGTTTCCAAATGAGATGCAAAATTTACTCTCATCCGAAAAGAGGACTTTTGACCATTGAGCAACAGACCAGTTATTTTTTTCTTTAGCCCAGGTAAGACGCTTCTGACGTTGTTTTTTATTCAGGAGCGGCTTGACAAGAGGAAGACGACATTTAAAGCCCATTTCACAGATTCGTCTGTGTGTGGTGGCTCTTGATGCACTCAACCCAGCCTCAGTCCAGTCCTTGTGAAGCTCTCCAACACTTTTGAAAGGCCTTTTGCGCACAATCCTCTCCAGGCTTGTTCTCTGGCCTGCACTCACACTAGGCCATCTGGCCATGGCCGTTGGCCGTCTCAACCGTGGCCTGGCCACGGTAGGCTCTTGTACATACGTCATCACGTCGTAACACGTCATCACCAAGTGTCCGCTGCATGGACCATAATAAAGTCTGCCGCCAGTCAGAGTTTTAAGAACAATGGACAACAACACAGAGAACACAGTTCGCACTTTGCTGAGTCTGTTGCTTATCGTCTGCCCAAATGGCTAACAGACACTATGGGACCAACGTGAACCAACAGTTGAACCGCTTGACGCCATGTTTACCGTTTAATGGGAAAGAAGGCTCGTCGCCTTTATTATGTCCATGGTCGTCGCATGGACTATACGTCATCCAGCTCAGGTTGCGTAGCCGTGCGTGTGCGTGTGCGTGTGTCGGCTCATTAGCATCTGTACCGTGGCGGCCCGTACCGTAGCAGCACACCTCTCCCAAGTGGCCAAGTTGGCCACACTCACACTGGCAGATTTGAGCACGGTTAGGTGTGAAAACGGCCACGGCCAGATGGCCTAGTGTGAGTGCACCCTTAAAGGCTCAGGAACTCATTTCAGGTGTTTTGGATTAATTAGCTGATTCGAATGTGACACTTTGAGCCTAAAATATGGAACCTTTTCAGAATATTCTATTTTTGAATTTGGGGTTTTCATAAATTGTGAGCAATAATCTTCAAAATTATAGCAAATAAAGGCTTGGAATATCTCACCTTGCATGTAATGAGTCTACATAATATATTAGTTTGGCCTTTTAAGTTGAATTACTTAAAAGTATACCTCTGTCCTCATCCATGTTACGTGATGAACCTCTGTGCTCATTCATGTTACGTGATGAACCTCTGTGCTCATTCATGTTACGTGATGAACCTCAGACGTTCCTGACAAATTTGCCGTGTTTTCTGAGAAGGTGCGGACAGTCTTTTTGTGTGTACCCCACATGTTCCCAGTCCCTAGTGTGGACCATCGACCCGACAGCTATGCACCTCTGACTGTCATGAAGTTTGTGCTGCCGAAGTCTGGCCTGACTTTAAAAGCGGTCATGGGTTTAAATAAGATATAACTCTCCATTCAGTCCTCAGCCAAAATGTTTCCTCAAGCTCCGATCGACAAATGGAAATGACTGAAAGCTTTGGTGTGTTTTAATTTTTACAGCCATATTCGGCAGTTGAAGACGTCATATATATATATATATTTATATTAATATTTACTTGAGATTTAATAAAAAATATATATTATGATTATTGCAATATATAGGTCTATTGGTTTATTTTGTGTAATGTTTTTTTGACCTACAATAGAAGAGTATTAATAATGTATCTTCTTTACCCATAGAGCAAGGAGGAATGGAGCCTCCGGAGAAGTGATTTACACATGATTTTCATGTTTTTGAAGTGTTGGTGCACTTGAACAAGTGCTTAATTAAAGGAGAGGCCCCAAAGTCATCAAGCTTATATGGGGCTTTAGCCTGACAAAAGACCATGGTTTGAATCTACATAATGCAGTGATATTAGAGTCTGAGATTTAAATGGATGAATACCTTGAAAACAATGTGACATTTAAAATAAATGTATAAATATAAATCTTTAGGAGATATATGTATACACCTTTTTTTTTTTTTTAAATATATGGTATGATTCTATTCTTTAATTTAATAAATTCATATGGGGGTCATGATCTTTTATAGTATTGAACACCAAAATACATGACGTGGTACATTACTATGAGCCCATAGAGTAAAAATGGGCAGTGTGCAGAGCTTTACTGGAAGGTCCTAGTTCCCAGAAGTAGAAAGCCCATCATGTTTAACTCAAACGTACGTGACTCTCTCCTCGATTATTCATTACTACAAACAGTTTTGAACTAGTGTGTCAAAATTGTGGTTCATCAAGAAAAAGGCAAAGGTACAATACTGTGTACATGCATATTTTGGAGTAAAGGGCTCAAAATGCTTCGGTGGGGTTTGACCAAAGCATACATGCACATACCAGGCATCAAACAGTAACCGGTGAACACAAAGTCTACGTTTTGTATACTATTGGAGTGTACAAACTGAACATCTTTCAAAAGTAGAACAATTACCAGAGTTTGATGTTCAATTAAATCAAAGGAAAGGTAGGTCTGCTGTAATCTGCAACAAATACCTCTGGTTGTGTTGATATCCTAGACCCCTGGTTGTGTTGATATGGCAGACCTCTGGTTGTGTTGATATCATAGGCCTCTGGTTGTGTTGATATCATAGGCCTCTGGTTGTGTTGATATCATAGACCCAGGTTGTGTTGATATCATAGACCTCTGGTTGTGTTGATCTGGCCGACCCCAGGTTGTGTTGATATGGCAGACCCCTGGTTGTGTTGATATGGCAGAACCCTGGTTGTGTTGATATCATAGACCCTGGTTGTGTTGCTATGGCAGACCCCTGGTTGTGTTGATATCATATACTTCTGGTTGTGTTGATATCATAGAACTCTGGTTGTGTTGATATCATAGACCTCTGGTTGTGTTGATATCATAGACCTCTGGTTGTGTTGATATGGCAGACCCCTGGTCGGGTTGCATACATTCTGCAGAGGCCTCGAGCATGTAGTGGCCTGAAGACAACTTTGAGTCTCATTGAACATCTCAACCAATCATGGTTTTTAAAACAGGTTCCCTCCCGCCCCCCTCTGCCCTCCATGCCGGGGTTAACAGCGTAACTTGGTTCCCATGCGTTGAGCTTCTCTTTGGTCTTCTCCATAAACCCCTCAGATTGACTCAAACAATCAAATGTACTTTATCAACAGTCAGAACCAAACAACCATAGTGCGTGGGGATACTTTTTACTGTACAAGTCTAGCCGAACTAGACTGCTACCGTTCTTAATAGTATGTATATCACTGCACATGTACAACGAGAGTGTCTGACGAGAGTCTGGAACATTGTTTCTTACATCGTCACCACAGCGACTATGCCTATGGTGTTGCAGAGTAACCCCTGCCAACAATTCATTGGTTTAACCGCATTCGAGCAGACAGTTTCCTCCGTGATGTTCTTAATGTTTGTATTTCTGCCAAGCTTTGAATAAACAACATTGTCTGCACTTGTACCCTGCTATGGGGTATGTCCATATAGCTGCTACAGGATTAATAATCAATCTACTATTGAGTCTTATTTAACCACAGACTGTACCGTAGACCAAAAAAACAGTATTGCGGTACACGTTTGTTATAAATAATAAAAACGTTATTTCTCAAAATTTGAAGAACTTACAAAAAGGAAAGCAATTCTACAACCTAATATGATCCCGACATAATCCAGGAGCCTACAGTGATTGTATGTTTTTTCTTATTTATTAGTTATCTTGAAAGAAAGAAACTCGCACAGGAAAGTTTATTTGGGTTTTGCTTCTGGAACCACAAGCTCCGCCCACTATAGTGCACATGTCACATAAGCTCCGCCCACTTTGCTAGTCTACGGTGTGCACACATCACATGAGCTCCCCCCACTTTGCTACTCTATGGTGCACATGCCCCAGATCAGAGGGTGCATTTGGTCTTGTCACACTGATTGGGGTCTTGTGATCTCATCATCCGATGAGAACCACATCACCTTCATGTCTATGCTCTATTTTGAGCATAGAGCATCTTATTGTTCGATATGATTCACTTTCAGCCCTGGCTACACCCATTATGTTTGTTTCTTTTGTTCTCTTTGACAGACATCACGTCTCCTCTAATTTTGCTGAACTGCTGTATCTATAATGATGTATAAACATTTGGCAATGGTCGATATTTTTTTGGGGCCTTTACATACCATTTCAGAATCTGCCCTTTGGAGACATCACACGTAGTTAGTTTTTCTCCTCATAGTTTCATTTTTATTGTAATCAAATATAACAATGAATTTAAAAGTTGTTTCCCCACTGCACCCTGGGAGGAAGGAAGTGGTGTTGGTGGAATTGGTTGAAATGTTTTTCTCTGTCCTCTTTAACACCTGCACTTTCACTGTTGTGTGTGTGTGTGTGTGTGTGTGTGTGTGTGTGTGTGTGTGTGTGTGTGTGTGTGTGTGTGTGTGTGTGTGTGTGTGTGTGTGTGTGTGTGCCTCAGTATCTTACCAGTTTGACAGCTGCAGTACCTCATTAGAGGCTAGAAGACACAGCTGTGAAACTCCATGGCAACCAGTTGCAAACATCTGGAGAAATACATGGAGTTTATGTTACACTGTCTCACTCACACAAACAGTGTGCCAACTTAGTGAAACACTAAGAATCCTGGGATTATTTTTTCTTTTCGTCATACTTGTTGACAATTGCCAGCCGAGACATAACACACACACGCACACGCACGTCTGTTTGTCCATCTGTGGGATGGACGAGGGGGTTATGGAGAGGGGATAAAAGGGCAGAAGCATGGGTGTTTAATACTGTGCTTCTAGCCAGAGGGGGGATTTGACTGAGGGACGGAAAATGGATAAATTGATTGATTTTCGGTATCTCAAACAACTGTTTGATCCACTCTGCTGCACACCAAGAATTCTATCAAAGGGGTTTCAATCACACAATTTCAATCAACAATCATGGCACATGCTTTTAACAGTGTGTACGCCAAGTATTTAAGTAAATCCAAATCATCAAATAGCGTACGATGGCATCACACACTTTTTTTTGTGTCGAACATCTTGGCTGATTTTGTTCACCAAGGAATCGGACTCGGCCTGTATCTTTGATTTCTTCTTCTTCTTTGTATTATTTGCAGCAGGCTATGCGTGTGGAACTGCATTGCTGCCTCAGTCCCGCGGGTTAAAATCAACGCACTATGTCTTTGCAAACCACAATGATGTAGGTTTTTATTTGATCATAGTGCGGTGAAGTGAATTCCAATCACAAGTAGTCAGTCCAGGCGCATTCTTATGCCAGGTGTGAACTGAGGTTCAAAGGGCTGTCCACTACTCTGGCTCTCGCACTTACACTCACTCTCGCTCTCTCACTCTCTCGCTCTCTATCGCTCTGTCTCTGTCTCACTCAGTGATCACCAAAGAAGCACTTGGGACTCCCAGCTGCCAGAGAAACAGAGAGTGATTAAAACAAGCATCGCCAAACTTCCCTCCCTCGTTGTGGTATCCTCTGAGCCGTGACAAACTCCACACATGTGGTACACTGCAAATTAAGGGAACAAACGCATCAACAATTTTTCCAATATGTTGTGTTCGAAGACTGCTGTTAAGTTTGTTTTGTGTACTAAGAATAAAACTTGAGTTCTCTGCTCCCCATGATAGGGGACATTACATGGCAAGTGGAACTCCACTCCACTGCTCACAAATGTCTCAGAGGGTCTTGTTCCTCAAAGTGTAGCAGCCTCCAATAACGGCGCCCAGGAGTAAACCCACAATGGGTTTACTCCTTGTTTTTAAGCGTTAAAGCTGTAAACACAAGACCCTACAAACTCGGCCTGAAAAACCAAGTACAATCTTATCGTAATTGCAGTGTTTGATTGTTAAAAGAAAAAAGAGAAGGAATATCTAGGTCACAGCCAGCATCACACCTCCCCTTCTGAGGCGGCTCACCAGATCCTCTACCGAAACGTGCTGTGTTGGCAAAGTCATTTGCATCAAGGTGTGTGTGTGTGTGTGTGTGTGTGTGTGTGTGTGTGTGTGTGTGTGTGTGTGTGTGTGTGTGTGTGTGTGTGTGTGTGTGTGTGTGTGTGTGTGTGTGTGTGCGCACATACTCGTGCATGTGTGTGCTGGTGCTTGCTCGTTAGTGTGAGTAGGGAGTGTTGAGTTTATCTTCTCTCGCTTGCTCACTCTCTTGCCCCAGTTTTAATTCAACCTTTATCCACAGAAGTGTTGCTGACTATGCACACTCCTTTTCCAGCGACACCCTGGTTCATATTTGTATAGTTACACACCTGGAAGCTGAATTGTGCGACTGCTCCAGCGACGCGCTGTATTGCCTGCTTGCTTCACCTTTGCCAGGGCCAAATGTGAATCCCTTACACGTTTCCCATATTATGCTAAATGTATCCATGAAGAATGGCAAAACTATTTACAACCATTTAATTGCTTGTAATGTCTTTGGTTTAATATCTCGATCCACACAATTCTTCAATGTGTCGTTTTTGGAACTCTTATGACCACATGTCCCGCTGTTGAAGGAAACCGATTTTGTTTCTGATGTTTATTTGTATATGCCACCGTTTTGGATTGAAACTACTTGTTATATCACTACTTGTGATATTACCACCAAAGCTTTCAGGGTGGGGTAAAAGCTGTGTGGTCAAAGTTCTCTCTAATATTGCCTTTCTGTTCTGAATATTCTCTTCCTCTGTATCTATCTATCTGTCCATGCCAGACATTTGCGGGTACTTTGTAGCAATAGGCACGAGTATGACTTGTTAGAGGGAGTACTGTGTAAGAAAGGGTGGCAAGGTTGCCAGCCCCTTTCCCACATGAATGCGCTAAAATTGCGTGTCTACGTTTACCAGTGAAATTACCAGTTTCTACGTTCACACAAGACCACTGGCAATGTGTGTCATAATTTCCAAGAAATTACGTGTTTCTATCGCTCCGAAATAACTGCAGTTTGAAAACAATATCCGTCCTATTCGTAAAGTTTTTACCATTCCTTTGATTAAACCTGTGTCATAACCCGATCTGGTGAGCTCTCCAATCCACTGTAAGGAAACATTTTACACTGATTTATATTTCTCCCATGTATGTATAACAAGAACGCTGTTTACACTGCAGAGCTGGCAATTAACGCATCACCTCCTTGAAAAATTTTATGATTGGCTAACACAGTTGTCAACAGAGCAAGCTGCTACGTTTTTCAAGCTTATGCCGGTAATGTGACAGCATTGTTCTTCAGACATATGGTTGTGCAGGAACATTACCGGAAATGTTGCAAAGTCTTTAGCAGGGATATTTGCGGAATGGACCTTAAGGCATTTTGATACCGGCTCCCATTCACACTTGACCCACATGCCTGTATGAATGTGTGAAATGGGCTGAATGTGTGTTGTTCACCAACCCGCTTGCATCTCTTGATTCATAGTGATGATGCTGATATAAAAATAACGCGCGCGCACACCTCTCCCAGGCTCCTGTGGACCGCCAATCATTAGAGTGAGGCCTGCATCTGTGATGGTGCTAAAATTAGCTGACATCTGCTGTGACTCACTACTGAGAGCCGGGTCATCGAGCCACTTGGGGAATAAGTGTTGTTGTTATTCTTCCTCCTTTCCTCCTCTTCCCTCCTTCTGTTTCCTTCTCTTCTCTTTCCCTCATGCGTCATTGCCAGAATCAGTTGCTCTGACGTGGATAATGTCTGCTGTGTGTTTGTATAATGCATAAATCTGCCTAATAACCAGACGCACGTGCAATCCTTTCAGTGGGATCTTTCAGGCCTGTTCCAGCTATATTATTTATTATTTGAATGCTGAAGCACAGCTTGACTATGCCTCATTTCTGTCTGCCATGATATTCAGGCGGTGATGCCGGAGGATTTCACCTTGTTGTATTATAGATGGGCATGTCTGCAGACATGTGAGTGAATCATTTGTGAGTAGTATCAGCTTTGGCGCTGAAGCTCCTTTATCGCGGATAGAGTCGGAAAGACCATATCAACAAAAGCCAAATATTCGTCTCAAGCGGAGATGAGAAGAGACTATGAGAGAGGGGTTAAAGAGCCAACCCCTGGACAAACGTCACTCCAGGCACAGCGTCATTGTGACCAGCTGCCACTTCCAGTTAACCTTTAAAAGAGAACTGATGGCATTCAGAGCATACTTGCTCTATCTGATGTTTCCAAGGAAATAAAAGCATGCTAGGTGTAATGTGCTTCTATTCCACAAGATTTAATATGATGAAGATGAAAAATGTGTTACTAAAGAAAATAAAATCTATATTTTTTACCATGATCTCATGGTGAATATTAAACATTTACCATGCAAGTGGGCAGTCATTATTTATTTAAACAGCTGTGATGGCTAGTAGAGCTAATCATCTTACTAGACAGAGGAATTGAGCTGAATGTCAATGCATCTTCTACCACATGTTTGGATCTTCCTTGAACTGCTACACAAAGATATCAATAACAATGATAATCTGAGGATGTATACAAAATATGCCCAGCTTCCGACCCGAGTGGATCTCCGGTATAATCAAAACAATCTCCAACATCTCCATCATTATTCTTTTTTGTAATTCAATTTCATGTATTGGCCTAGTTGTGTGTACAAGCCTTTACACTGTCATCTTAAGGAGCATCTTGACGCTAATTGCCTGGAAGTCTTCAGAGTGGAGCAGCTGCTCACATAAAAGCGCTCCTCAGAGTCTTTTTCACCATGATTGGAGCCACTTTGCTTCCGCCTCGCCGGCCTACCCACAATGCCCTGTAAACGCTACCTTCCTTTGCATGATTGCGAAGGTAATGACTGGCGGAGAAGCTTTCTCTCTGGCTGCTCTTAACCTTTTTCGGCTGATGCCATCTAGGAAGGATGCTGTTTGGTGGATAACCACCTGGAGAGTCAGGTGTGGGGCCCAGACAGAAAGCGGCCTTATCTTGTGACTGGTATCACAGCAAGCCGTGTGTGTGTGTGTGTGTGTGTGTGTGTGTGTGTGTGTGTGTGTGTGTGTGTGGTGTCGTCTTGTGTATGCTTAAGTGTGCGACGCATTGTGGTCTGATGATGGTAATGTCAGTGTGTGTTAGGGCCCGACCGATATTGATTTTTGAGTGCCGATGCCGATTATTTTCAGAGAAAAATTACGATTACGATTTAATCGGCCGATTTAAAAAAAAAAAATATATATATATATATATAAAACGTAGTTTTTGATACCTTAAATATACTTTAAACACTTTTGACGAATATGTGAATTGAATGCAGAACCTTTGAGTGTTTTAGAATACATTTACAGTCAAAAATGAGTAATGTAAAATGTAAAATAAATAACTAACTCCCAATGTGCTGCGCTCGTGAGCAGTGACTAACACGTGCGTGCTGAGCAGTATGGTCTCACCGTTAGAGTCTACAGTATAACAAATTAACATGGCCTGGGACCTAAAGAAAAACAGGCACAACATGCTCAAACAACGCGTCTTGTGTACATTGGTGAGGTGAGCGCGCAGCTGCCTGAGCGAGCGTGCTTTCATGTTGTACGGTAAAATTCAATCTCCTCTTTTTTACTCCAGCTAAAGTTGTTAGTTAGCAAGGCGAGTAGGAGCGCAATCTGCAGGATACTAATCGCAATAACATTTATAAAAAAATAAATTAAAAAATAAAAAAATAAAAAAAATCGGTTGTAATCGGCGTCTTTTTGGCCGATGCCGATTATTTTCAAAAAGGCTATAATCTGCCAATTAAATCGGCAGGCCGATAAATCGGTCGGGCCCTAGTGTGTGTGTGCGTTTTGTCCTCTTCTCTGTTGTAGGTCTTATGGCATGATATTGTCGCTGTGTGTGTGTGTTTGTCTGTGCGCACCAACCTTATTAATAGGCAGATAATAAATATAGGCTAGCCTCTTATGGTTCAGTGTTTATCCTGACCTATCGCTCTTGCACATTAAAGTACATCTCATCGGTAACATTAGCGTTTATTTGACTCAAGAGTTACGCTCCACAAGGAAAAGAAGGTACATTAGGACATGTGCGTTCACCCTGTAAATGGCACAGTACTCGAGAATGTTAATCAGCGTTACTTTAACCGCAGAAGACTGGTTTGACATTTGGAGGGCTTCCAGAACTCTGAAAGCAGAGACGGCCCGGATAAGAAGACCATGCCTACTCCCAACCAGCTTTTATGAAGATGAGGAACTTTAAAAACATACATATACAGGAGCTCCTTTTTTTGTCTGTGTGTTTAAACGTCGGCTCGTCAGCAGTCCTCTGTTAAAGCAGAACTTCTTGGGGGATATGGCTCAGAGCCTGGGCCAGGAACCACACACTGCAGAGATGGAGAGATGGAATTTTGCGTTGACATTTATTTCATGAGTGGGCGAAGCTTTCAAAAAGGGATTTTAATAAGTGTATTTCCACGGTGGCCAGTCTGCACGGTTCTGACCTGAGGCCTTGAGACAGTTTGTGTTCAACTACAGATGCTGCCTCCAGCAACATGACTGGTCAAAACAAAGATGAAGTGTACCGAAATGAAGCGTCCCGTGTGCCCAGATTTCAGCTAGCCTGCATCAGACTAGGGGGATACTAATATAAAGTCTCCTTCATGAGGCCAGTTGAATAACGATTAAAGGCTGTTGTTCCATGCCACTATATCCACAGAGGAGGGCGATAATATGTGACGGTTTCAACAGCAGGAGATCCAGATCAATGATCACTCATCAATTTCAAGCCCCCCTCGACGGCCTGGTTACAAGCATCCATCTCCTGGCTGCTCTCCCTGGAGCTGAAGGGTAGTGGCACATCAGCCATCGAGCGTAATTCCTGCCGCGTGATGGATGCGTCATCTATCGACTGGTGCTCCTAAGACTTATAGATACACCATTTTGCTTTTTTTTTTTTTTTTTTTTTGCTTTTTTATTATACACAGATCTGCTCTTAATGATCTCCAACGCAGGCCAGTGTTTCTCCAATGCGACTTTTAATGTCGTCAGCCTGTCAGCTGGCATCGCTCTACGCGTCTTCGCTGTCGACCCAGATTGGACTTAATGAGGGGCCCGCGTCCGCACAGCTCATAACTCAGCACAACACAGCTGCTGACAGAAGAAGAAGTGTGAATGTGTGCTGATAGAATTTGTTTATGGAAGTGTGTGTGTGTGTGTGTGTGTGTGTGTGTGTGTGTGTGTGTGTGTGTGTGTGTGTGTGTGTGTGTGTGTGTGTGTGTGTGTGTGTGTGTGTGTGTGTGTGTGTGTGAGAGAGAGAGAGAGAGAGAGAGAGAGATAAATTTATCATTCGACAAGACGTATTTATGGGAGTATGTGAGATTGTACAATTGTGTGTTCTTCTTTTAAAGGTTGCTGAGTTGGTGGGATATAGGAATAGGGGATCTTCATCATTTTTATTGGTCTGTCTGTCTGGCTGTTTGTATATCTGTTGGTCCATCCTCTACTTATAAGTCTTTGGTTTAGGAAATGTGCTTGAATCCCACAGTGGCATGAATATAGGATTCATCATCACTTCTTAGTAATAAAGGTTATAACCTATTTTACCAGGATTTTACAAAAATGAGAGGGAGAGAGTTTTACAGTCTGACACCCTAAACTGGTGGTGTACAAAAGCCATCATTGTTGCTTCACCTGAATGTGTGAATGGCCCTCATTGCTCATACATCTCCCATATTCCACGATCAATCTTTTGCATTTGGGACTTATTTTTTTGTCAAACCCGTCAAAAATGTTAAGTGCTATGAGGACGGGGTACTTGCCAAACATGAAGAGGCTTTGTCATCATAAAAAAATGCTTTGTGCTGCTCATTTTCTGGAATTAATGCGAAAAGTGTGATTTCCAAGATGAACACCATCTGATGACTGACAATAGCGGTAGAGGATATATGAAGTCAACATGATTAGCTTTGTCTATCCTTTGTCCATTTATGTCAAATTCTGTTGATTTTCCCCAAATTCCTCTAAACATGTTTTATTTGTTGACATGTTTGGAGGCAGGATGTATTGTATAGTAAAAGCCTCTGTCTTCACATGTTGTTGCTGAGACCAGAAGGTTTGTTTAAATTAAGTGGCTCGCAAGGGGAGGATGAGACCCCCGTGTGAGACCAGGTTTAACATAGTGACACCATGAACGCCTTGAAGGTGTATAAAAGAATAATGCATCTCAATGGAAATATAGGTTTTAAAATGAAGGGTCATGGTATCATAAGTGGCCTCGTACAATTTGGGCAGACGAGTTTGAGTGATTTTGCTCGGGCAGTGGAAACTCGCTCTGCTACCCGTTGCTGTGTTTCACACAGAGATAATTGAACTGATTGGTTGTGGAACTTTCTTTACCACCTGGAATCCACATCAACAACCAGGCAGCCACCTCTGGGATATAACTCATCTGGGTTGAGCCTCTCTCCATCAAGGGTGTATCTCTGGTCCCACCGACTGCTGGCCTGGGGCCCGTTTCTGTTGTTTTATCATGTGGTTATGGAGAATGGCCATTTCAAGCTAGCTGAACACTACAGCGAGATGGCACGCACCTCTTTTTAGCGTCAACTGTGCATCCACAAAGTCGTTTTCAATGATGCAACATGGCGTTATGTGGGCACGTTATTATTGATATCATTGCATATGTTTTGTCCAGCGCCGAACGCACGCTGTAGCTCACTCTTTATTTGTATTTAAACAGCAGCCAGGCAACTGAAGCTGGGTAACGTTATTTGCAATCATGACGCGCGCACACACACACACACACACACACACACACACACACACACACACACACACACACACACACACACACACACACACACACACACACACACACACACACACACACCCCCCCCCCCCCCCCCCCCACCGTCCTTGCCTGTCACTTTGCCTTTACAACACAACCATTTAACATACTCCTCGACCTCATTTTCATCCCTTGTCCCTTCCAGTATGTTGCCACCACTATCTAACCTTAGCACAGTGACGCATCACCTTGCTCTCTCTCGGCCTCTTCATCCCTCTCTCTCCAGTTCATTTGACGGTGACATACAGCGTCGTACCATGCATTCACCCTTCTCCTCCCCTCATCCCTCCCTCCTGCATTACTAGCGTGTCCCTTCTTCATGTTGCTGCAGCACCTTCGGTTTGTCCTCCAGAAGGTGTCTTCGCCCTCGTTGTATCCATGGGAGGGCCTGTGTGTCGATGGTACATACGTGTGAGGACACTGTTACTATTATTACTATGAAATATTACCTGGCAAATCACAGCCCTTCAATCTCGTGTCGGTTTCATCCCCTGTTTCTCGGTCGGTTTGCTTCAACTCGTTTGATTTGGCGCCACCCTGTTGGGTTGTGTGGAGGCCATCACAGGCTGGAGGAGGGTGTGGTGGAGGAACAGAGGTAGGATTAGCACTAGATGGAGACGCTGATGGACAGGGAGGTGTGGATGGATGGAGAAGGAAATTGAAGTACGGAGACATACAGATTGAGATCGAGGGCTAATAAAACATGGGACTGTGTTTGTCTAATACGTGTGTGTGTGTGTGTGTGTGTGTGTGTGTGTGTGTGTGTGTGTGTGTGTGTGTGTGTGTGTGTGTGTGTGTGTGTGTGTGTGTGTGTGTGTGTGTGTGTGTGTGTGTGTGTGTGTCCGTGTCCATACCTGTGTGCTTACACCTTAAGACACACATAAACACACAAACCTGCTATCAGTGCAGTCATACTTTTGCAGATGACCTTTTACTGCTGGCAGAAGAGGAAATGTGTTGGCTTACCAACACTTCAATCATAACCAGGTTTCTAAAATCCTCCGCTCTATCGTCAGGGGGTAACTGTTACAACCATGGCATGATTGGCTTGTTTTTTTCATAGCAGCAAGCCTTAACACTGCATTCAGATGCCTTATGTCTCCCACTGGTAGAAGGAATGTCACAACAGCATGTCCTCTGACTTCAAAATAAACGCCTCTAATTCAATACAGCAGCACCTGTCTCTCCTTCTCCCTGTCTCTCCACCTCCCTGCCTGGTTCCCTCTCCCTACGTCCCTGTTCATCCACCTCCCTCTCTCCTCCTCCCTGCCTCTCCCCTCATCCCTCGTTCCATCTCCCTGTCTCCATACATCCCTGTTAATTGTCCACCTCTGTGCCTCTCCTCTCATTCCCTCTCCGTACCTCCCTGTTCAGCCACCATCCCTCTCTTCATCTGCCTGTTTCCCCCCCCTCTCCTCTCTCCTCACACCCCCCAGCCTTCCCTCCTCTCCACCTCGCCATTCCCCTACCTCCAATGTTTCCTCCTACTGCTCATCCAATCTATTTTCTCTCCTCCTGTACCCCCACCACCCTTTCACTTCTTCCCCATCGCCACCTCTCTCTCCACCCCTTCTCTCCACCTTTCGCCATCCTGTCCTTCACACGGTTGAGTGAAGGACGGGTCACACACACCTGCTGATATTTACCATGAGGGATGTCTGTGGGGTTGAAACATGCAGATGACTCAGAAGAGTCTGGGAGTAATGGCTTTTTTATTGCGTCAGTGGTTTAGAAAACAATTGCTCTGGGACTGTCCGTAAGCTATTATCTCTCGTATTGGCGCTATTATCTTATTCATCAATGCTGCACAAAGCACTCGTATGTTGTGTGGAAATTCTTGCTTGATGTTTCTTCACTCGGCTGATTATTATTCTGTTTACCCAAAGCAAAACAAAGGACTAATTTGGCATCTGAAATGTTTGCCTGGTATTATTGTTATCGCTCTAGTAAAATCCCAAAGAAAATGTAGAAAAGATCAAAATCAAAGTCTGAGATTAAGATGTTCTGTTATGATTGTGCTGGTTTGAAATGGGATATAACTCCTCATGCAGTGTAAAGTCAACGAAGGAACCCGTAATACCTAGAGAGCAAGGTGCGCTAAGAACGAGGATACCCCGATCCCACCACCAAACGCCAGGACAGGCCTACATCATTCCTTCAGGGAGTCCTAACCGGGTCTCGTTTCTCTGCCTCGTCCCCCCAGGTGTTCCGCACCGACTTCATCACGGCCATGAAGCTGGCGGACTCGGCCCAGCTGGGCGACTTCTACGTGCTCTCGGACCCATGGAGGCAGGAGTGGGAGAAGGGGGTCCAGGTCCCAGCCAACCTGGAGGCCATCCCCCAGCCCGTGGTCCGGTAAGCAGGGGAACACACACACACGGACGGACGGACGGACGGACGGACGGACGGACGCTGATGCACACACACACACACACACACACAGAGAGAGGCGTGCACGCTGATGCACTCACACACACACAGGGGTATGCATTCTGATGCACTCACATATACAGGGGTATTCGCGATGAGGCATTTACAGACAGACTGGGAGAGCCCGGACACGGTGTTGTGGCCATCTTGCTGTGATCCAGCTGTGGTCAGGGTCCTTGTGGTGAGTCTGGCACTCGAGGAACTAATAAAAGGGTTCAGAGTCAGACGGCCTCTTAACGACTCTGAGGGCTGCACATGCACATGTACGCATTATATATGTGCACGTGTTTAACCAACTCATTAACAACACACACACACACGCACGCAATTTTTAAACGTAAACAAAAGGCACCCCATCCTGTTGTGCTTTTTGCAGTGATTCATGTCCTTTGTCCTGCCAAGGTTTTCAACTCTTACCACATCACACCGATGATATATTAACTAATACTTAACTTTTAAAAATACGTCTAATTGACTTTAGGGATTACTCACTGCTAGTCCCAGTTATCACCTGTTTAGCTTTTCTTTCTTAATGACACAAACACATATTCCATGCAATTCTCCCATCTAGCCCTGCATGAATTGTGAAAACCACCTACCTGATACACGGTAAAGACTTTAAATAGATGGTAGATAAGTCAGGAAGCAGCCAACTCTATCTGCATTGGGTCTGCCCATGTGTATCTGTTCAGCCGGAGTGTTGTCCACACATAAACATGCAACATGTTAATCGCGACATGTTAATAGCGGCATGTAAACACAGACGCACGCACGCACACTCGGCTGAGCGGTTGCGTAGGTGGGGGAAAGGAAGAGGAGAAAACTGTCAGAGATTGTAAGGATGGATGCGTACATGCCAATGCCATGAGTGCGATAGCATAATGATGACTGATAAACTGATGGGGAAATGAATAGACAGATGAGTAGACAGATGGGATGAACGAGGAGATAGAGGGGTGGGAATATGTGAGATTGTGACAGGTGCTGCTATCTTCTTATGCTTATCACCTTTCTCACTCTTTCTCTCTTGCGATCTTCCATTGCTATCCCTTGAACCTCTTTGGTCTGTGCTTTAAGTCTTAAACAAGTCTTTATCTTGCTTGTTTTTTTCCTTGGATAATTCTTGCTGTTTATCATCACTCCTCACAACTGTCTCTATTCCCCCTTATTTCTGAGCTCTTTCTATTCATAAAAGCTTTTTACATTTTTGGTGATTCTATGCTCAAAAATGTGAAAGAAATTATGACGTACAGAATTCACGCGACTAAATTTCAGAGAGACACTCAAGATCCACCTGTATGCACACGGGCCTATCGCCTCTGCTCTTCCAGGAGCTCATCGCTGTCATACTATAGGTTCTAACCATGTCTGGTGTCCAGCGCGCTCTCCGTCACTGCGCTCTGTCCACTGAGGTTGGACTGGCGCTCTCATGCTGGAGCGCTCTCATCCATTTCGTTGCTGCTCTTCTTCTGCATTGGTAACATTTACGGTCCCACAGAAGTTGAGTTTGTGCCCCTGGCCGCTCGTGGCTCCTATGATGTATGGTTACATATTTTCAAATCAAATGATCAAATCAAAATCGTATCGTTTCCACTTATAATGAATGTGACCTGGTTCTTTTTTTTTTTTATAAAAAACAACGAGATGGAGATCACATTTCTGTGTGTGTCCCGGTAGACAAACAGACTTATAGGTGCCGGAAATGGGAACATTAACAGGTCGTTTCTTCTCCATGTTTTCCGTCAGAAAGTAGCGCTGGAGAAAATTGAATCCAGATATTCTGTAAAAATGTGCGATACATTTGGATGGAAACTCATTCTATATCTCTCTGTCTCTGTCTCTTTGTCTCTGTCTGTCTCTTTCTGTCCCTCTGTCTCCCTCTCTCACTCTCTGTCTCTCACACTCTTTCTCTCCCTCTCTGTCTCAGTCTCTCACTCTGTCTCTCCCTCTCTGTGTCTCTGTCTCCCCCTCTCTGTCTCGGTCTCCCTCTCGGTCTCCCCCTCTCTGCCCCCCTCTCTGTCCCTCTATCTCTCCCTCCCTCGCTCTCCCTCCTCTCAGCCTGAGGCTCAGACACGGTTTTCCTTGGCGGTGTGTGTTTTTATATGAATAATGACATCATCATCCAAAAATGGTTGGAGAGGAAAAAGGCTGCGGGGTCTGTCTGACTCAGACCACCCCAGTATCCCCCCCCAACCCTCTCTTGCTCTCTCTCCCTTCATTCATCCTTCTGTGATTCTCTTTCTTTGTATGTCCTATCATTCTTTCTACATCTCAAAAGTTTTCTGTCCCTTAACCCCTGTCTCTCTCTCTCCCTAATCCTCTCTTCTCTCTTCCCTCTCTCTACTCCTGTCCATCTCTCTTCGGTGCCTCTATCCCTCACCTCTCTCTCTTTCTCTGTCTCACTCAAAATATGTTCTCTCTGAACTCCTTTCTCCCTCTCTCAAATTTCAAGTTGTCTTTATTGGCAGCCATATGATGCATTGTTATAGTGCCAAAGCATTGTATAACAGATTGTCATGCAATGATAATCTGTTCATATGTCTATCACTATAATTCCCTTACCCATTTATCGCTCTATCTCTCTATTGCTCTAACTGTTTTGCATTTTGTTTCTCTCTCTCTCTGTCTGTCTCTCTCTCTGTGTATCCCTTCTACCCTTTCCCTCTCCTCCCCTTCTCACTTTGTGAGTAAGACACAGCCAGAGTGTGCCTGTTAGTCTCCCCCCTCTCCCTCCCCTCTCTCTCTCTGTCTATCCCTCCCCCCGGCCCGTCTCTCCGTGGGCTGGCCAGGGCCAAAGGGAAGTTATTAGGATGTTGTGTAACGCTGGGTTTGTGCACACAGTGGATAAAGGCCCTGGCTGCTAGTCCACAGCCTCCGTCCCCAGTGAGGACTCGGGGAAGGAAAATAATTACATACATGAGGAGTTCTCTCTCTCTCTCGCTCTCTCTGTGACATTATTCCACTGCAGAGGAAGAGGGCACTACCAGATTACCTAACCCAAAGAGCACCTGTCAAACCTCAGACGGAGGAAACGAGAGCTTGCTGACGAAGCGAACACTGGACAATGGACCTTTTTGAACGGGTTTACCCACACTGATATAACAGCTATGTGCTCCCTGAAGACTCTTTGGAACAGTCCTGTGTGCATGCGAGCGGAGGTTTGAGGGAAATTGAAGTCACGGGATATCTGTAGACCATAATTTATTAAAATGTATTGAGTGAATCTATTGTCATTGTTTTTAGGCATAGTCAACTTTTATCAACACACCAACTCTTTCCAGTTCCCCTAACTGTTTTCCTTTATTGAGATTATAGTTTTTTATGAGCAATTCGCATAAAAGCAGGTGGATAGAACACACCTACTGTCTGTCTTCTCGCTCTCTCTTCTCTCCTGTCTCTCTCTTTTCTCTCTTTTCGCTCTCGCTCAACGAGACAGCCAAGATGGGGCTTATTTGAATGTATTGGTTAATCGCTACCAGCCATATGGCAGCAGGGTCAACAAACATGAAATCCTCCTTTTGTCTATTTTCATATTTATTTGATTACATTTTCCTCTCCTGTGTCCTCCTCATCACCTGGCAATGCTTCGTTTTTCCTTTCCTAGCATCGTGTCAAGCTTTGGGGATGCAAAACCGCAACACCAGCCACAACCTGACATTCACTCTGTAAGGAAACAACGCTTCCTAAGCATTAGATGGAGGAGGGAATGATATTTCTGCTTAATCCTGAGCGGTGAGCTGTGTAGGGCTCCGTACAAAGCTAAGGACTTTGTGTCTTTGAGATCAGTTCTCGGTACTGCAGTATTACATTCTGGCACATGATGTTTGGTAACGCTCCAGCCTAAGGAGTTCTCTTGTAACTTAAATAAACAGATATGTTATTTCTTTATAGCCTATCTGGTTTTTATCACTTTGAAATCTTTACCCTCCTGGCTATTGCAGCAGTTTTCTCCAGGTTTAGCTAACATCTATATTTTTGTTGTTGTTGCATTGTACAGCCCTCATAGACTTCCGACAATGACACACTGCTTGGCAAATAAACGCAAGGGGATAAAAGTTTATATTGAAATCATACAGCTAATTCAATGTGACGATATGTCTATATTCAAGTCAAGTCAACTCTATTTGTATAAACACAATGCAACACAATAGTCTCACTCTGGCTTGTTCCAGGCCTGGGGCTCCTACACTTGATATTGACTTATTTCTGAGCCAAATAAGGGAACAAAACCAAAAACCCCAGTAGGTTCTTTGTTTTATAACTGAACTCTGGTCCCTGGAGACCATCATTCATGCTGATTGCAAACAGTAACCCAGAATGAGACGGGTTGAAACTGTATTACTCTCCAGTGATAAGGTTCAGCATGGACAGGGCCATCAGCGCTGAACCAGGGGCTGTATACTAAAGCAATCTGAAGAGCTTTGGTAAAACTGAAGAAAGATGGCATGCACACACACTACAGAAAATAATGGATAGAGGAGAGCCCAAGGCAGGGTTAGGAATGGTTTTTGAAATTGATATCTGACATGGAGTATACAGAATATACCGGTATATTTTGTTTTCTGCCAACTTTGTCTGTGCCGCGGTAGAGAACTTGACGGCAGGAAATGTTTGTGGTGTGCTTTAGTTTCAGAGTAACCATTCCAATCTTGAAAGGGAAGAACAGAGAGCCTTTCAGAAACAATGAGATCAGGTTGACTCTTGTTAGGTGAACTCTCATTTCATGAAGATGATCATATTAGAAACAGCAGGCTGTATTGGTTAAACAGATTAGATCAATACATTGATATAAAGATTCCAACAATACATTTTTGTGTAACAATAATAAAAATGTCTATGCTATTCACTTATGAAAGTGCAATACTCTCTACTTCACTGTGCTCCACTCTCAGCTCTATTCCCAGTAGCTAATCGGATCATTAGCTGGCTCCCTGGTTTTTGTTTGCCCTACAATATGATGGAATGCAGTAATGTTAATTGTTTCTTAAAATAGCACTGCGTTGCCAAATGTCTGCAGAAAGAAAATAAATAAATAATCCCATTGGCAACTAGCATCTAAAATCTGAAACGATGAACTGCGACATTTGAAAGATGAAATGAGGACATGAGAGAAAAGTTGCATGAAAGTTCTGAGGCGCTCCAATATGTACATGCGTCTCCTGACACCACAGTGTTGCACGCAGTACAGTACAGCTCCTCGCACCGGTTTTGCATCGCATTCTCTGCGGGTTCTTCCGGAAAGCCCCACCATCAGATAAGATGAGTAAGAATCCTCCATGTCACAGATGTACAAGCAGGGCTTGAACACTAATAGTTTCCATTCGTAATGGACTTCAGAACCCTGCCGCAAACGGGCTGCTCTGCACATGCACTCGATGTATGCCTGATAACCAGCAACCCGGCCGCCTTTGATAACACCATGTCTCCACACGCTCAGTCATCATGGTGTGGTGGACGGGTTGTCTGGCCGTGCTGAAACGCCTACACTACTGTGTTGGTGAGCATGATGCACTCCACCGCTCTTACTGGGAGTGTTGTAACTAGGGATCGACCGATACCGATTTTTTTAGGGCTGATACGATACCGATATTTTTTCCTCAGCCTTAGCCGATACGCCGATACGCCGATACCGATTTTCTTGAGACGATTTTTTTTTTTTTTTTTTTTTTTTTTTTAAGGAACATTTATTGAACTTCAATATAAAAAACAATATTTAACAAATAGTAAAAACAGGTGAAGTAGAACAAGTAAGAACAAGTAGATGAACAATATTTAACAAATATTAAAAACAGGTGAGGTAGAACAAGTAAAAAAAATAAATAAAAAAATCGGCGAAAATCAGCCGCGTATCGGCCGATACCGATACACGTAAAAACCGCGAATATCGGCCGATAATATCGGCCGACCGATATATCGGTCGATCCCTAGTTGTAACTGATGTAACTGATTATCTGATGAGCACCCCAAAGGCATGCACGTACATGGAGTAACGAATGTACCGAATCACATTCAGCCCTTGTTGAATTGCTATGGCAGGGCAAACGCATGCCACGGTAATAATGTTGGAATTCCAATCCAATTGTTATCAGATACCAACGTCTAGAACCTGTCTGTTTGAGTATACACTCTTTTGTGATGATGTTCACTACGAAACTAAGTGGACGACTCGGGTTCAAAGGGTGCGCTAGCTGACCGCAGCAAGCTAACGCAGTGTTTTGGCTGCCTGCCAGATTGATGGCTAGTTGAATACACATTAGAAATGTCCTATTTAACTCTGAGGGTCACGACCCAAAAAGGCTCCGTGCCCAGGCCTATAGACTCTGAGAGAGAGTAATAATATGTTGTCATAAGAAATAACTTTTTATCCTGAGGGCAGAGAGGGGGTTTGAGTTATGTGTTCTTGCGGGTGCTGAAAAGTGGATAGAACTAGGCAGTATATCCAGAGCAGTCTTGGATGTCCTTGTTTGTTGGCCAATTCATCAGGGCCATATTGTACAGCCTCACACATGTACACACGTGCACACGTATCTGGTACAGAAGATAATAGCAGGGTTGATTATCTGATTGACTGTGAAGCCAACTTGCCGAGGGTTGTTTTGGCTAGCCGAGGGACTTATCGACTGAGTTGCGTCTTTTAAGTTACCAGCTAAATGGTCAGCCCAATCAATTGTGGGTTGAAAATCAGGATTTTCTCCTTTTACAGAAAACCCACGAGATCAGCCAGGCGCTTCTGCTCTGGGTCAGTTGCTTCATGAACCACATCACAGGGGAAGCTCGCTTGGCTCTGTTACCGACAACAGTGAATGACTGGACAGACGGCTGAGCCATTAAAACCGTGTGGTGTAACAGTTGGTCCAAAACACACCATGCCGATTGGACTGTGTCACCGCGTCCGTCCTCAGACCGCACTCTAGGCAGGCGTCCCTCTCTGGCCGAGTGTCCTGACAGGCAAAAGGGCTGAGCTCAGTGAACGAAGCACACTAACTAGACCAGTGACTGGCTGGCTGGCCGGCCTGGCTCCCCTACCACAGAGACTGGGTCTGGGCCAGAACCCGAGTCGGCCGTTCACTTCCAAAGGGGTTGAGTCAGAAGCCTGCTAAACCCAGTCACCTCCTCAGGGGACGTTTGGGGAGAAAGGTCTTCAGGGTGGGGAAGCCTAACAGCGTAAATATCAATGTCCAAAATCATTCAGACACCGTTTAAATACAAATCAGATTGTGAGAGAGTGTTGTCCCTAATATACATGTTTGGATCTTTAAGACACAATTGACATGTATTTGATGCATTTAAGTCCGATCATTTGGACCTGCACCATCATATTCCAGAAACAGCTTCAGTCCCCAGGCCAAGTGGATACTCTACTATACCAGTCAATGCTACTTTCAGAAGTCATGGTTTTGTTTATCACTGCATAGACCGGGGAGTGTCCTAATTTGATTGTAAGGTCACAAAGCTGTGCAGAAGTGACCGCTCTGTTCAGGTGAAGCCGGCTGACTCTAGTCTGGGCCTATTTGAATCAGCTTGTTATATACTACAGGCTTTGATGGGCAATACAAACAAAGATTTCTCTTTGATTTGTTCAGTGATCACATTTGTAGATTGGGGCGGGGGAGCAGGCAATTTGGAAAATACACATAGAGTGAGGCCTGCTCTTATCATAACTTGCATTGATAATCAACAGGCCCAATATACTATAATAGCTCTCCCCCCTCCTGTTCTGTTAAGGTGAGTGTAACGTGTGATCTAAGTGCGCTTACTTTGAGAAAAGGAGGGATGAGGAGTTTGACACAGTAATCTTTGGGTTATTTATTTTAGTTTCTGGTGACCAATGTTCACCGTCAGTCAGACCATTAAAGAAATAAAATTAAAATAATAATTGGCACAGCCCTTATTAGAATATGTAGTTAACATCATAACTTTCTCTTGCCATGACATCTACTACGCTGCCTTCCTAGGAGCCGTTGCAATTTCTGGCCAATAACAGGAGACCAATTGATGTTTGCAAGTTTTCAACAGCAAAAAGCAAACCGTATTGTAATGTTACATGGGAAAACTGGGATGAGGTCCAACCAAGCCCAGACACTCAAGGAGCAGTACAGAGCCGAAGAATATACAAAAAAACTAGAGAACCAAAGTATGTGATGAGATTTTTATAGTTTACCTGCTAGTTCCAGCCTTGATGGCTTTCTGGATAAATGGCCGTCCTGACACTATTTTTGGATGAGTGTTGTTTATGTGCGTCTTTGTTTAGCTGTGAATAAGTCTTTGTGAGACTGTGGCTTTGTGTGATTCTGACTGTATTTACTGTAGTCTAGCCCACTACAGTACATACAATGCATCATTGTTGTTGCTCATTTGGGAATTGTCATTCCGTCTAAAGCACCATCTGTCTTCTCTACTTCTATTTCAGTTCTCTGCTCTCCCACCATTTACCTTTTTTAAGTGGCTGACCCATGCTCTCTTAAGGCTCTTTTCCATCACATGTTACTGCTGAACTATTCTCGGCAGTCCTCGTCTGTTTTAGTTTTCCATTTGAGAAAGGATTGATACTACCTGGTACCGGTTCCTTTTTCTCTGTATCACCTGTTGAGGTTCCAGGCGAGCGGAGGATACCAAAAAGTTATTTGAAAAAACACAGATTGGGTCGGAGAAAATCGTCTCCAGAATCCTCCAACTGCGTAGTCTCCGCACATCTTCCCCGGCTCTCTTTCTACCCGGTTGCCATCCCAAACGGCAGTAAAGCCATTGGTTATGATGATGAGTTTGATGATGATTAGGGAGAGAATTTCATCCTGTTTGAAATGAAAACAACGCATTAGCTCTGCCATCTGCTCTCCCTGCAGTCCTCCTCTTCCAGGTTTAATGGATGGGTGAAGGCGTACTGGGGGGGGGGGGGGGGGGTTAGGGGGGGGGGTACTGGAGGAATTAATATAATGGATGGGTGGATGAATTGAACAGAGGTGTTGATGGATTCATACAAAGGATGGATGAGTGAACGACGGCCAGATGGAATGAGGTCTTAAATGGATTCTGGAGACGTGCATAGCGCCAAGCAAAAAGTGTCTGATTGGATTTGAAGGAATGGAGCTGACCCTTGGCTGAGACCGCGGCTCGGCAAAACAACCCTCAAGCATTTTGATGGAGATGGTGGGTATTTCAAAAATTTTCAAAAATTCTCTCAGAAGGACTTTGGCAGTAAGAACTAGAAGGGGGGGGGAAAGGGAACCAGGCATGAAGGACGCAAACGGCTGAAAGATTAAATGGATGTATCATCCACTGAGGACCTGAAGGAGGCCCAGGGTGAGGAGTAAACAGATATGACTAAGTGGAACACTACCAGGACTAGTGCTCCCCTCGGAGTGAGAGGGACACGGAGATAGTTTAGTGTCTACCACACTGCACCAACTCACACATACATGAAAACAAATCTATGGATGCTGTTTGTGTAAATGTCTCGCTAATGGAGCGGTTTTATCTGTCAAGCTGATAGAATTACAGCTTTGGCTGACAAACCTTGCATGTCAATGAGCCTCACTAGTCTGTTGCTAGCAGTTGTGCCGTGTCGGTGGGCAGTCACTCACATCTTTACAGACAATAATTATTTTAATAATAAAAGCAACAATTAGCCAAAATATTTGTCAAATTTTGGTTGATATGTGAATCACCACCAAAATAAGAAAAGGATTTGCATTGTTTGAACGGAGTAAGGCACATGTAGCGCAATTCTATTTTGGACGCAAACATTATGTTGCGTCTGTCCCGGCTAACTGAAGCATCTGTCGGGGGCTTTGAGCTGTACAACAAAAATAGAAGAACCGGCAAAACAGTTCCTTGAAAGCAGTTTAAATTGGTTATCAGTACAAGGTCCATGGTTTCTTTGCAAAATTAGAACTAAACAATTTTATATTAGCAAGGTCTACCAACCGATTTCTTAAGGTTTAAAACGTAATGGCTGTCGCTAGGGGTCTCTCAATAAAAACAATCCAAAAAGACATAGTTTAATGACATTGAACTAAAACAACTATGGGAGTTGTTGTCTGCTCCACAATTGCCATTGAATATCTACCGATGTGACTCAGGCAGAAATTATGTTCATGGACGTTTTAATGTATTCAAGTTTTATTGACGTAATGTTCAGTCCCCATTTGATAACATTATGTCACCTCATTCTAATGAATTGGCCGAAAGTACCGTACGGTTACCTTGCTGACTAACCATTAGATGGGTCGACTCGACAGCCAAAACAGCAGTAGATAATGCCATGTGGCGAGTTAAATTGTGGAGTAGTTCACCTCTGTTAACCTTGGTGGAAACAGTCAAACTGATACAGATTCAACTGACTTTTGGTTTCTGGTGGAAGCTCTCGCAGACAGCTCTCATTGATATTTAGGCTGTGTATTAGATTGGAGTTTTGGGGTATTTCTTGCAAGTTTATTTCAGAAATACATGGTGGCAATTTGCACATGATATGAGGTGCAATTCCATCCACCTGTTATTATGTAAATTTTTTATTGGCGCATAAAATATTCGAAAACTTTCATTTAGCCTTGAATCGTTCGTTTGAGGGAACGTTTGAGGGCTAAGAACTAAATTCCCACTTATAACGAAAGGCAATAAAACCAAAGTTAATATCCCAAACTCTTTCATAAAAAAGGTTTGATCTGCCATCTTTTGAACTGTAAGCACTTACAATTAATAATTCAGTATCTTATTTTTAATACATACTCTTCCTCTGAACATCATTCAGTGTTTGTGTGTTGATGTGAACACTTCAATGATTCAGTATTTTAATTTTACTACAATTTTGAATGCATACTTTTCCTCTGTGTCATTCAGTGTTGTTGTGTTGGTGTGTTGGTGTGTTGTGGTGGAGCAGGGCCAGGGTGAACATGTTTTCTACAGGCCCTGTTGTCTGGATCAGCGGCCGTGGTGGTGAGAGGGGGTGGGGGGACCGGGTCTGTTTGTGGGCTTACTGGAAGTGTGTCAGACAGCTGAGGAATGCAGAGAATAGGGTGGGAATGTGATTTTGTATGTGTGTCTGTGTGTGTGTGTGTGTGTGTGTGTGTGTGTGTGTGTGTGTGTGTGTGTGTGTGTGTGTGTGTGTGTGTGTGTGTGTGTGTGTGTGTGTGTGTGTGTGTGTGTGTGTGTTTTTCTGTCACACAATAAAGGTCCATGGGTTTGAGCATTTTGGCAGATGTTGTACATATTGATATCAGCAATGCTCGGCACTTATTGTCTGCTTTTGACTAATAGCTTTGGGCTGAGGCCAGGGTCCAACAGGACTTGTTTCAGCTCCTAGACGGTATGAACGCAGACTGCATGTAAACCCAAAGGTGGCTACACTCTTAAGAAGACCATTGCATTTGTAGGTGCCCACTGCAACCAATAAGCATGCAGTACAGACAAAGCAGTACAGAATGATCCAACAAACCAATACTCCTCCCACGACTTTGACCTCCCCTGCGGTGTCTTCTTGCCTTACCTAGATGTGTTGGCAAGTTTGGATTTGATACTGAAAACCATAAATAACTGAGTAACCCTGAAGGTATTTCATTAAAATCCTAAACAGTTAGATCTCCATGCCCTTTGTTTCCAGACCCAGGGTATGAGCCAAACTGCTGCTCGGTATCTCACGATTCTTCTTGCTGTTGTACTTTTGAAAATGTCTGGTATCGATCGACAAGAGATACCCACCTCAAACACTCTAGTGTTTGTGTATGGTTGGAAGAATACCCCACTGATACAATGAAATCCTTTATCTTTTTATGGATTGAAATGGATTGGCTCCACTTATAGTTTATTTCCCTGTTAATTCAATCACTTCAACACTTTGTACTAAGCTAGCTGTCGGAGATCACATGTTGTGTCAATGTCTATCCAAAGTAGGTCAATACATTTACCTGCTGTTGGTTCTGAACCACACACCGGGAGAAAGCAATTGTGTAGTATGTGCTTGTGCTACACTGTCTGTAGTAGGCAGCCATGGATCTCGCGCGCGTGTGTGTGTGCGTGTGTGCGTGCGTGCGCGTGCGTGCGTGTGTGTGTGTGTGTGTGTGTGTGTGTGTGTGCGTGCTGGTGGTTAATCCCTGCAGCTTGCTCTAGCAGAATGACAGTAGGGTTATCAGTTATTTCTACAGGTGTGGGGGGGTTGGGTGGTCAGCCGGTTTATGTTTTGGTGGCAGGATTCCTGGTGGCAGTACTGTGCTGTGTTTGTTGTGCTCAGTGTGAGGGTAGGAGGGTCGGTGGGTACAGAGCACACTGAGAGGAGCCATACCACCCATAATATTCTACCTTTCCTCCTTGGCCTCTCCCTCTCCCCCTCCCCCAGGCTTCAGACCTCCATTCCTCCACATCCTGCTTTTAACTACCAACTCCACCGAGTTTTTAATACTAACCACAGGCCAGGTGTGTGTGTGTGTGTGTGTGTGTGTGTGTGTGTGTGTGTGTGTGTGTGTGTGTGTGTGTGTGTGTGTGTGTGTGTGTGTGTGTGTGTGTGTGTGTGTGTGTGTGTGTGTGTGTGTGTGTTGGTTTCGAGGTGGGTGTGTAGGGGATGTGGTGGGCTAGGGTGTTGTTTCAGTGTGTGGGAGAGAGAGAGGGGAGCAGCAGGGGTCATTTGTAGTTAGAAGTTCACAAAATGAATTCACAATGTTGAATGAGAAGTGTGTTATATTATGAAGTGAACTCATGGATATTAAATAAGGTATCTTTTATGAAGATCTTCATACGAAAAAACTATAAAATATGGAAGCTACAAAAGCTAATAACCTAAATGTATAAAGTATTTGCATAAAGGTATAGGCTAGTAGGTGATTTCTACCACCCGGATGGGCATATAAAGCCATTGACAAGTTCCAGATGTAACGTAGTGTTACCGTTAATAAACAATTTGGATAATGCCGGTACACAGAACTCCACAGACAAGATAAAATAGGTCCAGTCCTTTGTAGACATTTGAAGGTGGAAATAATAGATACAGTACACATGCAGTATGTATGGAATGTTTTTTCTCAATGGATGGATTTTGCTAGTTTACCATCAACAGACCAATTCGCAAAGATATTAGTCAGGAACTCTCGGACCATTTTCAATCAGCGCAGCCATCTTGGTTGTTTATGACAACGCCACAACAGTGCTTTTCTGCGCAATCATCGTATTAAGCCCGCGCAATATACGATGCACAGCTGTTATTTGCCTGACCCGGGGCCAGTTCTTCTAGAAATCTGTCCGAACAGAACAGTGGCCGGATTCATACCCCACAATATGACATGAGCTCGCAGTTTCCTCTGGTTTCCAGGCAAAGATTTTGCTACCAAGTCCTCAAATTGCATGAGTTTTTTGACCAATTATTTTTAACAAATCAAGCAATAATCAACGATGGAGAACATTTTTCATTTTTGGCACGGCTAGGTCAGTTGCTATGCTGATTGGATCACAATCTCAATGTCCAGTTGATCAATCAGATTGCTGGGTCGGAACTACCCGTAATGCTGGGCTAAATCTTGCGTTGCTGGGGAAAGTCTTCCCCAAGCCTTTGTTTCAACTCCCAAACGTGGTCAAGGCAGTTCTCTAATGCCCCTGGAGACGGTGCGTATTGAACCTTTTCTTGTTGGCAGGACATGACTGATCGGCGTGTCCGTCTTCCTGTCTGTCTGTCTGCCAGTACATTTGCCTTGCTTGGAGAAGAGCAGGGAGCCTCTTTGTTTTATTTCATTTTCTATTTTCATTTTCGTTTGTTTAACAGAATTTTGTTCCACATTGTATATTCAGGTGGAACTTGGGGTGAATGATGATGCAGCAGAAAGGGGAAATGATAATAAATTAGTCTTAAAAACCGGGCTAAGCAAAACGTCTAATTGCTAGTGGGGAGGCCCCTGGCGACACAGCTCTGTGGCCCAGAGCAGGGGGGCATCATTATAACACACTTGCTCTGGAGCTAGGATGCTAAGCGTGTGTGTGTATTTATCCGCAAAATGGGTTGACTTCAGGGCGGAGATATTCATCTGCTGATCAGCACTGATGCTGATTATGGAAACACAAAACGTTGAGCAAACCCCGCCTTGCTCTTCTGTTATCTCCCAACTGCTCTTTCACTCTTTATCTCACTCTTCCTGTCCCTCTGCCTTGTTTCACTTTGCTCTCATTTTCATCTTTTTTCATATTTCTCTTTTTTTCTTTCTCTCTCTCTGTGTAGCAGCCGGATCTCTCACTCTCTGATTGGATCCTCTACTGGATCATTCTCTTTCTAACGCGTTTTCACTGTTTCTGGCTGTGAGGGTGGTGAGTTGAGAGGAGCGACATGGTCGGGGTCAGCACCCTCTCATGATAAAGTGGAAGCAGCCGTGCGCTCCCTCCAGGTAGGGTCTCCTGCTGAACGCCGTGGCTCCAGCCTGGGTAAACCAGGTGGGTTGGGGCTCGTTGACCTGCTCCTGAACACCGTGGCTCCAGCAGCGGGGACACAGGTCCTAATTCTAGTCAAAAAGTGCAACTTTTGTAAAAATGTGTTTCTGTGCGTTCCGTAGCACCATACAACAAATAACGGGAAACCTTAACCTGCAAATAAGACTTTTGACTTTGTGCATCCTGACACCATGGGCATTATGTGTTTGACACCTGCCCTGTGCGAGCCGTCACCGGCCGCCATTTCTGTGGCTTGAAATTCCGATGCCAAGTGTAAAATGTACGCCGGTTGCAATCACCAATCAAAAATGATTTACTGACTTAGTAAGTAGATAAACACACCCCAACAAAAGGATTTAAGCACTATTATTTCGGTGTCATTTGTTACAAATGCCATTGCCATCGGTCAGCTATTGGTGAGTGAAATTTGCCAGGCTGATTGGAGTTGACTGTTCTTGCCTCAGTATGAGCCCGTTTAGATTTCAGAACGCTCCTGGGTCATTTCTGACCAATCAGGGCATCTCTTCTGTGATCCCGGAATCATCTTGCCTGTCAATCACGGGTGCATGAAATGGACCACAGTGAGGGTGGGGGCAGTGATGGTGGGGATGTTTTTTGGGTTGTTTAGTTTCAAAATCGGGCTCTCTTGTGCTCCTTTCTGCTGACTCACTATAACCTCTATTACACAGAGCGCCTTTAAGAACAGAAAGCCTCTTAAGGCTTGAAAACGATGCTGATGAGTTTGATCCAACATCCATGCCAGTGTAAACTTTCGACTGCTCCCGTGCACGTAGAAGATCAAGAGAGTGAAATGAAAAGATGTAGTGCAAACTTGGCCAAAGCTATTGGGTGTCGATAAACATCTCATTCTGTCTGTCCCCACTACTCCTTTGTTTCTCTATCGCCTCATATCATGCTCTATCTGCCTCTCTCCTCTCGGCCCTTTCATCTCCAGTTTCTGCTTCTCACAACTAACCATTGGAAAATAGAGAATGAAGAAACACTTTATTTTTTTACTTGAAGGTGAGAAAACTTAAGGCTGAGGCGACCATGTTGCTAGTGTAGATTTAAGTGTGCGAGTGTGCCTCTGCTTTGTCCCGTAGCCTGTCTGCAAGGCTTGTATCCATGAGAACAAGCCTGGCATTCCAGGGCAGACTACACTAGCATTTTTAACCAGGGAAAAAAAAAGCCATCTCACTGTATCAAAACTACAATACATTTGTAAAGGTTTCATTAACCCATAGTTGATACATGCACACGCAGACGCACATACAGCCCCCAGCTGAGGACATGTCACTACATTTATATTCTAAATATTAAAACATATATTGTGGCAAGTTTTTGTAATGATCCAACCCTCCATTCTTGGTAAAAACTAGTGCTGTCAAGCGATTAAAATATTTAATCGCGATTAATCGCATTAATGCCATAGTTAACTCGCGATTAATCGCGATTAATCGCAAATGTTTTTTCTATGCTAAATATCCCTTGATTTCTTTGTCCCATTCATTTCTCATTTTAATGCTCTTATCAACATGGAGAAGTGCATCGGCCTGCCTTGTGCAAATATTTTTTTATTGATAACAACATTGGCATATATTGATCAAAACAGGACGATACAAAAAAAAAAAGCCTATAGTGCAATTAAACGATAAACATACAAACATACTGCCTTGAACATAGCAGTCAGGCTACTGCTTCTTTGGATTGAGCCAAAGAGAAAAAATAAAAGTTTTGAAAAAAATAAAAGAATTAAGTTAATCGCGCGATAAAAAAATTAACGCCGTTAAAATTGATTTGCGTTAACGCCGTTAATAACGCGTTTAACTGACAGCACTAGTAAAAACATATTGTATCGAAATTCATTAACTGATTAATGGTTACCCGTCCCAGATAGACAGACAGACACACCCCTTTGTTGTCTGACTAATTTCTGTTAACTGGGTGAACTTGGGATGGGGGGCTAAACCCTCACACCAAAACCCCACACACTGGTGGGAAAGCTGGGGGGATTACATGGAAAAGCGGGAATTCTTGATCTCTTACTGACAAGAGGTATGTCAAGAATGAGGCAAAAAAAAAGATCCCCCTCACACACACACACACACACACACACACACACACACACACAAGGGGCCAATTGTGGGACCATGGTGTGGCGCATAGAGTATCAAATTCTAATCCATAAGTGTGAAAGGAATGGTGTGTGTGCGTGTTTCTGTGCACACAAACCCACACACATGTACTTCTGTCCAAGGCGAGGGGATTTGTCTAGCCGCTTGCTTTTGGGAAATCCATTGTTGGTATGCAGGGAAACTTTTGCATTCATTTGTGTGTGTGTGTGTGTGTGTGTGTGTGTGTGTGTGTGTGTGTGTGTGTGTGTGTGTGTGTGTGTGTGTGTGTGTGTGTGTGTGTGTGTGTGTGTGTGTGTGTGTGTGTGTGTGTGTGTGCGCGCGCGTCACACATCATCAACTCAATAATGCAATGTCATTGAAGATGGGTGCATGTTGTTTTCAGATATCAGTAGGGTAGAGCATATATTGTAAAGCGTGCACGCCTATTAATGAGATGGATACTATCGCTCGTTTTAAGGGCCTCCTGCTCCTCTGCCGTCCATGGAGCATCCGTAATGTTTTACATAGTGCCTCAGAGTTAAATGGCTGTTTACACAAGAGGTTTCCGCTGGGCAGGCCGTCGCGGCCAGACCGAGCAGCTAAACGTCTCGGTGCCCAGCCGAGAAGGAAAAAAAGGAAAGAAAAGGTCTTGGTGTCAGCGAGCGCTGGCCCGTCCAGCCCCCGGCTGTACAATGTGCAGCGTTAGGAGGGTAGGAAACAGAGATTTATGGGGCCGGGGGGGGGGGGGGGCGGGGAGTCTGAATTATTAGGTCAGAACAGTAGTGTCAAAATAATGATCCGTCTGTGTTGGTCTGTCTGCGGGCTTTCCTGTCTGCGTCTCAGGCTTCATATCTCACCACTTGTTTGTTTTTATTTGTGGCACGCATAACCTCATTCAGTATGCTAATATTAGATTGTCACGCATTGTAATCCATTTGAACACTCAAAGAACACAGAGATTGTTGAATATGCTTGTTTGGTTTGCTTTGGTTGTGAACCTAATGATTTATTTATTTACTAGATACTTGACCTAGTTACAACTGGAGCTGCAGCACTGTCCCACTGATTTGTCAAGCAAGTACACACGCTCACACTCACTCACATAAACACACACTCAAACACACACACACACACACACACACACACACACACACACACACACACACACACACACACACACACACACACACACACACACACACACACACACACACACACACACACACACACACACAGAGTTGATGACACAAAGATGTGTTGAATATGTTGTGAAGAACAAGTTTTTAGTTTACTTATTTATCTCACGTCTCCTAATTGCCTCATCTTTATATCCTTTACATCCTTTCCTCTTATTTTGAGCCATACATTTGGGGTTGCTGTCTGGAATAGTTTCCGCATGGCTCACCAGATGAACATCCCAGTAATACACCCTTGTAAAAAACCATCTTATCCCACAGAGGGGATGTTGTTTGTTTGTTGTTGTTGTTTTGCGGTTAATTTTATGAGGCCGGAGCCTTGCTGAGCTCTCCTGATAAATATCAGGAGAGGGGGGCGGGGGGGCTGAGCACATGTGTATTCAGAACCTTCCCTCCAGAGCACATGTACACTCCCACCTGAGGCCTGGAGTTAGAAGGTACCTGATGGTTTACATCGTCTGTGAGGCCATACATTTGTGTTTAATCTCATTTTACTTGCAGATTCGGAATTTCATCAGCCACGCCTTATGAAATAATTCAATATCGTCATTCGTATCAATATTTAAATCTTTAACAATTCATTTAGACGTCGACACTGAGTGTAACAAAATAGCAACACTTGCTTATTTGAGAGGCAATACAATAGCAAACGCGCTCGCTGATAATCTTCTCAAAGTTTTTCAAAGTCTTCTCAAAGTGTTTTTGGAATTCTTTTTATTTGAGCAAGTCCCTTGTCTGGTTTATGTTCTTAAAATAAGCAAGTTTTCAATGTTTGTTTCAAAGGTCTGTTTAAAGAGGCTCTCATTCACATGATCAAGCACATCACCTTCCCCTTTTCATAAAAGGGTCAGAGGTGTGTGTGTGTTTGTGTGTGTGTGTGTGTGTGTTTGTGTGTGTGTGTTTGTGTGTTGGAGAGAACACAAAATGTTACATGTGAGAGTGAGAATCTGTGTGTCTGTGTGTGAGAACGCACATTGTTCTGCGTGTGTGTGTGTGTCTCTTTGTGGAATTGAATTGCTTTCAGAAGGTCAAGCAAAGTTCCTGACCCCATTTCCGGATGTTGTTTGCAGTAATGCCCGAGGGTTCAGGGACCAAACTATCTGTCACCCTCCTCAAGCCCAAGACTCAATGTGCTTCAGTGGGGTTGTCAACGGTGTAACTTTAAATCATGTCTTCCCAGCAGCGGGGTCATGACCCTGAACGGACGTCCCTCCGATAATATGAACCTGGGATCTGCATGAACTCTGCCCTGCTGCAGACCCTGGTTGTGTTGATGTAGTGGTTGTATGCTCGGTAGACAACCACACCAGCAATGTTAAATGTGATATTATAGTTGCATCACAGAACAATCAGACGGTCTGCCTGAAGCGCTGGTACTGGATGAACCGGAGACTTGTACTCATCTGAAGCAGGTTGCTTGTTGAGGAGGCCACAGTTTTCACATGTCTCTGCTGAGATGAAGCCCAATAGGTCATTTTCAAAGAACACGTTTTTGTTTCTATTTTAGTGCAAGTAAACCCTCTGCATTCAAACACTGAGATTCAAAAACAAGTGTTTTGGGCTGTACTTCTAGGAAGGAGGTGAGAGGTGTTGTCTCCATGGTTACGACCCAGGGCAAAATTATTGTGTCATGGTTATTTTAAGCTCGTACCGTCATTGAGATGTTGTCGTTGAAATGCACCGCACATTGTTGGTTACACTATAAGTATCCAAGAAACTTAAAGCATTCATATTTTGCACTTATCGTGTCTAATAATTTAATTTGGGGGTACTGCTAGATTAGGTTTGCATGCTTTAATGTTAAAAATGCAATTTATTATTCTCACACTGTTCATTGTTGCAGACCCGCTTTAAGCCTCTGTCAAAGAAGACCGGTTTTAGCTCCTGTCTCACACACGCAAATACATTGCGCGTGTCTGTTTTGAAGGCCTCTGTTTGATTACGAGTCCGAGTTCGATACCAAATCCTAAATTCACTACACCAGAACATCAACAACATTTATAGAGCTGACTATGGGCCTTTGAGGCGTAGAACAGAAAAAGAGTCATTTTGTTTGAAAAGTAAGGATACAGCAATAATTAGGACAGTGAGGTTTCCTTATGCCACCGGACCATAATAATAAGTGTAGAAATTCAAAATAAACTATTTTGTTAAAATAACTCCCATGTTTGTTTTAAACAGAACAAATCCTCAACTAATAAAGTCTTCAAACCCCTGCTGGCCGTTCATGTGCCTCTTCCATCGTTTAGCTTCACGTCGGATTTGACTATGGAGGTTAATTGTGATAAAGATGTCATCAATGATTCTTCTCTCTCTCTTTCTCCCCCAGTCTCCTCCCAGAGATGGGCGTGGCTTCTCTCTGCGGGCCGTCAGGGCGGACACACCCTCGGTTTGCCTGTGAGGAGGAGGAGGAGGAGGAGGATGAGGAGGGGGACGAAGAGGAAGATGACGAGGAGGGCGAGGGCAGTGTCATGAAGGTGATGAGAACCCCCCTCCCGCCACCCCCTCCAGCCCAGCTGTACAGCCGGTATGACCTGGATGAGCTGGACGTGGCCTGGCTGGGTCTGGTGAACCAGGAGTTCAGACAGATGGGTACGTTTACCACACAGGTACCTGCGTCTTCAGGCGCTGAAGGAAGTGGCGCCATAGTGATAGATCTTTGCACTTGGATTGATGTTTTGTTGCCTTTTTTCGACTACGTGTTAAGAGGAAGTTCTCGGAACTAAACGCAGTCACTCCCTTTTTTTAAATGTATGTTTTTTTCCTGTGGTTAATCTTTTTTTAGATCATAGATTTGATACAATCTGTACAATTTAGTGTTTTGAGAAATCGAAGTCTATGGGTTTGGCGCATAGCTTGAGTAGCTTCTAGGGGTGTACGGCATACGATTAACATATTAATAGATCCTGCCTTACTAGATGATAAGCACTGGTGGGTTTTTGTTGAAAAAACCAAGTAGGTTATAATGGAGACATTTTTTAAGAATGTATCCACACCTCAGAGGTTTGTCGGTCTCTGATATCTCCTCTCACTCCTAAAGCCACGTTAATTACTTCAGATATTAAGCACAAGAAGAGACTTGATCTTAGCAATTACCATTGCCAGTGAAGTCCAGCACACACACACACACACACACACACTCTCTCTATGGATCTCCTTAATTGTGTGGCTGTTGTCTTCATATAGCCTGGCTGTGTTGGGACAGGGTGCTCTGGGCAGTGCAGTACGCCCCCACCCCCCCTCCCCAATTGTGTGTGTGTGTGTGTGTGTGTGTGTGTGTGTGTGTGTGTGTGTGTGTGTGTGTGTGTGTGTGTGTGTGTGTGTGTGTGTGTGTGTGTGTGTGTGTGTGTGTGTGTGTGTGTGTTAAAATGGCATAAAGTAAACAAAATGTTGACCTCCTAACACCTTTTACCCCTTTTTCATTCTTCGGGGCTGAGAGAATTCACCCACAAAACATGATGAAGAACAGGCTCTCCCTCTATGTCTCTCTCTTTTTGTCTGTCTGCTTCTTTATCATCGTTGTTGCCCTTGAATTAAACACACATGTACAGACACACGTAAAATACATACTGTTGGCGCATCCACAGCCCAGTTTGTTTCTGTTCTTAGAACTATGAAGAAACTATTCATAGAACATAGGAAAACCAAGAGATGTTTCTGTATGTGTGACTCATTTTTTGAGATTATCCTTCACCTGCCTGTCCAATCAGAGACATCTCATTTTGCCTTTCCAAAGGCGCGCAGTTTGAAAGGGGTGTGTGGGTGTGTGTGTGTGTGTGTGTGTGTGTGTGTGTGTGTGTGTGTGTGTGTGTGTGTGTGTGTGTGTGTGTGTGTGTGTGTGTGTGTGTGTGTGTGTGTGTGTGTGTTCTTTGCCCTTTGTCGTTTTGTTCCCCTCAGACAAACAAAGTCAGATGAGCAAATACAAAGAGCCCTAGTCCTGGCCAGCACGCTTACTCACAGACTGTACACACACGCACGCGCACACACTTTCCATGTGTGTGTGCGTGTGCGCCCACACACTGGTGTACATGCAGATGCGCAGACACACCCGAGTTTGTAGAGGAGCTCTGTTTGAACAGGACACTCCCTCCTGCCTTGTTCTCTTCATTGTGTTTAGCGGTACATGATGTAAATGTCACAGCCAGTTAATGTCCAACTTGACTTCCTCAAATCTGTACTGTTTCCACAGTCTCCCAGCCACCAGCAGGCTGGACCTATTCTTTAACATTGACACAAAATCTCACTAGATTATTTAATTAAGGTTTAAAAAAGGTTTTGGTGTGCAACTTGTGTGTTGTACTTTTTTATACTTAGAATTATAGCTGAACTCAACGTTCACGTGTAGACCCAACACCACCTTGACCCTGACATATTGAGGGTTAGGCCAGCGATACAGCTAGAGTGGAGGCCAAGAGGACCCAAACTCAAACCTTAAAACCCATTAAAGGTTGTATCAGCGATTCTAGTCTGAAACTTAAATGATCACTTTCATCTTCTCTTTCCTTACGATCCGTTAGCTGCCCGCCCAATAAGCAGCCCGTCAAAAAAACGTGTCTCTGTAGGCAGCCTATGCTCCGAGATCATACTCAAAAACAAATGGTACTACCAACCACTCAAACCAAAATAAATAGTATTCCAAAGAATCACCGACAAGGGGGGTGGATGTTGTGGGGTTTTGCGCTGCGTTCATGATGGGTTTTACTGGATGCACGGAACATGGAAGGGAGGGGTGAGCTGGCTCTGTTTGTTTGGGATCTCGCTTCAAATACCAACAGAAGTGACGCCACCCAACGTCGCTGATACAGCCTTTAAACATCCCTCCTGGCTCTCAAAAATGCAACACATCTCTCAGGTTGCAGCCATCGTGCCTGTTGGTCAGAGGGTTTCCTCCCCCGCTGATCTCCAGCTCAGTGCTCTCAACACAAGGTTTTGTTCTGCGCGTGCGCTTTGCATTATGAAAGCAAGTGTCACATAATGAAAATAGTTTCTACTTAGATTTTCTGCATACTTTTCACCTATGTTTTTCTACCATGATTAACCATTGGTGTCAACCTGGCACTTTGCTCTTGAAGGCAAATTGTGTGTAAAAGTGCAGCGGACTCAGCGCATTCAGACGTACAGAAAGATAGTAAAAGGCTGCTCATCTCCAGCAAGTTATTGGAGCAGTACTTGTTTATGTAAAACTCTGCGGTACATTTCCTCTGCCATTAAACTGTTTCCCGCTGTTAGCAATGTGCCTTCATCTGCAGTCATGTGTCTTAAAATAAACACTGGAAGCATTACAGATGACTTATCTGTAATCAACTGAGTCTAATCCCATGTGCTACCTTACACCTGGAGCAAGTGAGCTCTGCTCTTCCAGAGACCCGTTTGAAGCATACTTTTAGTGCCTTCACTGTTGGCCGCTCTTTGTTTTATGTGGAAGATCTGATGTTCAACCCATCTCCTCCAGTATTCTAGTGCCTCTGGCAATTGCTTTGAGTTCAGTCTTAATAGGTAGTGCTATTTCGGACCCATATCGAGATGGTGGAAGAGATGCGTTACATGCTATTTTACAATTACTCCCTTATCTATAATAGCCAGATGAGAATCCTTAGAGTGTCCTTTCTTGTTTTTGCTTGGAAGTAAACACCACCATAACAAATACTTGCATCACATTACATCAGGAGCTCTGTATAAGTGTGTGTGCGTGTGCGCGCGTGGCTAGGTGTCATTGGCCTGCACCCCACATGATTAACAAACAGTGAAATGACCGCAAGCAGTAGGGACACTACAGGACGTGATACGAAATGATCCACGCAGTAACACCAGCCACTGCATCCACTGCTGTGTGTACTGTATCTGCTGGACTGCAGTCGCCCCTGTTTGAACCTCGCTCAGCACTTTGTGAGCTCCCTGTGCTTCCCTCCGTTTGGCTGCAGCGCTGCCAGAGCTGGACGAGCTGACCATGGAGAGCGTGCTGGTGGAGCTGGAGAGCGTCTGCCAGGAGAAGATGCAGCAGGCCATCGAGACGGAGGAGGGCCTGGGCATCGAGTACGACGAGGACGTGGTGTGCGACGTGTGCCACTCCCCCGAGGGCGAGGACGGCAACGAGATGGTGTTCTGCGACAAGTGCAACATCTGCGTCCACCAGGTCAGCGGTGGCCCGCCTGCGTATGTGTGCGTGTGTGTGTGTGTGTGTGTGTGCGGATGCGTTTGTGCGTTGTCTACATGCAGGATGTGTGGTTTCAGGGTTTACCGTGTCGGTATATATTCCGCACTCACTGGATGTCAGCATATGTCCTCCTCTTGCCACGTAGAGAATACAGAAATGTTGATCTTTCCTCGACAAATCAACAAATAGAAAGCAGAATGAATGTGGCAAAACAAAACAAAACCGAAATCAAAAGAAGGATGCAAAACCGGATGATACAATCCGTAAAACCATCTCTAAAAAGGTGGAGGGTTTTAAGAAGTCATTAGGAGATATGGTGAGGATTTAGCCAGCGTCATCTGGCTCACTGCAGAGCCCCTCAGGGCCCAATGTCGTCCTCCTGATTACCTTGTGTTCCCAATCAGAGCATACGGAAGCCTGCAAATCTGCCCGGTGCAGACCCATTTCTTTTCATAATGAGCCAGGGTTTTCACAGCATCTCCCTGAAAGAAACAGTGTGATGAGAAGTTCTTGTCTGGTCTTGCGGCAGGTCAATAAGCGCACAAATGAGGTCCAGTCTGGATGTAAAGTAGGCTGCCTTAGAAAGGGGATTTTAAATGCCCTGAGAGAATGAAAAGGAAGGGTAACCCCTTTAGGTAAGGCAGTCTTGTGGCATCTTGTAAATATTGTTGGAGGGGGTTGATTTACATGCAGTCCCAGATATGACCTTAACAACAGCATGCCCAGCTAAAAGCCATTTAGTGAGTCTATGACTGTCTTAGACCTGAGCTGGGGGGGATTCTGTCACAATGTGTGCCAATGTTAATTCATTTGCCCCCTCAGCCTCTCTTCTCATTCCCTCGGCCTCTGCTTTTGACTGGCTGCTTTGACATGAGTTCACACCGGTTGCTTTGACCTCATAACAGAATGGTAGGTGTGGCCTTCAGCTGCTGCTGGGCGGACACGGTTAAGAAGGAATCCCACAACTTTTCAGAACTCATTATAATAGTAGTGAATAACAATAGTATAGGAGTGGTGAATAATTGTTCATTTATTATAACTAATATGAATTATTCTACTCCTTACTACTCCTCTTTTGACGGAGTAATAAGGCAGGTTGTTCTATGAACCACTTATTTTATAACAATAATGTGATGGGATAGGATAGCTGCTACTACCTCCCACTACCACTACTACCAAAACCCTTCCATTATTCCTTCTCCTGCTCACACCCGTGGCACGCTGCCTCTGCTCAGGGGCACATGTGATACAGGGAATTGAACCAGGAAGTGTTTAATTACCCCTCGCTCTCCCAAAATCCATTTACTATCCACCGAGTGATCAATCAATCCGGCTGACAAGTGTCTTAGTTTGTTCCGGTGTGGCGCTCCCATTAACGGAGAAGGAGACGGCGCTGGAGGGGCGTGGCTGTGGAGTCCGCAGTGTCCCAGCACTGGGTGTGGCCCTCCCGCAGGACTGAGGCCCTGGGTGTCTGCTGTCGGCCTGGCTCCAGGGGTCTGGCGGTTTCAGCTGCCCTTTGATGCAGTTTGACCAGTTTGAGTTCCCCGAGGTTGAAGCACCGCCGTACGTTCAAAGCGGTGCGTCTTCATTGGAACTTGCGTGGGTTGTGTTTCCGTTGAGCGCTCGAACACCAGCGCCGAGAGGGGATCTGAAAGACACTAACTTCCCCCACACAACACTTATGTGATAATGCCGTTTAGCTATTCAAGGACTTATTCCAATAAAACCAATTAGAAGTGAAATGTCTTTATCGTGACAGCCCCATTTAAAAGGTTACATGTTTATCCAGCGCCACTATTACATTGTTTGGGGAGAACCTTTTTATATATACTTGTGTATCCAAAAATGTATATAAGCACTGACCGAAACTGAGAACAGTGACGTGAACCAAACCTTGAGCTTTGTGAACCGTTCCACCCCCAGTATTGCTACTCTGATCTTAGTGTTCCTCTCTTTTTATAAAATAGTTAGAAAACCAATAGAATATAGTTGATGACCAACTAGTACAAACTAGATGAGTCCATCGTGCTGCATGGTTGGTAACCTCTGCCCCCCCCCTCCCCCCCAGGCCTGCTATGGGATCCTGAAGGTGCCCCAGGGGAACTGGCTGTGCCGGACCTGCGCTCTGGGTGTCCAGCCCAAGTGCCTCCTCTGCCCCAAGAGAGGGGGAGCGCTGAAGCCCACCCGCAGCGGGACCAAGTGGGTCCACGTCAGCTGTGCCTTATGGATCCCCGAGGTAAGATATACTAGTCTCTAATAGTCTAAAGACCAAATCGCACACCTTTCACCTATATGTGGGGCAAGCAATCATATTGCTGGAGGCCGCGATCTGTAAGTTCATAATTGTCTGTCAGCGAACACATTCTCTGCCAGCATTAGCAAACTTTTCCCGGAGCGACGACCATCGGAAACTACTGGTCCGGACGCTCATATTCTCGGTAATAGTGTTAAAATAAATACAGTGTAGGCTGGCTACTCTAGAATGCCCTTGTTGAAGTCCCCCTCTGAATGCTTCATCCAATGTCCTGTACCGAAACCTTCAGCTTTTTGTTGTCGGCCCAGGCTCAGTTACGTCCTCCCCAATAAGTTCTTCTATAGCGTAGCAGGACTGCTGGATCACAGACACACACACACACTGACTGTGTGTGTATTCCAATCTGGGTTGGAATGCTTGTTTTGCATTAATGGCTTGATCATTGAACGTCCAATCAAAGCCACGAGATACTTTGGCCCATCCTTGCGATGCGGCAATTGGGAGAATGCAGATTGTATTGCAGTATTTACATTTGAAAGTATTTTAGTTCAGTCGTAAATATGTATGAAAGTAATCGCAGTTAAACTAAAGATAAACTAATTACTATTCACAAGATTGTACTAACCGCTCTCAAGTGTGTTAAATGTGTGAAAGCTAATTCCATTTGCACACATTATCAACATGAAAGGGAGCATATTGAAATCGGCACAAAGCTAGTAAAACATGTACTGCATCTGCCAATGCACCTTAACTTGACTTAAAGGTAGCGTAGTTAAATTATGGAAACCAGCCAGGGTAATTTTGATTTTCGATAGTATTCAGCCGAAAAATCCCATCCATCCCTTCAGGATGTACTAACTTCAGGTTGATCCTAAGCCACTCCTGCAAACCCTTGACTAGCTCGCTAGCTTTAGCAATAGGCCTGCCTAGCCTTTCTGAAGGCTCCAGCCATGCTCATTGAGTGCCCGGGCAGAGTGCACGCGGGTAGGTGAGTAGACAGACAGGTAAGCCCTCCAATTGTCCCAATTTCCATTGGGACAATTGGACGGGCTACAGGTCTGCGACAGCCACCGACACCAGATTTTTTTCATAATTTTCTCATAACATTTTATGCACTGATTGTTGCGGTGTAAAGACAATTTCAACAAATACGACAAAAATCTCTAAAACACAGTTTCTTTATGCTGCAGTGCAAAAAGAATCCAAAATAATTTAAACAAAGAAAAAAACAAAATACTGTGTGTGTGTGTGTGTGTGTGTGTGTGTGTGTGTGTGTGTGTGTGTGTGTGTGTGTGTGTGTGTGTGTGTGTGTGTGTGTGTGTGTGTGTGTGTGTGTGTGTGTTCCCCACAGCAGAATACAAATTAATGAAGTAGCTGTTCGTGTCCCCTAACCTTTTTTTTTTGTCCAACTCTAATTACCTTCTGTCACCCTTGATTGAGCTAATTGTTTTCTGTTGCTACGCACACTTTTGTTTTCTCTTCCAGCCAACAAAATTATGAAACAATTTGCATGTGTGCAGGCTCCTGGGTATTTTTGTGTTGTTCAATCCAAAAGTTGTTGTTGCCATAATGTCTCCTTATGTGTGACTTTTCTATTTACATTAACATTTTGCATTGTGGTACTAGCTTGTGTTTTATTTGCACTGTATTTGTATTTGGTGTCTGGTGTGCTTGTATGTTCGAATGTGTCACCTTTTCTACTGTGCACGGAAGCAGCTGTCGTTTCTCTGCACGCACGCAGGCTTTTGAGGAGATGTAAATTGCCCGATGGCAGACAATGTAAATACACAAGGACACACTTAAACAGGAGGGCTCACAGTCGTGACGCAGCAGACATTAACGCACACACATGCCACCTGCGTTCACACAGTAATCCTGCACACAATTGTACAAAGATGTGTTTGTCTATTACAAGGTTGGCTGGTAAAGTGAGAACAAGGACTCACAGTTCAGCCCCCCTCCCCCCCAGAGACTCTCAAGCTTTGAGAGCTTTCGGTGACATAATGACAAAGTGTGTGTGTGAGTGTGACATTGAAAGCAACATCCGAACAAGGCCTGTGATTATGAAAAACGTTTTTTCACTTGGACACACACACACGCGCACACTCACACGCACACGCACACCTCAATTCAAGACATTTAAATTTGTTTTTGTTGCATCCACCATCTTGGTACCGAAAATGCGTCACAGGCATGTGGGCATGAAGAAAACACACACAGTCACACAGGGATGAGAGCAAACGAGACTGAGGAATACATTTGGCATCGTCCTATTGTCCACATAATATCATGGCCCACCGACAGACAAAACACACTCTGCACGTTTGCGTGCTTTGGTGTGTCGAAATACTACATTATTTACCCATTTTGGTAGAAATGTTAATTTGTCAATAAATATATCATTAACATTCAATCCACCATGGTTCTCTTGCCATTGGAACGTTCTGGTCCCCAGTCCCCAAATAGCAGAGCCGTGTGTGTGAATTGGTGGGAAACGGACCCGGGGGTCGTTCCTGTGCATGAACAAAAGAGAGACTGCAGACACGAACGAAAGGAGAGTGGACAGGAGAGAAGGAGGCAAGGGAGGCGGTGAGAGAGATGAAGAGGGAGGGAAAGGGTAACTGTCAAAAAGCAGGGTTGTCATGCTAACAAATCCAAAATACAGAGGTGAGGGAGAAGGATGGAAAGAGATGGGCATCGTAATGAGGGCCTCAAGAAAAGGTATGTAGACGGAGGGCCGGACAGACGGACGGAGGTGGAGGAAGGAGCAGCGTTGGAAAGGCAGCTGTGTTCTGTATGCTGGGGTTCAGAGAGGCCGGGCAGGCATTCAGCAGCCCATGTAGACCGGGCCAAAGCACCAGTTCTAAACCCTCTTTCTCTGAAGTGGTATCACTCTATGGTCTGACCAGACCCAGTGGTCCTCTTTAAAGCACACCTCATTTCGAGCCGACCATCGTGTTCTCTGTGCCTTATTCCTAGTCACGGGTCAGGATACTGGAGCCTGTCTTGGCTGACTATAGCTGGCTTTAGCCAGTTTTAGCTGACTATAGCCGACTATAATTTACTTTAGCTGACTATCTGACGATAGATGAACAAAGTTGGCTGACGATATTTTACTAGAGCTGAGTCAAGCTGGCCAAAGCGGACTATAGCTGACTATGGCTGGCCGTGGCGGAATATACCATTCTCCCAGTCTCCACTCTGGTCCAGTGTATCCGAATTGATCGAGAATTGCATTAGCACTGCCGGTGTTTGCGGTTTGATTCCCCCCAGCCCTGCTAAGGAACTAACGTACTCATGGTGTTGGTGTGATGTTTATGAACAAAGCTTCTACCAAACAGCCTATCTATTACGTAGTGAGTGTAACATAGTGTGGCCTATAGTGCTTGACGTGTGTTGTTCCTTCCTCAAGGTGAGTATAGGCTGCCCTGAGAGGATGGAGCCCATCACCAAGGTGTCCCTCATCCCCTCCAGCCGGTGGGCCTTGTCCTGCAGCTTGTGTCGAGAACACACAGGCACATGCATACAGGTGAGCACACACACGCGCGCACACGCAAGCGTGCACGCACACGCATGCACACATGGTCATTGGTGGAATGGGATGACCACTGCCACACACAAGCCCAGAAGCCAACACACACTTGTGCACATGCATGTTTATCTATAGAAAAGAGGCTCTTGGTCAGAGGGCCACTTTTTAGTTTCACACAAACACAAACACACAAATGTCCTTTCTCGTTCACGCGCAAAGAAGTGGACGCACGCGTGCTTGTGTGTGTGTTGAGGTAACAGTGTGTTTGTGAGTGGTGGGGTACCGGCGTGTTTGCGTGCGTTGGGGTGTGTCTGTGTATGTCTGTGTGTGCCTCTGGCAGTGGGCTTCCTCTCGGCCACAGTATTGATGCTCCAGATTAGCAGGGAGTGTGAATAAATCCTACGGTCAGAGCCTCAGCAGGCAGGGAGTCAGTCCACTGACTCTGTAGCCTTAGGCAGGCTGAGCTCCACCGGCTCCCACTCACTCTGCTCACATCCAGCCGTACAGGGAACATAACCTCGACCAAGGGTTAAATGGAGACTTACGGTCTTAGATGAAGAGCTGAATAAAATCCTTTTTTTCTGTGTATTTTTCATTTATTTAAGGGCATAATGTTTAATACATTTTTATGTCACTAATCTGTGAGAGAAGATAATTGATTTCATACCTTATGACAAACGGATGTTAAAGGTCTTGTAGGTAAGGGTTAAGGGCTATACCTGTTTAATAAATTGACCCCGTTCAGCTCTAAGTAAGTGAAAGGCTCTGTGTCTGTTATATGGGCCGGCCTCTAGATGAGTTCTAGATGGTTGCTGACTCATTTATGACCCATCAGAGCCTTTCTTCCCTGATTAGGTTAGGGAACTCATCTTGTATGTCTATCACAAGCGTGTAAATGACAAATCCAGGAACATTTGTTGAATAAGGGCAGAATGTAATTGATATCATCTAATCATTGATTAACATTTTTATTTACCAATAGATAGCACAGCTATAACAACCTAAAACTGTGCTGTCTTTTCTTTATTAAATTAAGTGCAGCATTACAAAAAGAACAACTGCATCCAGTCTTGATTGTAAACCTACTTCAAACCAAATAATTACAGTTGTACACAGTAAAGAAACACTTTGTAGACGCCATTGAGTGTTGGATCGATGAGACGAATCTACAACATTATTTCGGTGTGCCCTGGTGACAGGAGAGTTGAAGCGGAAGCAAATCAATACGTGACACACAGAGACACTTTGTGTTTACTGTCGACCAGACATGGGGACATCATAACACCTCAACGTTTCCTCAGAAAGGTGCTACTCAGCAGCAGGGTGTGAGTTAGTGTGAGAGTGTTGACCTTAATTCCTTGAACCATACCCGAAGCAAGAACATTATGTGTGTTAACTTGAAATGGTCACTTAACGGTGCTGGCTTAGAGTGAACTTAATTAATGCACACAGACACAGACAGACACACACAGCAGTCAATTAAGCTATCGATGTGTGGACTTCAGCTTTGACCCCAACTTTGACCCGTTTTCGATCACTGTCAAACAAACTCACTCACACTTAAATGTTCAGAGCATATCATGCCACCCTTGGGAGATCAGCAGCGGTACGTTGACTGCATCAGTTGTCTGTGTGCTTTTACCTTACACTGCTATAAACCTTGACAGCGCAAGAAGAGATTCTTCTCAGACTAGATAAGAAACTAGAATACAACAGATTGTCTCTGGAGCTGGAGGCTTATTGTGTGTGTGTGTGTGTGTGCGTGTGTGTGTGTGTGTGTGTGTGTGTGTGTGTGTGTGTGTGTGTGTGTCTGTGAGAGAGGTAGAGGGACAGACTGATAAAGAGAGGGCGAAATTAACGATGGCTCCAAGCCAGTATTTAAAATGGATTGTTTTTTTGCTGCGTTTTAATCTCATTGTTTTTTTAACAAGGCAAGAGACAGGCAACAGTGATGAGACCTCTCCCTTCTGTCCTTGATGCTCATACTTGGAGATCATCCTTTTTTAGCTTCTTTCTAGCACCATTTAAGGAGTGTTTGAACAGATAAAACGGCAGGTTTGAGACCAAATCGAAGCACTATTGGGCTTTTTGCTGCAGTTGGTGCAGGGTACTAGAGCTAGCCAAACCTCACCCTCACCTCTAGTTGAAGTTGCCAGTGACCGTCCAATGAGTGCTGAGTCCCCTCCCTCTGCCCGCCAGTGCTCCATGGCCTCCTGTATCGTGGCCTTCCATGTGACTTGCGCGTTCGACCACGGCCTGGAGATGAGGACCATCCTGGCGGAGAACGACGAGGTCCGCTTCAAGTCCTTCTGCCTGGAGCACAGCGCCAGCTCCTCGGCCACGCCCCCCACCACGCCGCTCGCCGCCGCGCACGCCAACGGCAGCCAGCAGCATCACACAGCCACCGCGCCCGCCGCCAACGGAGCGCACACGCCCACCACGCCGGACCGGTTCAGACCGGAGACCGCCCACCACCCGGGCGCAGGTCACGGCGGAGGCGGCGGCGTGGCCAACGGGCGCCACGGCGACCCGGAGCTGAGGCCCGGGCTGTCGGCCAGCGAGCGGGCGGAGCGGGAGCAGCTGGAGAGGGAGAAGGTGAGCCAGAGGAAGCAGAAGCTGCAGGAGCTGGAGGATGAGTTCTACTGCCTGGTGGACCCCAGAGAGGTGGCCCAAAGACTGGACCTGCCCCACAGCCAGGTAGGACCCCTGCTTAACATCTTATCTATAACATGAGCTCAGGGACATGACATAGACTGAAAATGATCTAAAGTAGATTTCATGGAATAGATGATCTAATATTATGAATCTTAAGACTGAATGTTTTGGTTAGCTTACCTAGAATTTGGTCGAGCTAAGATGGGACTGATTATTGACCCATTACTGGCCTGGTTTTCATAACATATCACAACGAATGCTACAGGCTATACTGCTCTAATATAAAACTAAACATCCTTTGGAACCTCTGAAAGGAAGTGAAACTACCGGATGTTACATATCGATAAGAAACCATACTTGTCTATGTGTGTGTGCGTGCGCAGGTGGACTTCCTGTATCAGTTCTGGAAGTTGCGAAGGAAGGCCAACTGCAACCGTCCCCTGGTGACCCTGAAGAGGGACGAGGTGGACAACCTGGCCCAGCAGGAGCAGGACGTCCTGTACCGCCGCCTCAACCTCTTCACCCACCTCCGTCAGGACCTGGAGAGGGTGAGTCTGCGTACCCCAGGGAAGGGGGGGTTGTGTGTGTGTTTCCCCCAGGAGGGGTCACAACTGGGTGTGTTCACATGCTACATACAGATCACAGGCCAAACTGTGGCATGGTCCCGCAGTATGGAAATCCAACCTAAATAATTATTTCAGCCTTATTTAACAATCGTTTCCACTCGATGTGTTTCCCCGCTGGCCGTGCGAGGACCGGAGAAATGGAGCAGATCGGTGAGGGAGCGAGAGTGCTAACTAGCAGTTAATGGGGGATTAATTATCAGTGGATAGAGCGGAGCTGTTCCTTAGGGTTTGCATACATTTTTAGTTGAGTCATTTTAGCAAACGCACACACAGACACACAAACGGACACATGCATATGTAATATTGACACAGTAGTGGTCCTGTGTGCTTACGGTAATTAGCTCCTAGCTGTTGGGGTTCGGCTGTAGTTGGCAGGGGGGAGTGAATGGTATATCTCTAATATATGATATGACGGTCTCCCTTTGTTCTGATTTGGGTGACGGTGCCTTGCTCCCTTCACACATCCGGGACAATTCACAGTTTAACTAATATCATTATGACCAGGGGTAGGTGTAATTCTCGTCATTTAAAGTACTCTCCGGGTGCTCTGTTTGTTGGTTTTACTCAGTATTCCTACCTTTGCACCCTAATTGTCTGTACTCACGTCTTGCAGGTTAAATATATTGTACTTGTTCTTGGCCCAGGGTCCTAAGTACCTTTCTCAAATCTTTCCCTCTCCTCTTCATTGAAAGTGGACTCCCAGTTGGGGGGGGGTGTGGTATTGTTGATGTGTGATCATCGTTATCAATGTTCACCCCATGGAGGGGTGGGCAGGAAACACGTTAATAACACTGACCTGACTCCAGGTAGGCCTCAGTGACCTTTGGTGGATCAAAGGGGAAACCCTGATTGGTCAAAAGGCTTGTAAACGCTGTGGCTCCCAGAACGTGATTGACCTGGTTTGAGGATGGGGGGGAAAGGTGTGTGTGTGTGTGTGTGTGTGTGTGTGTGTGTGTGTGTGTGTGTGTGTGTGTGTGTGTGTGTGTGTGTGTGTGTGTGTGTGTGTGTGTGTGTGTGTGTGTGTGTGTGTGTGTCTTTGCACAGTACTTGGCTGTTAGGTACTGTGCAAATCTGTTAGCATAGTTATTGTCCACGTCTCGGGGGTCTATCTGTATTGATTGCTCCAGTCCCAGCTAAACCTATAGGGAGTGACACTGTGTATTCTACGATTGGTCTATCCCCCGTAGCTCACATTGGTGTACGTGTCGATGGCTGTTTATGAGGATGTGTGAACGAGAGCGTGTGTGTACAGGGATGTGTGTGTGTGTGTGTTGAGGGATTAGGTCTCTTCAAGTTTCCAGTTGGCTTTTTCAAACCTTCTGCCAAATGGAAACGCCACTTCAATTCAAACTAATTCAGGGAGCCTAGCCCGGTCAAACAAAGCCACACCATTCACTGCTTCTGTAGCCTCTTCCAACCCCCACTTTCAACAGCAATTATTTAAATTGGATATTATCATATTATTATGAGCTGTCTTGTATATTGTGTTAGGTTTTCATTACTTTAAAGCTTATTATAGTATTTTTTAAATTGTGAGGAAGCTGATTTCAATGGGGCTAAGTGGTGGATCAGACCAAAATGAACTGGCTGACAGTGACCTGGGTTGCTTGGGGCAACTGAGAAACCATTGCTCCCAGTCCCTGGGGCCAGTAGTTACATTGGCATGACCTCTATTCCTCTATTAGCGTTCGGTGTTATACTTGGACTTTGATTTACTATTGTACACTATGAAGCAGATTGACCATTGACTAATGTGCAAAACTCAGTTTTGACCGTATATTTTGAATCCCCACAGTTGTGTTCATGATAATTTAAGTCTACTGACATCTATCAAAAAGATTTGCAGCATATATTCTTGCATTATGCAGTTATGTAACGCTGAGTCTGTATCAGATGACGGTGCCCCTTCTGGGGCACTGTGGCCCCCCTGAAAGCATAAAGAGGATATTGATTGCAGATCGTGAGCCTGACTGCTGATTGATCATGGATCAGTCGTTTATTGGCTCAGGAAGTGTGGATGGCTGTCGATAGCGCAAGCTTCCCTCAAGCGCCTGTCTTTCAAACTCTTAGCTATCTATGTGTGTGTGTGTGTCTGTTTACATTTCACTATTAACGTGTGCGTTGACAACACTACGCATGAACAGATACACATTGGCAGACCCATATGTAGATAGAGTTGGCTGAATTATCTAGCATCTATTTAAAGGCTTAACCGTAAACCTGGGAAGTGATTTTCACAATTCATGCTTTCACGTTGATTTCTCAATGGGAGAAATGCATGGGATATTTCATAGTGTTTATCCAAGGCTTTCAAAGGCAAATGGTTCCTTTTTTCTTGTTTTTCTGTGATGAAAATGTTCTTTAAGATGTCATGCTAGCATGGTCCCACCGCTATATACAGTTAGGTCTGGTGATGTCACTGACATGGTCTTTATACCTGGGAAAAAAATCTTATATCTAATGGCTGTTTGTACTCACGGTTGTATTCAACGACACAGTCAACAATATATTCAGCTTGTGCTTTCGTATGAACAGACAAATAAATTCAATGCAGTTATTGAATGGCGGCGTGTTGGACATCAACATCTATTCTGTCAGACAGCAACCATGTGGTGTCACTGGGCGCCTCAGACACCCATATCCAACCTCTCCCTTACAATGTTTCTATGGTCAAACAAATATGTAGCATTGTGTTCGACCTTGTTACACACAGAACAGAACCACTTTTTCTATTAAAGTTTGATAGTGAGGAAGCCTACGTCTCCAGTGTAGTTGCCTTTTCATCTAAATGTTTAACCAAAGCAACAACAGCACGTGGTGACTCCACTGAAATAGTACAAGCATCAATTACAGATTGAGTTTCAATAGTAGTCTTGTATTCCATGGTTGACCTATATTCACATTTAAGGGGATATGCCGAGATATCTGTGTAAATGTTTGCAAATGTACACTTTAATTCCAACTTCACCATGTTGAGTTTGCTTGGTAAGCATTTTCTCTTCATTAGCTGCTCCGTTGGCTTCAGAGTAGGAGCAGCCTAGCTCCGGTTCATGTTTCCAAACTTTCCTAAGATTTCAACTGTGTTCCTTATTTAAAACAGTAACTACGCAACTTGTAGTTGTCATAAAACACATTATATTATCAGCTGCTTCTGACTTGGTAGTCTACGCAGAGGTTCAACTTTCAGGTTACTTGCACACTTTTTGAATAAGCGACTAATCTGAAAACATTGGAAATCCCTGTATAGGTATTAGAAATGTATTCGCCTCATGTGAACAGGAGCTAGGCTACTATAACCCTCCAAGTCAATTGAAGCGGCTAACATAACTCAAATGCTAACCCAGCAGCTCCTCTTCTGGACGCACAATGAGGAACTTGGAATCGAACAACCTGTCTGAATCTTTAGACACTTGTGTGTGTGTGTGTGTGCGTGTCTGTGTGTTTGTGTGCCACACATGTTTTACAATAATCGCTGTTTTTCTGGAGAATTGCCTTTACACTCTGTAGTGTGTTGTCTGTGTTTGTATGCACTGACATGTCACGTAGCTAAGCTTACCGAGTCTAAATGGTTTGCTGTTGCTGTGGTGTGACTATGGATGTGTATGTGTGTGTGTTTGGATTGGAGATTCTGGGGGCTGCTCCCCCCCCTACCAGCCCCCCCCCCCCAACCATAACCACAGTCTTTGAAGCTCTGCCAAAGGAAGCAATTTCACTCCACTGTCACCCCTGCTTCACTGGGCTCTGAGTTCACTACCCTCCTGCCCACCCCCCCCCCCCCCCCCCCACCCATCACCTCCACCCCGCCACTTTCACCACCAATCAGGAGGTAGCACAATGCAGACATGTGTGGCTCACCGATTGGGTGGTTTTTTTCCGTCCTTGCTTCCACAGTGTGTGTGTTTGCGATAATCATACTTGTGCATCTGTGCATCAGCAAAGGTGTTTGAGGTGTGTGTGGGCTATTGGGTTTGAATTACGGGTGGGTGATTCTTTCGATTTAATTGATTAATAAGCATTTTTGCCTTCCTGCGGTATGTGAAATGACTGAACCGCAAAACCTTGTTGTTGTTGTTTTAAAGTTCTAGACTCTGCAGATTATTTTATTCTTTTCTTGCCCTTAAAGAGCAGATGAACCCGCTGTTTCAGCTGGGATTAGAACACTATTAAAAAAATCATGTGATGCATATATGTACCGATCACTGGCTTCATACTATGAAGCATAACCAAAAAGAAGGAAAAAAAAGATTGTTGATGTGCTCCACACATCAACAATCACCATAGCATTATACTTGAAGTCTCCGGGAAGACTCACTCTCTCTCGGACGTGAACATCAAAATCAACGGCTTTCCATAACGGCATGTCGTGAGGTTGAACAGGCACTTCGGCGTCATGAAAAAACGTTCCTTGCTTTCAAAGCAAGAATGCAACCTTCACAGCGTGATTTGGTGAAATTTTGCTCTTGTTGGCATTAAATGCCGTGTTCATATCATCACAAAGACATACTGCCACGTTTATGGGGAACACACCCAATTGTATTCCAGCACCTGTGACAGAGACATGCAGATGAATGTCAGGTGTCGCACAAAGAGTTGCAGTGGCCAGCTCAAGTCATCAGCATTGTCTTTCCTCTTGACGAGACAGGGCTCCGGTACCAGGTGACCATAGATGCGGAGACACATTACATCATAAAATATATGGTCCCCATTTATACAGTAGAATAAAGAAAGAGGTTCATTAAGACGCTGAAAACGATGGACCATATATTTGGGTCTGGTTAGTTTGTTTAGAGATAAACTGAAAATCAATGTTAATCAATGAAAACACCCAAGGGTTTGTTTTCTTCCCTAGTTTGAATGTAAGTCAGACACTGTAGGCACCCGGAGCATAGATCTTTGTTTTCAGGAAACGAGGCCCACAGCTTGTCAAAACATCACACAAGCAAGATAGAGAGGTCCAGGGAACAGCACATGTATAGAGTAGGGATCGACCGATATGGATTTTTTAGGGCCGATACGATACAGATTTTTTTTCATCAGCCCTAGCCGATAACTGATCCGCCGATACCGATTTTCTTGATCTGATATTTGTAGCCGATACTACCCTGGAAATCCAGAGTTCTCGCTAAAGCACATTTTGAATTTGCTCAGAGAGTCACTCTGGGAACGAATATACTCATGTATATTCTGGGCCTCCCCTGGCCCAGAACATTAATCAATGACATTGATGTGTCAATATAGGCGGGCCAAAAGCGTTGCTGTTCTACCGACCGGATACGGCAAGAGACTTATCTATTGGTTAGCTCCACTGGTCTGGATACGTCACCCCTTGTATTCTTCTGATTGGTCGTAGTGTTATCCAATGTGTGTTATCCAGTGAGATTTTCAAATGCATGCTTGGTGCAGCCCCTCAAGTTGGGCCATTTTCATTACTCTTTGCCACACCCTACAGCTTTCTAGATGTGGGTCTGGATTTCCAGGCTAAGCCTCACTCAATTCATAGTGAGGCTTTTTTGTGTCATAAAAATTGCGTCATAAAAATGACACAATGATGATAACAAATGTTACAATGTCTTAATAAAAAAAAATATCCATTTATTGAACTGTCTGTAAATCATGCCGGAAAAAATAAATAAAACGGCCGGTACCCAATGAGCAATCGGCCGATACCGATACACGTTAAAAACGCAAATATATAGATTATATTGGCCGGCCGATATATCGGTCGATCACTAGTATAAAGAGCTTTGAAAATCATCTTAAAGGTGACAGAATAACGCTATAACACTAATAAGGCTAGGGGAAAGTGTGTGTGTGATCCATGATGACTTGTTGGCTGAGGGCTGAGCAGTAAGACACATCCGTGGGTGTTGCTCGGCTGCTGCAGAGTTTCAGAACATGTGATTGGTATGACATCCACCAGGCAAACATAGGTGTCGAAGGATAAGAGGGATGGGAAGTTAGCCCAAGGGTACATGTGAGTGGAAGGAGGAGGACTGAAGGAAGATACTGGCAGGCAGGCATGCCTCTGATAAACACTGCTGCTGGTCTGCATTAACGGCCTCCACTCAGAGCCCTTTGAGCCTAAGAGGTAATATTGAAGATGGAATCGCTCGGTAGCTCGTTCAGCGCCTCAAGGTAAAGCATCAGGCCTCCCTGGAGGACGGTGTGTAATGTATATTCATCATCACTCATTACTATGGGAGATATGCCTCTTACACAAGGTAATGCATGTACTTCAGGTCAGAACACATGTACTTATTCAACAGGCATTATCTCTCCCTCTCTCTCTCGCTCGCTTCTCCCTCGCTCTCCCCACACGGAGCTGCAGCCCGTGGCCTGGCGTGAAGCCACGGTTGGTGTTATGCAACAAGGAGGGTCAAAGAAGGGCCAGAGAGAGAGAGAGAGAGAGAACATTAGAGCGAGGAGGGCCAGGAGACTGGTCCTAATGCTTTATCATGCCTTATTTGATCAAAACCAAGACTTCGACATTATTTGACTATTAAAAAAAGGTGAATTCATGACAGCGCGCCAGAATTCAACCTGTAAAAAAAGCCAATGAAAGAATCTCAATGCTGCCTGTTCCCATGAACAATGTTCTGCTGGCCTCCTGGCCGGCCTCACAGCCAAGGTGTTGCCTCTCGGGAGTAACCCTCCAGCTTTGGCCTGTGGGCCAAACGCTCTCCATCAGAGGTCAGGGGTCGCCAGTGAGGCGAGGTAACCCTTCAGGTTGGGATTACTTCATGGGTCTCCTGTTTGAACCACCTGGCAAAGGGCTCTGCTTCAGGTCTGGTCGTCTGGTGTCGTCTCCCAGGTGTACCGTCATTGACCGGTCGCTGGTGGTGTGAGCGCAGGGTGAGGTCTGCGCTCCAGTAGCCCCCATCATAGTCCACTGGAAGTGCCTTGCATGTTAAGAACATAAACCATTGCTGCAACAAACTATTTTGGATTTGAGTTTATATATATAAATATTAACGGCGTTAAGGCAAACCAATTTTAACGGCGTAATTTTTTTTAACGCGCGATTAACGCCAATCATGTGTCTCAATAATTATTATTATTTATTTTTTTGGGCTCAAAACAAAGAAGCAGTAGACTGAATGCTATGTTCAAGGCATATCTTTGTATGTTCATCGTTTAATTGCATTATAGGCTTTTTTTTTGTACCGTCCTGTTTTGATCAGTATATGCCAATGTTGTTATCAATAAAAAAACATTTGCACAAGGCAAGCCGATGCACTTCTCCATGTTGATAAGAGCATTAAAATGAGAAAAATTAATGGGACAAAGAATTCAAGGGATAATTAGCATAGAAAAAAAAATTATGATTAATTGCGATTAATCGTGAGTTAACTATGGCATTAATGCGATTAATCGTGATTAAATATTTTAATCGCTTGACAGCCCTAATAAATATACATATATAAATACTGTATACACTTTTTTATTCCAACTGGATTCAATGACATTTTAACATATTTCCAATACTACCTTGTTTGTCTATAGTGTTCATGCAGAATATCATGCTGATCCCAGTTCTCACTCACTTGGTTTTGCTCTCCGCAAGAGATGCAAGAACACTAAATCCATAGCCCTGAAATAACTAATTATACTACATGTCTGATAGTGAAAGAAACACTCCTGCTGTACCTGGCTGGTGAGTTTAGTGGTCTGGAGGGGCACTGCAGCTCCCTCTACACTTTTAAAGACAGACTACTTTTCCAGAACCCATTATTCGCCTCTTCAATAAAATATGGGATCCATAAACTAATTGAATCAATTCTGTTTATTATTTATGAATTATTCTGTTCCACCCTAATGTCATCAACATAACTTCCTTCTCTACCATCTGAACAACGTTAACGAGATGACTCTACTTTAGCTGCGCCTGCAGGCTTAACCTTTTCACCGAATAAGATCACAGTGCATTACCTCTCCACCTTTACAAAAGCCTCCCCCTGGCTCGGTCCTCAGAATCCACTCAAATTCTAAGGATCTAAAGCTTATTCCTTCCATGCATGTGATCTCTTGCTAATAACCTATTCTACATGGAATTGCATTGCTCCGCAGAAGTGAGCTATCAAGACACTCTGCTATCTCACATTGTCTCTACACTTGTCTTCAGCGGACTGGCCTGGAGAATTTGAGGCTTTATGTTATGCTGTGGCTTTTGATTTTATTATTAGTTATACCATTTATTGAAACATATCATAACACACGGAGTAGGGCATGAAATACTGGCTCCAACGATATGTGGGGCAAAAAAAGGGATTGCATCTCGAGTAGTGTACTCAAGGAGCTGTTGCACCATTTGAAGATACATTGGAGGAAAGTCTTTAAGGGAAGGCCCACATCCAGTTTATAGTTTTCTTATTCACAGTAGCTCTAACACTTTCCTGAAAGATAGGATATTACCAAAAGCAATATTGTTTTTGTGTATTTTCTTTTTACGGTCCAGACACGAGTGAATTTACTGCTGAAGAGCCAATTCCACTCAACTTGAGGTTTCCTGGCTGGACAAACAGCTGGCAGGTTGCTGTTGTTTAATGGGGTTTTCAGTGCAAGCTTTCAGCATCAAACACTAAATAATGTTTCAAAACAGGTTTTATACTAGTTTGAACATCGACGGTACACGGTACACGCACAAAAATGATGATGTGCATATTGAAGTTTATGTTTGTAAGTCTTTAGACTCGAATCAAATAAAGCCATGATGAAGGTTGAGTTGAGTTTTCTTTATTAAATTGCCAATGGCCCAGGGTCCTATGACCCTTATGGCGCCCCCGAGGTCTTCCTTCTGTCCCCGTTCGTATTGGTTCCCCCAGTCTTAAACTTCATTCCTCAACAGTTCACAATGGTTGGCTCCATTGTGTTCTCTTACTCATCCACCCGTTCTGCTTCTTTGTCTCCCCCTCTTGCCTCACACCAGCGTCCAGCCACTCTCGCTTCTCTCCACCTGTCGCCAGTCACTGTGCCCCACCAACTTCCCTTACTCTCTCTCTGTGTCTCTCCCTCCTTCTCTATCACGCTCTTGCTCTTCCTTACTCTCTTCTTTTCCTCCCTATTGGTGTGTGTGTGTGTGTGTGTGTGTGTGTGTGTGTGTGTGTGTGTGTGTGTGTGTGTGTGTGTGTGTGTGTGTGTGTGTGTGTGTGTGTGTGTGTGTGTGTGTGTGTGTGTGTGTGTGTGTGCGCGCACACGTGAGTATCCCTACTACCCCGCTGTCTCTCTGATACAGGCTCTGTGAGATGAAATAAATATGAGGCAGGAGCCACATAAATATTTATAGCTTCTACGGCCGTATAATTTTGTGGAGGCAATGCAAGTCCTGACACTGTGTGTATGTGTGTGTGCGTGCATGGTTTCACCCTCTTGGCCAATGCAGTGACTTGGGCCAGTATGTTAATGTGTTAGTAAATAAATAATATATTTGCTGATACATCTTAAACATATATTAAGCCGTTACATTATAGTTACCATAGTGCCAATGATGGCACTGCTGGACCTCTGCATAGCCAACACACACTTGTGCACACCTATTCACATCCAAACACATTGCTTATGTGTATGTATGAGCCCTCACATGTTGGCTTGATATTATATAATTATACTTTGACCTACATGTGTGTAGATCACATACAGCAGGCATTAAGAAGTGCATGAGGTCTTTCTTGTATAAAGAACGATAGTTGATCAATCTCAATGTCACTTTTAAGCATGCTAGAAGGTTTGATGTTAAAATAAAAGGCAGCTCTGAGTGTGTATCTCTCCTTCCATCTTAACTGTACCTGACAGTAAGATGATCCACATCACTCTACTACTGTATTCAGTGGGTGGGGACGGAGGGGGGCTTTTTTTCATCTGTGTCGATTGGAATATATTTTCATACAATTGTCTACCACCTGCCAGCACAGTAGTTGCACACACACACACACACACACACACACACACACACACACACACACACACACACACACACACCAGACCAACAGTTACTGGGTTGCCCAGTGATATGGCTGTTCAATAAGTAATGGCAGCAGCGTTATGAGGCCCTGGGTTGACCGGGGCCTTAATATTTAATGGTAAGAGCTCTCCAAAGCAGACCAAAGCCAGACCAGACACTGAGGGAAGTCACCTGTAAAACATCTACTGAACTGCAATCATAGCCACTAAGCTACATTATCACCTTTAAGAGTCACAGGGACGATTATATGAAGACATGCGTGCGTGTGTGTGTGTGTGTGTGTGTGTTTTTGTGACTGTATATGTACATGTATATACATTCATTCTCAATGAGGGCGTGAAGGAGCAGCAACTTTTTGTTGGATGGCAACTAGCAATGACAGGAGCCAATCATGTGTCTCAAACTATTGTGCACAGGAAGACTTGTAGACGAGACGCGCCGTCATTAAGTTCAGTCACTGAGGCAATTAATGCCCGTCCTGCATTTAAGGTAATTCCTCTTTAAATCAATAGAGGTAGGCTACACTGAACCATTAACATACAGCCTGTTTCATTAAACTGGGTTATAGGATTAACCAGCATGCATCTCTCTTGAGAGCGGGCTTCAATCACCTCGTCTGTGGGTTTTAGTTTTGAGGCTGCGTGAGGGGAGACTTGAAACTGTACACGCTTCCTTCCCTACTTGGTTCTTTATGTTGTTTAATAGTTTAATTGTCGTTTTGGCTCAATTGATTCGTCCCAAAGATGCATTGATCCACTTGTTTCCGTATTGGCCAAACTCCTTAAATAAATCCTCCAAAATATTGAATGAAGAGTGAATGCAACCTTTGACTAACAGTTGCATGGGCTTGAGCTGTACACTGACATTTGTGAGCTTTTTTTGGAAATAAAATCAGGATGTGGGAAGCAGCTGGATTTTAAATCACCAAATATCTTTCTAATCATCGTTTTAATTACCCTGAGATGTGATTTGAGCATGTTGGTACATGCGTGACTTGTGTGGTTCCCTGGATTGGTTTTTTGTCTGTTGTTTTCTGTCAATGTTGGAAAGAAGGTTGGACATACTACTGTACATTGTGTTACTTGTGGCACTTCCAATAAAATACATTTGCAGAAAGCTAGCCTATTTAAGCGTCTTTGAGTACTTAGAAAAGCGCCATAAAAAACGGATCAATTATTATTATTTTATCCACTCGCTTGTTGATGAGAGTATTAAAAACTGTCCTACGGTGCATTTTGGACAGATAAAAAAATGGGTGATTAATCGCGACTAACGATGGAGTAAATGCAGTATATATATATCCAGCGTTGACCTTCAATAAGGAGTTGTAAGTACAAATTAAGCCTACACTCCCAAATTGCAAAGACAACGGCTTTAAAACAAACTCAAACCCCCACACACAGGAAAGGTAAGGTAAAGCAGGCAATGCAGAGTTGGTCAGGCTTTTTGAAGCTATTTTGTGGTTGTGAACAGCTAGAATCACATCACTGCATCATCTTTTATGGTGCGGCAAGCAGTGCCCAGTGGACGTCTTCAGAGCACTGGGGCTCTTCTGGGCTGTTGCCAATGTTTACCACTAGAACAATATTGTTCTACTGGGCAGCTAACTGGGATGTGAAGAGGAGTGCCTTCATGAAGAAAGAGTTGCTTATTAAATATGAAGGCAGCCATGTTGCTGGATAAGCAGTGTGAATCTAATGAGCACATCATTCACCCACAGCTCAGATGTGTGTGTATGTTGTGAAGCATGCCAGGAGACATGGGTGCTGCATGCAGGCCTGGCTCTATTCACCGCACCGTGGTTAACACACTGTCAATAGCAGAGGCGCAGACAATTTAATCCCTTTCCCAGAGTCCTGTTGTGTTTGCTGACATGAAACACTTTGTCCAATAAAACCTGAGGCCGTAGCAGGCCAGGGGGCTTAGGAGTAATAGGATTTTGATAACCTGGATTTGATCTTTAAATATTTGCTATCTTGCATGCACGGTATACATACTGCCTCTCATTTTAATTAAATTGTGTGTGTGTGTCCATGTGTGTCCATGTCCCTTTTTTTTTTGGCTCTTAAATTAGTCTCTCTTTATCTCTATTTTCCTCTTTCTCTCTTAGGTTCTGTCTTCCACACAAACCCCCCCACACACACACACAACACAACCAACCACATCAGCCCAAAGCCCTAATGTGGGAGCTCTGATTGGATAGTAATGTTGCCATGGTATCCTAGCGGGTGCTGGGGATGTCAGTGGCACACAAATATACAAACTAATAAATCATAAAGTGTGGGGGGGGGGGGGTGGGGGGTTGGCTGAGTTGAACCACTTTGTGCTTTTTACAGTATACTATGTGATGACTACCATGGTGTGTGTGCACATTTGAATTGCCATGTGTGTGTGTGTGTGTGTGTGTGTGTGTGTGTGTGTGTGTGTGTGTGTGTGTGTGTGTGTGTGTGTGTGTGTGTGTGTGTGTGTGTGTGTGTGTGTGTGTGTGTGTGTGTGTGTGTGTGTAAGCGTGTGGATGTGAGAGAGAGAGTGTGTGTGTGTGTGTGTGTGTGCTGGTGGATGTGATTCCCAGTTGGGGACCTGGAAGCTTAACTCCAGCGTTTCCAGCTGCTGGAGACACAGACCACCGTCTGCCTGCATGTCTGTCTGACCCACTTTCAACCCCCCCTCAACACCCTCTCTCTCTCCTTTTATCTCCCATGTCTCCTTCCCCCTTTCTCTTCCTGGTTGTCCCCTGTGCTTCTTTTGATTGGCTGGGCAGGGCTCCTTTGGCAGGCTGATGTTGTCAGTTGACAGCCATGGCATCTCTCCCTGCTCCCTCAGGCAAATTTCTCTTCTTTTTTTATCCCCCGTTTTGTTCTTTTTATGGCCAACCTCCCTTCGTCACTCCCTGCCCCCTCCCCCCTTTTGTCTCTGTCTCATCCCCATGTTATCCATCGTCTTTGTCCTTTCTGATCCGTTTTCTGTTTGTTTGTTTTATTGTCTGCGTTAGACCTTTATGTCTACATACCAGTGTACTGTTTATCGGTCAGTCTCCATAGCTTAGTTATTCGAAAGAAATGTCTCATCTAGTAGCCAAAAGTTTGTAGGTCTATGTTTTATATTCAATGCTTTATGAATCACAAGCCTGTCTAGGTCTACATTTTGGATATCTTTTCTCGCTGGAGCTCTTTGTTATTGTCTGAGCCATGTATGCACTCTTCATCTCTTAGCCTGGAAAGCCTCCTGATTTAACCATAAAGCCCAGCTTATTGCTTTCATTCAGTGCAGTACTGCTGTACTGTGGTCTTAATTAGATGTCTGATCATGGCCCAGGTCTGGTCTGTTGTTTTTTCCCTGCAGACTAGACTATGGTATTATCACAAAGTCCCCATAGTAATATATTCAGTTAATTATGAAACATCTTTAACCACCTGATCGTTCACCAAGTCATTCGTTTCGAGCAAAGTCACGATACAGTCACTGGTAAAAGGTACCTAAAGATCTCCCTTCACCTAAAGTCCCTTTGTTGATACTCTTGCATTTGGTATTCTAACAGATGTACACGTTATGGAGGAGGAACCTCAAGCAAAAATCAGTTTTGGTTTCTTTAACCGAGTGGGTATGTCTTCTATGATCTTGATCATTTTGTATGGGTTAGAAAAAAGATCCAGCCTGGGGAGACCTTCTTGATGTTTCGAGTTCCCGTTGTGTTTCTATCTGTAGGTCAGCCTGGCTTCGACCCGTTGAAAGTCTTTCCAAAAGTGTCAAAGGGTTAGGACCAATCAGCTCTGGTGAGGGAGGTTCAGTCCATGACGTAGCGAGGAGCGCCACAGCCCACAGAATAAGCTAACAAAATGGCGGCGACCAAAGTTTTTCTATCCAAAATTGACTGGATAACGATTTTAAAAGATGAACAGAGATCTGCACAGAAGGCTTTTCTCAGCGGTGACACACTCACGCACGCCTTGAGCGGTCAGAGGAGCATCTGCTGTCATCAACAACTAATTAGCACAGGTGTCTGGCACAAGAGTTGTGTCTCTGTGTGTGTCTGCTGGTGTCTGTGTGAGTGTGTCTGGGTTTATCCGTGAATAGACAAAACCTCATGAAGCCATTTAGATGTATGGGTCAATGGATGCAATGATCTTTTGCAAAAAAAAGCAATTGATGTCATTGACTGAATAAGGGACAATATAAATCAATCGATGGATATGTACTAACTAACTGACTATTTATTGACCATATGTCAGAAGCATGTTTCAATATGCGTTGATGGCTGGATGGATGGTTTGATTATAAGAGCAATTACTGATGGATGGATGAGTAAATGGCTCAGTAACAGTGGAAATGATGAAGACTATTAAGGGGAGGAGTGTGATTTGTAATATGATTTGAATCAATCTATGAATAGCGTTAGTCACTGTTCATAGATTAAGATGATTTTAAATAGAACTATCTGTAGATGATGATAAAATAACATTCTGAGGGCCAGATTCTAGATGGATTCTAGAGGGTTAAAGAAAACTGGCTGATCTGTGTGTGTGTGTGTGTGTGTGTGTGTGTGTGTGTGTGTGTGTGTGTGTGTGTGTGTGTGTGTGTGTGTGTGTGTGTGTGTGTGTGTGTGTGTGTGTGTGTGTGTGTGTGTGTGTGTTGAAAATAAACTGCTTAAACACAATGGACTTCCGGCACAAAACAAATGACACAAACTCAAAGATTTATCACACTGTTCCAGTGGGGTTGGTAAACCTGTGTCTCTTTAAGATGAGGTAGAAAAAAATTGACTTGTTACAGGAGCAAAGTCTCCTCATCCACATTTTATTAAATGCATTTTTTCTCTAAGAAATTAATTGTACTAGAAAAGTAGCAATGTAAGCGTATCGTTTATTGAGCATTTTCCTGCACATTCTTTCCCCCATGCACTTTTTTTCAAACACTGCTCAATAAATATACTATTACATTGCTACTTGTTCTATTTACTATTTCACCGATTTTTAAATCATTGTGTGTGCAGTGTTATGTGCTTTTTAACTATTGATTTATGCAGCACAACTCTGTGTGTTCTTGATGCTCAACCTGTTTCAACATAAAAGCCATATTTACACACACTTTTAATAGGAGGGGCAGGACTGGGTTTATGATGTCTGCTTGTGTTCATCACTATTAAAGTACAGTGTAGGATTCCATTTTTATTGATCCTCTTAAAAGGAAGGTGTATGTGGGCGGGCGTGCACATGTGTTGTGCACATGTGTTGTGCACAACACCCTGGAATGGGGTACGTCCTCTAGGTTATTATTAATGTCTTATCCTTTCTATTTTTCCCACTGTTGTCCCCTCGTGTCTATCTGAGTCTGTATTTCTGTGGTCTTTCCACCTTCTGCTTTGTCTCTCATGCTTCCCATCATCTCTGTTTGCGCCGCAATTGCCCATCTGTATGTCTGCAGGGTTAAAAAAATTTAAGAATATAATTATCCAGACCTCGATACACCATTATCAAGGTCCCGGGGGACATTGAACAAGACTGAACCCTTTCCATCTCTCCAGCCACTGCCGCCAATGCTGTGGCCCATCATCACTCTTCTGAACAAATGCACTAATGAATAGTTCTTATGAATAGTCATTATCATAGCAATTCAAATGACTGAGACGGACATCAAAACATATGATTATGCGCAACTTGGCTTCAACTTCAGAGATTTTGATGGTGACATCATATTAAAGGGGTGTCCTTACTTCTCAGTGCATGCTAAAAAGTTTTTGTTCGATATAATGAATAGTTTCTGTCCGGGGTTGAAGATATCTAACAACACTTTTGTAATACAAAAATAAATTTATTTTAAGATGAATATTTATCCTCATCAAATCCTAATACTTCTCTCAGAGGTGTTCTCGCTCTGCAGCTGTTTGGTTGCTCCTGGGTGGCAGAAGAAGGGTTTGGGGCTTAGTCACCAAAGGCAGGTCAATGGGGGGGCTCTTCCAGACGGTGATAAGAGCTTACTCTGAGCCGAAGCACAGGTTAATACGGGGCTTCTTGATCCCCCCCTCACCTGCGTGTGTGGGTCCGAGCGTAAGTGTTCATGCTGACCCAGTGTGTGTTTCTCCCTGCCGGGCCCGTTCAGGTGAGGAACCTGTGCTACATGGTGAGCCGGCGGGAGAAGATGAAGCACAGCCTGTGTGACCTGCAGGAGAAGATCCTGCACCTGCACATCCAGCTGCTGGAGGACGAGGTGGCCGGAGGTAGGCCAGGAGAGGCTGTGTGCATGGCTGGATGTCTTAACCTTGTTATGTATGGTTACCTTGTTGTATGGTTGCATGTACGCAAGCTAGCTGACGATAAATTTGCTGAACAATCGTTTGTGAGCCCATTTGTAAGTCGGCCACACTTGTTTATCTTTTGCAGATAATTTTGCAGGGCTAATTCCATAAAGTTAATTGCTTAGCCTTTTGTTTAGCTAAGGATGTGTATATATAACGGAGCAGGCAGGTTGGTGCGACTGAGTGTGGCCGTCTGTGTGTGTGTGCCATCCCCAGCTGGTGTTCAATTTGCCGTGTTCATCACTTCTGAAGCTGAATCTTCACAGCCTAGTGTACCTACCTACACACATATACACACACACACACACACACACACACACACACACACACACACACACACACACACACACACACACACACACACACACACACACACACACACACACACACACACACACACACACACACACACACACACACGCGTATACACTCAGGCACACACACAGGCACACACACACATAGGCACACACAAACGCACTCAGGCACAAACCCTCAGGCGCACACACACACACACACACACGTACACACACACTCAGGCACATACACACACACTCAGGCGTACACACTCAGGCGGACACACACACACACAGCCTCTGACTCGGCAGTTTGCTGCTATCAGGTAGTGGGCGCTGAAGCAGGGACTAAACAGCCATATCTATTCACACTCTCACAGGAGTTGGATTAGGGGGTGTGTGTGTGTGTGTGTGTGTGTGTGTGTGTGTGTGTGTGTGTGTGTGTGTGTGTGTGTGTGTGTGTGTGTGTGTGTGTGTGTGTGTGTGTGTGTGTGTGTGTGTGTGTGTGTGTGTGTGTACATGCATGCTGAGTGTGAGGAATGAGGCTGTCCGCTTTAATGACCAGCCACATTTTTCAAATCGTATACATTTCTCTTTCAACCCCCCTTACCATCTTTTCTTGTCCCTTCCTCTCTTTTTCTCTCTCAATCCCCATCGTATTCTGTCCTCCTCCTTATCCCTCTTTCCCTTGTAGATGACATTGTATCCATCATTCATCTAAAGAAGTGTATTCTTTAGTTCAAATCCACTTTTATCAGTTACTTCACACAATACTTAAAGTAATGGACAACAGGATCAACCATTGGAAATCACACCAACAGATCACATGTGTCCACACACACACCAACAGATCACATGTGTTCACACACACACACACACACACACCAACAGATCACATGTGTCCACACACACCAACACATCACATGTGTCCATACACACACACACAGGCCAACAGATCACATTTGTCAACACACACCAACAGATCACATGTATCCACATTCCACACACACCAACAGATCACATGTTTCCACACACACACCAACAGATCACATGTGTTCACACACACACACACCAACAGATCACATGTATCCAAAGACCGACATATCAGAGGGATGTGTCCACACACACCAACAGATCAATTGTGACCACACACACCAACAGATCACAGAGGGATGTGACCAGTGACCACACAAAACAACATATCAGAGGAATGTGTCCAGACACAAAACAGATCACAGAGGGATGTGACCAAACAAACCAACATATCACAGAAGGATGTAACCACATGAACCAACATATCACAGAAGGATGTGACCACACACACACCAACATATCACAGAAGGATGTGACCACACACATCAACATATCACAGAAGGATGTGACCACACACACACCAACATATCACAGAAGGATGTGACCACACACATCAACATATCACAGAAGGATGTGACCACACACACACACACCAACATATCATGGAAGGATGTGACCACACACACGCCAACATACCACAGAAGGATGTGACCACACACACACCAACATATCACAGAAGGATGTGACCACACACACCAACATATCACAGAAGGATGTGACCATACACACCAACATAGCACAGAGGTTTGTGACCACAAACACACCAACACATTCTGCCAAGAAAGTATCCAAATATATATTAGCGATCACATTATTGTCCAGTTAATCGCAAATAGATCACACGTTTTTAATACTCTTGTCAACATGGGAGTGGAAAAAATATGCCTGCTTTAGGCAAACGTAACAGCATGAAGTGTAAACCTTTCTTCCATTAACACCAAACGACTGACTGAAAGAATCCAGGGACCAATACAGCTGAAGCATTTACCAATATGTTCTAATCACAACTCATGGCACACCCCAGATCAAAAAAAAATCTCAAGAAACACTAATTTCAAGAAGTACATTGGTCCACTAAATGCCCCATTACTTAAGTACATTCAAAGATTACTTGCACTTCTCAATACATTTTAAGATTTAGTTCAAGCCGCTTGCTTCAATAATTATCATTTCACGTTTGCAATTTATGTAATTTTGATTCAACAGTGACAAATTGACACATTGGGCCCAACAGGGCTTAACATTATTTTTTTATTATATATTTATTTAAAGATAAATATAAAAAGTCAATAACATGATTACGAGGGTCTGCAGCAGAATGACTGCAGTAAACGTTATAATTACATATTCTTTTCATCAATGGAAACAATATTCTTCTTGAGGTAGTGCACTTGTTCAAAGGCCTCTGTGATTGTCGGATTCAAAAGGCACTAAAGTGCAAGAAAATGAAGATGTGCAATCTTAAGAATTTTCAAGTAACGAATAGAAGTGATTACTATTATGAAAACAAGATATGACTTGACATCATGAGTGGGCTAACTGTTAGCTACCACCATCACGCCAATGAGACTAGTCAGAAATGACTGAGAGAGGCTTGAATTTACCAAGCAGATTTGCCCCTAATTAATCTGTTTAGGAAATCTCACAAAAGTTTCTAAAGTAGTCTGGCGGCTTTGCAGAAAGTCTCACTTTTTCGGGGCTCATTTAAAATAGGATTTTGCTATTTAAAAAAAAATCCTACTCTAAGTATCTTCCCCAGGGCTGAAAGTTGATGTAGCATGTCAAATGACTCTTATTATAATATAAAACAGATTTCTCTGCGTTCTAAAAAATATTTTAGTAGTTGTTTGCAACATTTCCATTTAACCGTCAGGGAATTTAGTCATCGGGATCCTCCCTAGTGCTAAAAGTGAACTTCTTAGAGTGTTGTGTGTAAGCAATATGAAACACTAGCTTCTCAATCCTTTTGTTTAGCATGTGTTTAGATTGAGCTAAACAACGTTGGACACACATACACAAGCACAGATATGGGAGGAGAAGGGGGAAAAGGGGAGAATGAATGACTTCTATTGTTCCAGCAGAGGTCTTCATTTACATCCTGGCTCCAATCCATGTGTGCCAACCTGACAATGGTTAGTGCTAAGCTCGTGTGTGTGTGTGTGTGTGTGTGTGTGTGTGTGTGTGTGTGTGTGTGTGTGTGTGTGTGTGTGTGTGTGTGTGTGTGTGTGTGTGTGTGTGTGTGTGTGTGTGTGTGTGTGTGTGTGTGTGAACTAGGGGACATGTAGGGGTAATGGGTCGGGAAGTGACTTCAAAGTGAGAAAGAAAGTAAAGTAGGGAGCAGACAAGTGAAAGAAAGAAGGGAAAGTGAAAGATAAACGGGATGGGTGGGGAAATGGGTGAGTGGAGGTAAAGAGAGTCAAAAGATGGAGTCAAGGGTATGTTGAAGGAGAGGGGCTGAGAGAAAAGCTTTCTCATGCTTCACCAACAAGCACAGGTAAGAGAAGGGGGACACTGTGTATTTGTGCGAACGATGCAGACACGCACACACTTGTGCACACATATATTTACAGTCACACACACACATATACACACACACACACATTGATGTCCACACACAAACATCCCTCACAGTTCGCTGCTCCCAAAAGTGTGGGAATTAATCACCCACTTCAAACAGACTAATCCCCAGGCACTGGCAGCTCTAAACGAGGGATGGGATGGGGGGCTGAGGGCAGTACCAGGCACTCAGCACCGTAGAGATGCTGGAAATTTGACAGCAGAGGAGAGTGGTTTGGGGCGGGGGTATTTTAGTCTGTCTTACCTGTACCGGAAATACTTTGCTATAAGTTGTGGTGCTTCAGGTTATGCAGCAGAGAGCTAGCCAGAGAGCTAGCCAGAGAGCTAGCCAGAGAGCTAGCCAGAGAGCTAGCCAGAGAGCTAGCCAGAGAGCTAGCCAGAGAGCTAGCCAGAGAGCTAGCCAGAGAGCTAGCCAGAGAGCTAGCCAGAGAGCTAGCCAGAGAGCTAGCCAAAGAGCTAGCCAGAGAGCTAGCCAAAGAGCTAGCCCGTAGCCTGACCCCATATCCTTACCACAATGGGACAAGTCATCAAAGCTCTACCGGTCATATCCATGTCATAACCACCGCAATGACACATATACTTTATTATGTTTAAACTCATTTTATATTTGAACCAAATCGGTTTCAGCTGTGTGTTTAGTTCAACATGTTGTTGAAGAGGAATAATAAGGAATTGACTGTCAAAACCTTTTATTGGGTGACAGCAGAAACCACTTCACAACCTCCAGAAAACATTCTTGCCCTCCCCAATCGCACATGCCATAGCATCAAACCAGACTTCCCTCTGTGTTTATTGTGCACATATGTCCTGTTAGAAGACGTTCGATGGGAGGAGACAAACGGTGCCCAGGCAGGATAGTGCAACGGAAGTGGGGTTCTGTGTTTATCATTCACTCTGACACTGTTCACCTGCACGCTGTTCACCTGGACGCTGTTCACCTGGACGCTGTTCACCTGGACGCTGTTCACCTGGACGCTGTTCACCTGGACGCTGTTCACCTGGACGCTGTTCACCTGGACGCTGTTCACCTGGACGCTGTTCACTCGGACATTGTTCACTCTGACACTGTCACTCTGACACTGTCACTCTGACACTGTTCACCTGGACACTGTTCACCTGGACACTGTTCACTCGGACATTGTCACTCTGACACTGTTCACCTGGACACTGTTCAATCTGACAATGTTCACTCCGACACTGTTCACCTGGACACTGTTCACCTGGACACTGTTCACCTGGACACTGTTCACCTGGACACTGTTCACCTGGACACTGTTCACTCTGACACTGTTCACCTGGACACTGTTCACTCTGACACTGTTCACTCTGACACTGTTCACCTGGACACTGTTCACTCTGACACTGTTCACCTGGACACTGTTCACTCTGACACTGTTCACCTGGACACTGTTCACTCTGACACTGTTCACCTGGACACTGTTCACTCTGACACTGTTCACTCTGACACTGTCACTCTGACACTGTTCACCTGGACACTGTTCACTCTGACACTGTTCACTCTGACACTGTTCACTCTGACACTGTTCACTCTGACACTGTTCACTCTGACACTGTTCACTCTGACACTGTTCACTCTGACACTGTCACTCTGACACTGTTCACCTGGACACTGTTCACTCTGACACTGTTCACTCTGACACTGTCACTCTGACACTGTTCACTCTGACACTGTTCACTCTGACACTGTTCACTCTGACACTGTTCACTCTGACACTGTTCACTCTGACACTGTCACTCTGACACTGTTCACTCCGACACTGTTCACCTGGACACTGTTCCCTCTGACCTGACCTTGTCATTTAGTAAGTAGGTGGGACACTTCTACGGGTAGACTGTACTTCTGAGGGTAAACAGTTATGCACTATCCCAATTGATTAAGATGTTTTCATAGCACTTCAGCTGTTAAAGTGTCACTCTCTCTGCTCCCATTCTACTACAAGTGAGAGCAACAATTCCGCTAACTTCCATACAAATATTTTAACTGTTCGATCATTTCAGATGAAGATTCAGATTACAATAGTTAGAATTATACAACATTATGATATAATCTCATATTGTTGATTTAGTTTAGTGAATCATATTTTAGATAAAAATGTATGTTATTCAGTGAATGGGTACTTGGTTGATGCAGAGGGTACATAGCAGTACCAAATATACATTGCTGCAGAAGTGCAGTGCGTTAAGGCATAACTAAAACCAATAATGCGCAGCTATCTAATATGAAGTTCATTTCAGGCTCTGGTTCTGGGTTTAATATCGGAGACGTTTATGTGCGAAGATGCACTCAGTAATAGCTGTGGGCCATCGGTGGCAGCATGGGGAACAGATTTTCTTGGGAAACACAATGATTTAGAATGATTTAGTTATTAGACATAATAAGTTATCTGTGAATATATCCAGTGCGAGGCCCCATTAAGACCTCAAAACGGCAAGCTAATGTTCACACACATGTGTTACACCTGCCACTGCGGCTCTATGAACTGTGGGTGGCCTTAAGGACCTGGACCTACGTCTCGGGTTCACAGGTACTGTGTGCACCCCAAGAGACAGCTGGTGTCCCTGATGACTGATGGGTCTACTAATGTAAGCCAATTTAACTGTGGCGGACGTCCCTTCAGAACCCTCTCAGTCAGAGTGATGGGACACTCTGATCTTCTCACAGTCTTGACTCACCATCTTAAGGAGTCCCTGATGCATCGCCATGTACCCTCATTAAAGGAAAACCTCGGGATTTTCCTCATTGATGGAAGGAATCCCTACAGAGAAATTCAACTTGTTTCTTTCGATTCCGCTTCATCACTGTCTGTCTGTGATCGTGTCTCGCTCAATGAGAAGTCTCCCCAGGGGGGAGTCGTTGCAGGAAGAGAACAGTGGGAATGTGAGTGAGAGCAGCAGAGAGGAGAGTTTGTTGTTTGACTACAGTAAGCGTAGTTCAGTGTTTTATAAACGTTCGGGTAAAGGCTAGTTCGATTCTAATGACATGGAAATACCCCGCAACAACATGGTTCAGGGGCGAGAATCAGACCGGATCGAGCTAAAGCTGAATACACAAGTTTACGTCACTGTAGGGATCCTTTTTAATAATGACAGAATATAATCTGAGCCTGTCAGTGGCATAAACAAGCACTTTTAGAAGACTTACATTGACGGGCAGCTATTACCCAACATGATTATATTGCAGGCTGTTTTCACAGATTAGGGCTGTTGCGTTCTTGATCAATGCTGTACCAATCTCAACAATTGTTGTCTGCATTTGCCGTTACAGCCAAAATAAATGCAGCATAGGGTCCAGGTTGACAAATCAGGCAGTTTCCCCTAAATTGGTATGCTAGGGCCTAGTTTCTGCACATTTGAGTTTATGTGCCTTTAATTGAAAAACAGCTTGTAGTCAAAATACTCTTACTTATGCCAATAGACAACATAGCAAAGCGTGCGTGTGTAAGGACACACATACGCATGTGTGGAGGGTCAAATCACTTCACCATGCAGACGTGGTCTCCATCAGGTGTTTAGTCCGTGTTCAATCCAGCCATCCATTATTTTCACTGCGATCGCCACGTCTTGACACTCTTTAGGTCTCAGTAAGCAGCGTATGGATCCATATCTCCGCGCTCTCTGACCGTGTTCAAATTCCGAATGTATTGTGTATAACTGTAGGCCTACATCTTCTCTTCATGATGCTCAGTGCGGCAGTTTTACCTATGGCCGACTCATAATTTACCTCATCAGATCAATACCCCCGAATGTTTACCAATGTTTTAAAAAAGTCAAGGCGGTCTCACTGTACTAGACCACTGCATTCCAAAACTTGCATTCAGTCTGATGTGCATGAAAGGTGGGTTAAAGCCGTAAATATGAGGGGTCAAACACTAGAACAGGGCTCCTTAGCTTTGGCCACCTGCTCAGGGAGGGGCTGACAATCTAAGAAGCTTTTCCAATTGGACTGAATAGGTTGTTTGATCAGCAATTGCATCAATAGCATCATCAAAAGATCATGCTTTCATAGCCTGCGTAAGATGAGACATATTTCATTCCTATGAACATATTATAATGTATATACAATGCATTGAAGATTTAATATCAGCTCCATCCCAATGAGTAAACTCTGAGAGGCCTTCCATACGCATGCACGCCCACCAACACTGTGACTGAGTGTGTATAAGTGTCAGGTCTCTTTAAGTTCCAGTCAAGCATGTCCTACTCCATGCTGAAGCGAGTATGAGTACATTTTACTGTCGGCTATTGCAGATCTCCCTAGCCATTCGCACACACACTGACACACAGTCACACTCTGATACTCACGCATTCTGACACACACGCATGCAAACTGACACACACGCACACACTCGCAGAAACTCTAACACAAAACACACACTCAAGCACACTGAAAAGCACGCACACTGACGCAAACACACTGACACACAAGAAAATACACTGACACACACACACAAGCACACTGTCACACCACAAACATGCATTCTGACGCACCACACTCTAACACAAAACACACATGCACACACTCACTATAAGACAGACACAAACACTCCGACATACATACAGGCAGTCTGACACACATACACAAGTACTCTGAACCACACGCATATGCACCCTGCATGCACACACACACATTTTCTACCTCACACACACACATAGTCCAAAATGCATACTTTGTTTATGCACAGTTTACCATCATTTATGCATGAATTTATGCATTTGCAAACATAAAAATACAAGCTATGACAGATCCCCCTAAACACTCAGGAACATTCAAATACCCAGACGGACACAAACATATTACGTATGCACAAAGAGTCGTATAGCCATACATACAAACACAGTCGCATATCAATAGATACACACATAGTCGCACATCAATATACTCACTCAATCACTCACTCACACAGCAGGTACACACACACACACACACACACACACATACACATGCAACTCGACTTTCAAATGGCTCCATGCATTAACCAAAGAAGCACTTACATGCATGCACAGTTAAACATGACTCCCGCATGGATTAATGTATGTACACACATAAACGCATGACTGCACAACAGCTTGGATCACTTACCCACCGGCACCAAGGTCCCGCCCCATGTCGCACTCGCTCACCCCAGGGTGTGAGCCATCACTCTGCATCACCACCCCCCCAAACCCCCAAACACACCAAGGTGCCCGTGCATGTCCGTTCGGGCAGCGGGCGACCCTGCACTGTTTCCCATGAACCTTAAACGGACGAGGCGGTGGTGTGATGGCATATTGGTGTGGCCTGGTCATATTTCTGTTCAAATGTATTTTGACTTGTTATCCACACAGTTTATCACAATTATCACTATCTGTTATATTTATTGATCATTAATCTCGAGTTGGTTCTACAAGCCAATGTTTACTTGCACCCTGGTACATAGTTTGCTTTTGATAACATGAAGATGTGTAGTTGTATCGCGACAGTTTAGTTTGTGTTGTCGACTTTCTACGAAAAGGGTGATAGCCTATTTAGTTATTGAACAGGGAAACAAACGTGTCCAAAACACACCCACTCATCATTCCCCTCATCTCAAAACAGCCACTCAAATATTTAACTATTGGATCAAAAAGTTAAACTCCAGTATAATTAAAACCTCTGAATACATAGGATATTTTGGTGAGAGGACGGAGCAAAAGCTTGTGGGTGTGGGTATATGATATGTTCTCATGTTGGCTGTGTTTGTGTGTGTTTGCATGAGATGTTCTCATAGTGTGTGTGTGGGTTTACATATACAGGAATGTTCTCATAGGGGGCACTATGTGTGTTTGTGTGTGTGTGTGTGTGTGTGGGGGGGGGTTACCCGATGTCAGTTGTGTTATTTATATATGGATGGTTGGTGTGTGCGTGTGTGTGTGTGTGTGTGTGTATGTTGGCTCTGGCATCCTCTTCCAAAGCCCAAGTCACGCAGTGTTTGTATTGAATTCTGTAATACAATCGCAGATACTTTTGTCAATATTGCATGGATAAGTGCAAGTTATGCGTTGACATCACTGTGCGTGTGCGTGTGTGTGTGTGTGTGTGTGTGTTTGCATACATGTGTGTGCCTATATTTACAGTTACATTGATTTACAATGCCTTTGTATGTGCAGGTCTACTTGCTGAAAGACAGAGTGACTGACAATGTTGTATGAAAACAAACACACACCAAATCCTCAAAGCCGAGATCAAAGCTTTGTTTGATCTCTGGGTTAAACCTTAAATTAGGTTGTGTTTCCGCACTACAACACCGTTGTAACAACAACCTGTTGCACTGAATACAATGTTAGGCATGTTTCATACTTGGTGGGACATGTCATGGCAGTGGCATAATAATAGTCTAGATATAGGTAGAATATTTCTATAGTTTTTAAAGTTATTATGACTTCTAGGATTCCTGTGAATAATTGATGAACACAAACCAATCAACCCCTCACCCATTGCCTCTGAAAAGGGGTTAAGTAAAATAATAAATCACTTATGCATCCCCCTTTTCTCTAAGCCTTCAACATAGTTCATTGGTCTCCAGTATGCACAATATTTGTCACTAAATCATCTATTTTTTTTTAATAACCATGCAATGTGACACCAAAGCCACATTATGTATGGCCTTCGTATGTAATTATTCCTAGTGCATCAGAGCAGAGCTAGGGAGTGTGAGATAATATTGAGCTGTCCGCTCTCCTTCTTCTAACTCTGTTGCTTGTCAAAGGGGAGATGCTAACGCTAATCATGTGGTCAGTAGTGAGAACCGAGTGGGTTGTGTTAAACTATCATCATAAGGTTTTCTGATAAGGTTACAGTGGTGTATAATTAGTTTAATTGAGTGTCTCTAATCAAAGGGAAAATCGCAATGATAGTTGTATGTCATTAAATGACACAGTATGGTTCAAAGCTCCAGTGAACTTCCTGTAGAGGCTGTATGGCCCAGTCTGGCAAGTACACAGCCTCACAGTAGAAGGACAATAGCTTAGCGTCACTGAAGCTGAGTGGGACGTTGATGGAGAAGGTTCTGTTATTTAAATAAAGTACCACTACTTATTACTCGGCTCTTAGAGACCTTCTGCAGTGGGAGAGCAAACGGGAACATGAATGTTTATCTGGATTTCTACACATTCAACGCAATGACAAAAGTACAATACGGTTGTTTGATTAGCCTTTCTGTGTGCATTTCTTTGCATTTTGTATGTTTGTGTGCATTCAGGAAAGTGTTAACCTTCCAAGATATCATGCACATGGATCCTCTATCAACCTCGTCAAACAATAATCTATTCACATTCTGCATTTAATCCTTCCTTACTCACTAGGAGCAGTGGTCTGCCACATAGTTGTGTGTGTGTGCGTGTGCACACACACAGGGTGGGTTTTCTGTGCTGGTCCAACGTCCTGACCACATCTTCTGTGTTGCAGAGAAAAACCCAAAGGGGGAGAAGAGGAGACCAGTCGGAGTGAAGGAGAAAGGAAAGGAGAGGAGGAGGAGGAGTCCTGAGAAGAAGAAGGAGAGATGGAAGTCTGGCAACAGCACCCTACTCAAAGAGCTAGGTAGCGTTCTTTTTGTGTGTGTGTGTGTGTGTGTGTGTCGGGGCTCTCTAACAGGAGTGGGGTGCGTCATCGGCTCCCAGCAGATGCCTGGACCAGTGGCTGGATGTGACACATGTTGGCCCTCCCATCAGTGTGTATCACAACTACATACAGAGGGCAGAGTCCACCAGCGCAGAGAGGACCGAAACACACACTAAGGGACATCAAGCAAAGTTAAACATGGGAGATAAAACCAAGATGAGGAGATGGACGTGGGACCGAGGGGACCCAGCCAGGCTCTGGAAAGAGAGAGAGAGCGAAAGGGGCGCTATAGGGGACAGATGCAGAGATGAAGGCAAGAGGGGTGACAGATGGAGATACATAGAGAGGGCTTTACAGAAAGGGGGAGTTGACGGGGTAGGAACGTTTAGGGAGGATTGAAAGATGTAGAGGAAGCCAGATAAGGTGATGAAACGGTTGACATGCAGACATGACGGGAGGGAGTGATGGATAGACGAGAAGTGAAGAGGAGATGCTCTCACTGTCAACGCGAGCGAGGTCGACAACTGTGATGACAAAATTGAGAGAGATGGAGCACACACTTTGGGGGACGTGCTGGCAGCACAAACATTTATTCAACATAAAGGCTGAAGGGGAGTGTTAAATATGTTTTAGGAGCCTCCGAAGCCATGGCCATTACTGTGTGTGTGTGTGTGTGTGTGTGTGTGTGTGTGTGTACACGTGTGGGGAGGGGCGCAACAGCCTTTTGATAAGACCAAATAGATTGTATAAAATAATTTCCCTCATGAGATTTGTCTTTTCCAAAAAGCTTCCTTCTCCCTGGAACTCTGTAATCCTGCTTTTGTCCTAAGCGATCGCATGTGGTACGGGTTAGTGAGTGCAAAAGAAAAATCATGTAGATTGATGCAAACAATAAAAACAGACAAGAAAAACACAAGACAGTGAAAACATTAAAGGAGAAAATGCGAGTTTCTGTGTAGCCTGAAGGGAGATTATTCGTTGTGGTTCTGTGTGGTTGCATCAGACATCGAGACGACGCGTATGGACCCGGGATGAGGGTTTGAACACAGAGCCGTACCTCCAGCGCCACAAGGTGTTTGTGGCTCCGCTCAGGAAAGGGCTTTCATGATGGCTTGCCTTGTAGACCCAGGCTGGTGCGTGGGCGGAAACACGGTCTGGTCTGATCTCCACGTGCATCTATACCTGGGGGCTGATGAATATTCATACTGCACCGGGCCGCCAACACGCTGTGGGCTGCTCAGAGACATGCCTTGTTCACTCGTAGGGCTAATGAAAAGGGTCTGACGGAATGGGCTCATTTTGTGTGTGTGTGTGTGTGTGTGTGTGTGTGTGTGTGTGTGTGTGTGTGTGTGTGTGTGTGTGTGTGTGTGTGTGTGTGTGTGTGTGTGTGTGTGTGTGTGTGTGTGTGTGTGTGTGTGTGTGTGTGAAGGTGTGAAGGTGTGCGTGCAGCCATCTGTTCCCTGTCAGGTCTGCTACTGACCCTGAGGCTTGGGTCTCCATGTTGAATCAGAGAAGTATGTTCTTCTGCTCATCAGGTCCTGGAGGAACCCGTTACATGGGTGATTTAAAGATGCCTAACAGGGACTTTTATCGCTGTTGTCATCTCTTTGAAAGTTTCTTAATGGAAAACACCAAATTCCCCTTTTCTATGACTCATTCTGTGCGTTTCGCTTCAGCGTTCCTCGCGGACGAGCTGGTGGATGAAGGGGTCTGGTTGGCAGGCGTCGCAGCCTGTCCGTCCCAGGGGAGTTCATGGGTTCATGTCAGCAACGTCGAGTGCTTCCACCACTCCCTTTGGCTAGCCCTGTGACTGAATGAATTGTAGCGTGAGGTGTGTTCTTGCATGGTTCGCAGGGAGGACAGGGGCCCAGGGTGGACAACGGTACACCAGACCCACTTGTAAACAAGTGACGCAAGCTATTTCTTTATTACCTGAAATGAAAACATTTATTGGCAGTTAATTTTAAGCTTTTCTTCTACAGTTCAAATAGGGGGGATGTTGTTGAAGGCGTTACCGTCTGTCTTTAATAAGATGAGTCTCTGTATGTCTGTCTGCATGCATGTCCTTCGACTGTCTCAACAACCGTTCACCCCATTGACCTCACGCTTTCTGAGGACCCAAGGAAGTTTGGAAGAGTTGTTCTCCAGAATGTGGAAGGCAGCAACAGCAGAGACCAAGCGATCGTTCCAGACAGTCTGAACGGGCGCTGCACTGGCGGGTGTATTGCTGAGGACCCGAGGGACTGCAGTGTTGAGTGTGACGTTCTGAACAGGCAATGAACAGGCACTGCACTGGCGGCTGTTTTGCTGAGGACCCAAGGACATGCAGTGAACCGACGAGTGAAAAGATGTTTGGATAAGGGATTTCTCGAGAAAGCTGCAAACTGCAATACCGGAGGCCCTGCCATGGGCCCGGTCTTGACACACACCTTTACTTCAGCACCTCCGACCGCTCTGTACCTACACAGCCCAATACCTTCACCCTGCACTGTGTGTTTTTAGAACCTGTTGGTCATAGCCAGCATTCAGTCTTTTTTTATAGAGATTTGTGCCACAGTAGCTCTTCCTCGGGATGGACCAGACGTGCTCGTCTTTGCTCCACACGTGCATCAATAGGCCTTGGCCCATGAGGCTGTCGCCCAATCACCGGTTGTCCTTCCTTGGACAGCGTTTGGCAGGTACTAACCGCTGCACTGAAAACACCACAAGATTGGCCGTTTAAGAGATGCTCTGACCAAATCGTCCAGCCACACGATTTGGCCCTTGTCAAAGTCGCTCAGATCCTTACACTCATTTTTCCTGCTTGAAGAACCGACTGCTCACCTGCTGCCTAATATATCTAAGCCCTTGACAGAGGCCATTTTACGAGATGATCGATGTTATTCACTTAATGTTAGTGAAGTGTCCCTTCAGCAACGGATGTTATGGCTGCGACCGGGAGCGGGGGTTTGAATGTGGAGTTGTACTCCCTGCCCGTGTGCTTCCAGGATCTTTCTCCTTCCGTCGGATGGTCTCAGAGCAAACAGCAAGAACCAATCCCAGAACTCCAATAGGAATTTATTAAAAAAAATGCTAGAACTTCCCTGGGCCCTCTGCATTCCGACAGCTAGTGCTCTCCTGACACCCGCTAAACCCAGGCCCGTCCATCAGACTGCAAGATAGTGATCCATCACCATCCAGGGAACAGCATGTGTGTTGCAACCAAGGAAAGGAGATTATATTATGCAGTTCAGCAATGTCTCATTCTGGGCATTGGTGTGACCTCCCGCTTTGGTCATGAGCTGTTGTTGCTCCTTGACATGCCCTCCTCACCCCGACACTTACCCTGGAGCTACACTGAGCGTCCAAGCATTGCGTTGTGCAGCGCAGCGTAGCCTGTCGACCTCCTCCACCCACCACGTCTGTAGCACGACAGGAGCCACACATCTGGTGTTAAGGACACAATGTTCTGTGTTTTTTAAGACCCCGGGTTAATGTTTATATTGTCTATGTCCAGAGGAAATCAGCCATGAATTTTGGTCGGCCCGCCTCCTCCAGTGGTGAAGGCACTTTCCCTAAGTTGGCACTAGGCCGACTCAGTTGCAGCAGGACTTTCTGAGGACCCCAGCTTCCATAGTCGGAGAGTAGACCTGCCTCTAAAAACCGCACGACAGGACAAAGCATTGATCAACCCTTAGAGAGATCACTCAGGCTCTATTGTGGGTGACGGTCATAAAAGGAAGAAACATTGCTACCTGTTTTACCAACCTTTTATTATTAGAAGGTCAACCTTTATTTTTTTTCGCTTGGTTTCAAGATTGAAATAGCTGCCAAATACTTTGGTTTTTGAGGTAGCATCCTAGGACAGCTCAACATAAACACACTGAGCTTCTCACTACCACCCATTCCACTTCCAACATACCTGGGAGTCTCGTGTGTATTGCGAATAAAAAATAATCAGAACACCCCAACCCCTCGTCTCATGTAGCAATATTAATATTGTCATGGTAATCATCCTTAATCCCTGAGGGTTATGGCCTGGAGAAGGGTTCTAGAACTCCTTGACTCTGAGATCAGTTTGATTCCCATTATTTAACTGACAGTTATGTCATGTATGTCATGCAGAATGGCACATTGTTAGATCCATAAGATTTACAATATAGGATACTTATTTTCCATGTCCAATGTTGGAGACCTTTCATCATATTACAGAGGAATATAACGCAATGTATTTCTGTTTTAATAGAATAGCATTATTTACTACTCAAAAGTCATTACCCCAGTACCCTGCTATATAACAGCGGCAGACACGTACACGTATACAACGCTGTTATGTTATTATATTTGAGGTACAAAACCTACTTACTCCAGATAGATTCCAGAGAGCCTTTTTGTGGCTGGTTTGCTGATCTGTTATTCTATTGAGTGGCCATCATTATTGGACTTGTCAAGTTGTCTGGTTCAGTATATTTCTCTTTCGGATTTTGAGTCTTATTTTTTCTGTCTGGTGGATATCATTATTTTTCAGGGTGATGTCTTATTCTACCTTATCTATTTCTGCTCTCCTCTCGTCCTCTGCGCCATCTTTTACCCCCTTATATTATCCTCTCCCTTCAGTGGGGTTGCTAAGGAGATGGTTGGCACTTGACAACAATTGTGGACTTTGGTGAGGGTTTCTAACCTAGCAACAGCACACACATACTTTCTCTCTCTCGCTCGCTGGCACACACACACACACACACACACACACACACACACACACACACACACACACACACACACACACACACACACACACACACACACACACACACACACACACACACACACACACACACACACGCATGCGCACACACACAGACTCGGTCTGGGCAGTGCCCTTCCTTGCTGCCAGCGCATTCCTTTGCCTGCAGCACCTTAGCAGCGCTAGCTTGCGAGCTGCCTAGCCTAGGTTAGCGGTGCCGGTGTCATTCTCAGCTATCTGGTCCCAACTTGTAGTCATAGCAGCCCAACGAAACCAGGCTGGGGCAAAATCCAACCTATTGCTTTCACTCGGTTGAACCTTGTGTAGCGTTAAATGTATCGGGGAATTAGCTCATCAGAGGGTTAGCAATTTGCATCTCTGTCCAATGCTAACTATCACAAAACGATTGCACCAGTTGTACGCTGGTGATATATCTAGCATAAAAAACACAACTCTTTTGCTTCTCAATGGTTAAATCTATCTTTCCCCCAAACAGAGGAGGAAGCTTTCCCCCAAAGCTAGTTACATGCGGCTCGAGTCCTGAGGCTGTCTAATAATAATCACTGCTGGGATATTGACTCTGCAGTCCGCCCTGTGGCGTATTAAAACTCTATTCATGAGAGTTAGTGAACCGTGCACCTTGGTGATGCACCACTGTCGTTGTTGGACAGCCATCATTTACAAATTGTATTTATTTATTAACTCGACTTTTTTGCGTCCAAGAAATTAATTCCCCTTCCATTTCCCCTCTCTCATTCTCGTCTCACTCTCGTTCTCTCACTCTTTCTCTCTCTTGGTTATCCTTTCTCTTTCTCTCTCTCTCTCGCTCTCTCTCTCGCTCTCGCTCTCTCTCTCTCTATCATTTTCTTTCGTTTTATCGCACTCTCACTCTCGTTCTTGCTGGTACTCTTGTTCCTTCTCCTTCTTTTTTTCACTCACACATATTTCCTGCTGTGTTCTCAGTAGTCCAGCAGTGACCTGGTGCGTCATGGAAATAGCAGCGTGTGTGTGTGCGTGTGTGTATGAGCACTTTCAGTCTATAGCCTCTTTAGTCTTAGAGCTACAAGTTATTAGCGGTCTAGGTTTGTGGTATGGTTGTCCAACTGTCTAGTCATGTAGGCCAATTTCCCAGAACTAACCTAAAGATATAGAGAGTGGTAGAGAAAGCTTGTCCCAATCATACTATTATTGCAATATTACATATGGGAATAACCACAATATGCCTCACAGATGAGTTAATAGTATCATGAGCTTATTCCAATATTGTAGCCATGTTCATAATGATTTGTATCGCTGACCTCCGCTTGCTTTGTTTGAATATATCTTGAGGATGAACTTGAACTTGAACTCAAAGTGAGCGGTTTAATAATAGTTTGAGAGATTATAAGAACATGCGAGTTGTGGAGCGCTCTCTGATCTGTCTTTTAAACGCACACATACATTCTTCTTACATACACACACTGAGCCTGTCAGCTGTCATTTTGAATCATCGTCTTCTGTACAAAGCTTGAGCGTGTGTGCGCGTGTGTGTGTGTGTGTGTGTGTGTGTGTGTGTGTGTGTGTGTGTGGGAGGGCTTGAAAGGAAAGCTCAAGTGGAAGAGAAATGTGTGAGAGAGAGTTGAGAAAGAGAGTGACAGATATTTCAACTGTAAAAATAACATTTCATTCTCGGTAGTTCATTATGGATGAGGTGTCTGGAAAGTGATGTCTGGTTGTCTTTGTAATGTAAATGTCATGGTGTTTGAACCCTGGCTGTCCAGAATGTTGATGTATATTTTATTTCTGGTAGACATGGGAGCAATGGGCATAACGTCCAGCAGTGGTAGGCCTGAATGTCTTCAGGGTCCAGATGTAAGAAATCTGCTGATGATTTTAGCCTTGGTAACATAATGAAATATGGTTGGATGGTTGGTTGATTTGATCTGTATCTTGAAATAAAAAAGCATTTTATCATTCAGTATGAAGCATGTTCTATTTTCCTTTGCACAGCAGAGCAGATTGTACGGTAGAACCTCAGTATTCTTTAACTAAGTACAAAGTATGTGTGTTATATAATGTTCTGTTTCTGACCCTTAGATAGTATTCGATCTATTGTTTTAATTATAAAATGTAAATGTAAATGGTGGCTACTCTGCATACGATTCTGGTAAAATACTGACGTGCCTTTAATTTTATTAACGTTCTTCCTCCACTTCTTCCTTCCATCACGTAACCCTCTTTTATTCCTCCGTTTTGCTCCACTTCACTGATGCAGGTTTGCCAAAGTCCTTCCCATTGGACAACTCTCTGTTTGACAGCTGGCTGGCCCAATCGGTTCAGATCACAGCGGACGACATGCTCAGCGGGTGGGCCCTGAGCTCCCAGCACCAAGACAAGAGCGCCAGCCTGCTCTCTGACCAGGTATGGACCGATGAACGATGAACTCAAAACAAACTGCAAATTCCAATGTTAAGAGCCCCTCTTGGCCGGCCCTCGCTGTCCCCTCTGGAATGCACTCTGGCGGTCTATTGATTGCAAGGAAATAACGTATCGAGTGTCTGTCTGAATTTAAAACTAAAGTGCATCCAATATACTTCTGGTTATAGACTGGTAAAAACTTGTTCAACTAGAACGACAGTGACAATTAGTTTTTGTTGAACGTGCCAGCCTTTCTTCCCCCTTAGGAGATGTTCTCTTTCCTCCGCTGATTTTAACCCCTTTAATGCTCCTTATACTCTTTATTTTTTTCCCAATCCTTCCTTTGGGTTTGGTCTCTTTGTTCTCCTCCCCCCCCCTGCCACCGCCCACCTCTGCTCCTCCACTCGTCTGATCTTCACCCGCACTTCTCTCTCTCTCTCTCCCTCTCCCTCTCTCCCTCTCCCTCTCCCTCTCCCTCTCCCTCTCCCTCTCTCTCTCTCTCTCTCTCTCTCCCTCTCCCTCTCCCCCTCCCCCTCTCTCTCTCTCTCTCTCTCTCGCTCTCGCTCGCTCTCTCTCTCTCTCCCTCTCCCCCTCTCCCAGCTCCTGCAGGGCGAGGAGAGCCTGCTGAACCTGATGATGGAGAACTCCATGCACTCTGCCTGGAAGACCCCCCAGCTGGGCCGCAAGCCCCGCTCCCGCAGCCTGCCCCGCCCCGCCGCGCCCACCCTGCCCCACACCCCGCGCTCCGCCGCCGCCGCCGCCGCCACCGCCACCGCCACGGCCGGCCCCACGGGCGCCACCGGCCTCCCCGCCGCCGAGAGCCCCCGGGGCGCCGCCCTGGGCGAGGAGAAGCCCAGCCCCGCCCGGAGGGGGGAGAGGTCCCGCAGCGCGTCCTCCAAGACGCCCCATCACCCCCACCCCCAGCAGAGCCGGAGCGTGGAGCCCCAGAGGGACCCCCCGCCGCAGCCCCCCATCTCCAAGATGGACTCGTGTCACATCTCGGAGGAGCTCGAGCGGGGGCCGCGGGAGGGCCTGCAGGCCACCGACGGGACCGGGCCCGGGGCCACCTCCGCCGCGCTGGCCCCCGGCCTCACCTCCGCCTTCACCCCGTCCAAGTCCCCCAGCGCCGGGACCCCGGGGCCCGGCGCGGTCTCCCTCCCGCCGCGCGCGGGGGCCCTGCGGCTCCGCCTCTCCCGCCAGAGTAAATCCAGGGGGAGGGGGGGCGGGGCGGTGTTCGTGGCGAGGGTGGGGTCCAGGGAGAAGGAAGCGCCCCTCCCAGCGAAGGAGTCGTCCCGGTTGAACTCTGCCGAGACCGACGGGTTCTTCTCTGACGGCGATCAGAGCGACTCGGAGACGCGACCCGCCGACCGCAAGCTCCACCTGGCCAAGTTGCATTCTGGGAGCGAAGACCTGCTGAGAAGGAGCGTGCTGGCGTCATAAGGGACAGAGACACTCCCGTACCGACCTGGACACACATTCACACTGGGCAGCAGCCGGATGCTGACACATCAAGGAGTCCAGGTTTAGACCCTCGATCTAATCCCCCGGCCACAGGCATACGACCGAGGGGAAACCTTCAATGATCCATACCTTCTTTCTTTCTTTCTTTCCAGCCTGTTCTAAGCCGTTCATGAGAAGCTACGTTTCAGACAAATAGGAAATGGTGACTTTGTTCATTTTCATTATTTAAACTTTTGCCCCCTTTTTACCTTTCCCAGTGTCTAAAGAATTCATCTTTCTAGAAGCCTCCTATGTTACCTGGTAACTGAGTTTGGATCTGAACACTTTCGGGGGGGGACTAAGTGTTCCTTAAGCTGGCCTTTTTTTTCTTACCTTTGTGGAATCTTTGTCTTCTTGGATGTGTTGATCCTGACGGCGTGTGGGTTCAGAGCTGAGCTCCGCTGAGAGGATCTGTGAGAGACAGCGGCGTTTACCGGGCCTTTTAGCTTGAACAAAACCCCAACTTATCATCTAGACTCATTCAGTGATGGACCTGTTTGCTACTCGTGGTGATTGCTATGTAGCCTTTATTCTCAATAGACGCAGAGGACCTTCAATATTTATTATCCAAAGTCCTTTATGGCAAAATCAACTTGGAAAATAACTCCCATCCCCAAATCAACTGGGTAGAAAACTGGCTTGGCCCCAATCCTGTTGTCAATTAAAACCGTCTCACACACACAGAAACACACACACACACACACACACACACACACACACACACACACACACACACACACACACACACACACACACACACACAGAAACACACACACAGAAACACACACACAGACACAGAAACACACACACAGACACAGAAACACACACACAGACACAGAAACACACACACAGACACACAGACACACACACACTTGACCCAGATACTCCCATGAGCCAGCCCCTTTGCTCTCTTTTCCAGCAGTTATGTTTCGTATGCACTCAGTCCCCGTCCCCTCGGCTGGAGTTCCAGGGACTCATGCTTTGTCCTCCTGAATCACGGGGGGGGAACACACATTTAAACTCTGTGCCTTTCGTCGCCGCGAGTCCCCACAGCCCCCCACGCCCCAACACACAAAACAAAGCAACCTTTTCAATCAATCAAACAATCAATCTTCACGTGAGTCAATCAGTCCTTATTCAATCTGATTCGCTCCAATCAAACTGGTAGGAGCCCTGACGGGTCGCCGCGGCGACAGTCTCCTTAATAATTGTTTAGTGCCTAAAACAAGGGAGCTAGAGCAGCGGTCGTCATTAATCAGCGCAGCCATCTGAAGCAATCGCAAAGACGCACACACACACACACACACACACACACACACACACACACACACACACACACACACACACACACACACCTCTCTATAAGTGCAAAGTGCTGCCTTCTTTTTTTTTGGTCTCCCCCGCCCCACTGCAGAAGTAGGTTACTGGCATCCAGAGCCTTTGGAAGAGAGCGTTTGCACTACAATGGCCGCATCGATTCACATTTCCTAGAACTCGACGTGTTGGCAGCGACCACAGAAACAATGCTGTCAAACGGAGTCAACCCGAAACAGCCTGTAGGGTCTTGAGCAGGATCAGATGGACTTCATCAAGGGTAGATCTATGTCTCAATACATCATGTCTTAAAGGCTAGATGAGAGACGGAGAAAGGACACACGAGTGTATCTATGGCCGTCATAAGATTGTAATCCAGTAGGCTAATACACACTCAATGTGCCGCTGGCTCCAGTCACCAGTTACTTAGCAACAGCCATGGTGCAGGATTTTGGAACCAGTAGGTTTGGAAACTGCATGGCCTGGTAGTGAACCGTTCTATCTTTGAATGTCCTATCCGAGAACCAACCCCAGTACCCCATATCATCCACAGAGGCCTGAGCTTACCTTCTGAACTTCAGTTGCTTGTACATTTTTTTGAATTTCCGATTAGTTGTGTTTTTGTTTTCTTAAAGAGGTGTATTTTGTACTTAAGCAGTCTAAGGTATCTTCTCAGGGGTTGAACTTGTTTTAAAATTAATAAATGGTGGAAGAGTTTATTGAAAATAGAAAGATAAAGATGATACATATATACATATTTTATACTCTATATATATATATATATATATATATATATATATATATATATATATATATATATATATATATATATATATATATATATATATATATATATATATATATATATATATATATATATATATATATATATATATATATAATCAATCAATGTGTGCGTGTGTTTAAACTTTACTAATTTGGCACACTTCACTTTGAATTCCAACACAACTACTACTGAGCATGTCAATTCTCTTAGTACAATCCTGACAACTGTCAGCCCTTAAACAGTCTTCTTGAAGAACCGGTGATGTTTTACTCTGCGCTGCGTTCCAGGCGGGCGGGGTTAACAACCGCCAAATGAATTTCGTCTGCAAGGTGGTGGTGAACAAAATCAGCACTGGCTTGACATTAGCTGTTACTTTGTTAAGTATAGTGATAGCTGATGTGTATTTTAACATCCAACCCCCCTCACCTGATACCGGATTCAGCTAAATCAAGCAGAAGAAACTGCCATTTGATTCAGGTCTGTAGACCAAAGTGTATCGTAGACACAGTCTTCTTCCTCTAATCATCTGGAGAGGTGGCTTCCCTGTTTGGTTGTGTTCAGAAACAACCTCCACATAGTACAGATCTGCGGAATAAGGCAGCACAATTCACAAAACCACTTTTTCTTATTTTCACAAAGTTTAATTGGGCGACTGCAACTGCTCGTGCTGTCCAAACCTTTGCCATTGAAACCTGTTTAGACCGGTTCACTTCTCATTGAAACCCGTTTAGACCGGTTCACTTCTCCTTGAAACCTGTTTAGACCGGTTCACTTCTCATTGATCCAACGTCGGCTCATGTTCCGTCAGAAGCTCGGGCATCGGTCGTACTTGGTGATCGGTGTGCCCTCCTAACCTTTAGGGGGTGCTGCTCCACTATAATGTCCACTCCACCATCGTCATTCCCCCATCCTGGACTCTTCCAGACCACCCTCCCCCAGTGGGCCCCACACTGGCCCAGAGCTTCACTGAACTATTAATTAATCACACTGCAGACATACACACAAAAATACAACTTTACGGACATAAAATGCCACCGCTTATGACTCAATGACACACACATGCACACAGAGCTGGAATAACAGGGTTGTCATGTAGAAGATTATTTATTAAAAAAACGTTGCACCTTTGTTGACCAGTGGGTGCCGGTCCGCTCTGCAGCAGAAGAACACGGAACACAACTGTTCTGTCCCACCGCAGACACCTTGTCTGAGCTTACCTACAGGGGCCAATCACACGATGAGCTCGTCACAGTTTACGTCTTCCTTTCTCCTCCGAGGATGAAGACCTGATATAGGAAGTGGACAGCTTACTGGGTTTACTTCAGCGGTTCCACCCCATATGAATGGAAACCATCATAACACACACACACACACACACACACACACACACACACACACACACACACACACACACACACACACACACACACCACAACAATAATACTTATACTCGTGGTTTGGAGACAGATTTAAGGTGGAGTTGGTGGGAGTCAATCCCCCAACAGAATACTCCACCGTGTGGTTTAGTAGTTTAGATTTTTTGTTTCGGTGTTGCTTAGACAGTGATATGTAAACCTGGTTTCAATATTCAATGTTCAGAGTAGCCTGACTTTGTAGACGGTGTTATTAGAAAAAGGTGTTTCATATACAGCCTTTACCTTTTTAGTAGCAAAACTAGGGATGCACAATGTTGAAGGAAACTTTTAAACTCTTTCATGTAGCTGATTTATCGCCATGGATGAAGGAAAGCCCTTTTGAAACAGGTTGCCATTCTTCACAAAGGTTGTTCGCTAGTTTTCGGATGGGGATTCCAGCTTTGTATTTGAACATAGCAAACGCTTCTGGTTTTGTAACCTGTGTTCAAGGAATAGCACCGAGCACCAGAGGACTTTGTTGATGTTCCCCCGAGACTTTTTATACCCCATAAGTGTGTGAACATTATGAACAACCTCTATGATATCTACATGAGAGTACTGCAATGTTTTCAGAGTATTTCTGGGACATTGTGCAGCCCTAGTAAATACACATAGATTATATGATATGATATTATATTTACAGTGTGGCTTCAATGCCCTCTCCTTCTGCTTCATAGTTCACCGCTGAGACTCTCCGAATATCTCCAAGCGCACCACCTTCATCTAGTGTCCAGGGAGGGGTGGGTCATGTTAAAGTGCTGGTGTGGGCGTATGGACAACACAAGCTTGGTGTGAGCTGAGGCTTTCAGGTTTGCTGTAACTTGGTGCTCTCATGTTGCATGCCCACGTCTGAAAGTGTTTTCTCCTGAACCAGTTTCTGTGCGGTGAAGCCCAGCACACAAGGTGTTTCTGTAATTGTTAGGGGCTCTGTGTACGTTCTTTATGCGGAGGAAGGACATATCAGTACAGTATCAGTCCTTGGACAGAAGACGCCGCAGAAGATGTTAAGCTGGCCTGGGAAAAGATGATGTCATGAAGGCCGTCCCTAGGCCAGTTTCAGACTCTTCTCCCCTAACCGCCTTCTAATGCCCATCAGCGGACGGCTGGGCTTGTTGGTCAGTCTGACAGCTTGACATGCTAGAAGGCCACCGTGTCTACTGGTGTCCCCTGGGGATGCGGTGGCCTTTTGTTTACCTTGGTCCCCTGGTCCAAGGCAATGAGAAACAGAGTGATGCGTTGGCCTGATTCCTGGAGGCACCTGGAGATCGTTTGGATTCTGTCTGGTACTTTTTCCTATGTGCTAGCTGGCTTATTCAGTAGAGACTGGTTCAGGTCTTGTAAATAGAGTTTTGATTGGCCAATGCTGCAGACTCTCCTGTCTTGAATAAATAGGAAACAATGCCAAGCATTCTTTCTTTCCGATTTAACGTTTTCCATGTCTTTAAAAATTGACTCAATGGCACTTTTGTGGACCAAAACATTCACCTTTAACAAAAAGCAACACATAAACGTAGCAAATAAACCAAATATTGGTAAGTTAAACTAGCTGTTATCATTTATTATAGATATGTTCTGGCCAAATGCTAACTCTTTTAAACCACGGATTTGATGTACTGTATAAGTAGCTTAAGGATTGATATAAAAACGATTTATCAGATAATGCACTTTTGAAGTTGGCTGGGCTTCAAAGTTTATGCCTCAATCAGCTTCACACTAGATATCACAGCCACAAGACTCATTTGTTTAGTATCCAGCTAATGTTTGGTTAGCCAGGATGCAAAAAAAAAGCTTAGTCATCCAATACAAGACGCTGAGGACCGCTGACTCAACACAGAACGGGTCTGCTTCCTGTCTGCCATCATTGTCCTCTCCTTACTCTATTGTCCAACGCCAGCCCCAACATCCCCCCCCCTCCACACACACACACACACACACTCCGCCGTTTAGCTGGACTTTCTACACACCTTCAATAACGTTTAATACTGCACGACTGCACTGCTTACTTCTATTACTACTGCTACTACTAGAGGCACACAGTTCTTTTGAATAGCCGTGTTGTGGAAAGCAAGCTGCTCTCCACCTCTGGTTGTGGTCGGTGCTTTAGCTGGCTGCAGAGGCTGGTATGAAGGCAGAGCGCTGATCCACCTCTGGTTGTGGTCGGTGCTTTAGCTGGCTGCAGAGGCTGGTATGAAGGCAGAGCGCTGATCCACCTCTGGTTGTGGTCGGTGCTTTAGCTGGCTGCAGAGGCTGGTATGAAGGCAGAGCGCTGATCCACCTCTGGTTGTGGTCGGTGCTTTAGCTGGCTGCAGAGGCTGGTATGAAGGCAGAGCGCTGATCCACCTCTGGTTGTGGTCGGTGCTTTAGCTGGCTGCAGAGGCTGGTATGAAGGCAGAGCGCTGAACCACCCACAACCCTTTTAGTTTGTTTTGCTTTGCTTCAGCCCGGTTACATCACAGCGTGATATCATGATCGTTCCACTCCCCTGGCTTCACCCCTTCCGCACCCTACCCACACAACCCGTCAGCTCCCTCCCCATTCAGATCATCTCCCCCTCTGCCTCTCCTCCTCTTGCATAACCTTGTCACCATTGTTGCCCTTGATTTGACCCTCCCTGTAAGTACCACTCCACCCCGCCACCCTGTTTCATGTGATTTCCCTCTCGCCCCTCACCCACTTATCTCCCCCTCTCCTCTCCCTCTCCTTCCTCACACTGCTGCCATTTCCCTCCATCTTCTTTTGAAATTAAAGTGAAGGACAATCGGTGGGGAAAAGGAACTCTGTTGCTTTAAGGAAAAATAATAGACTTGTGTGTTGACTGAGAGGGTGTGTGTGTGTGTGTGTGTGTGTGTGTGTGTGTGTGTGTGTGTGTGTGTGTGTGTGTGTGTGTGTGTGTGTGTGTGTGTGTGTGAGACACACTTCTCTGCTCAACTCAAAAAGAGAGAGTGAGGTAGTGAGCGCTGGGGTGAGGGAGGGAGGGGGGGGACGGGGTGAGGAGGAAAGGAGACATCCATAAGAAGAGGAGGGAGAGGGCGTTAAGAAAGGACAGATGCAGAGAGAGGGGGAGGCGGGTGCTGTACCGCAGCCAGAGAGCTGGAGAGAGAGAGAGAGAAGAGAGGACAGCTTGTTCTTTCCCCTGTGTTCTGTTTGTAGCCCGTCCATACTGTCGAGTTAACAAGCAGCTAATATAAACTCCACCAGGCTCTTCTTTGCTCCCTCCGTGCCATTCTCTGGGCTCTTTATCGCTTTCAGATGTTCTGTGTTCGGCACTTCCCTCCCTTTCCTCTCCCTTCATATTTGCATTATTTGGTTGGAGAGGTGTCTCAACCATCAAGAGTTGCCCCGGAGCCCCGCCCATCCATGCTGGTTCAACCAATCACGACAATCAGCATCCACACCCTGGAGGTTCCTCTTGGTTGAAGGCCAACGAGAGTTATTGTAATTGCATGAGTCGTGCAGACTCTCTCCTCTCGAAGACGGCCCCCTTCCAGTGTTTTGAACAGTCAAATGAAGTGTCTTATGAAATTGGCATTAATTGCTGTGCCACTTCACGCGACCATCTGTCCAGAAACAACAACCGCAGCATGCTAATGTTGAGACACGCCGAGAGACGGAGGGGGAGGGCCTGCTGGAATCTGCCTTCCTGAGGCAGACCACGTACTGTGTGTGTGTGTGTGTGTGTGTGTGTGTGTGTGTGTGTGTGTGTGTGTGTGTGTGTGTGTGTGTGATCATGGGGTGTGTGTGTGTGTGTGATCATGGGGTGTGTGTGTGTGTGTGTGTGTGTGTGTGAACATGTGGTGGCGGTCAGCAGATTCCCAAACCCGGGCCTTGGGTCGTCTAGCCTGTTGGTTCATTAGAAGTAAAGCCTGCTCCCCATTGGTCCCCCTCTCTCTCTCTGCCCTTCCCACTCTGCTTGATTACTCTCCCCTGTACTGATCTCTCCTTGGCATCTGCTTCTCCCCCGAGCCTCCTCCTCTTGTTCGCCCCCCTCTGTTTTCCTCTCCCTGCCTTCAACTGGAGAACAAACATGTGTCTGTTTCCTCCGAGTCCGTTTATTTATCGGACTCCAGTGTCCAAACCTCACAAGCACAGCCAGGAAATATAGGCTTTGATTACATAAATCGGGAAAACTGCAGTGTGTGTGTGTGTGTGTGTGTGTGTGTGTGTGTGTGTGTGTGTGTGTGTGTGTGTGTGTGTGTGTGTGTGTGTGTGTGTGTGTGTGTGTGTGTGTGTGTGTGTGTGTGTGTGTGTGTGTGTGTGCGCGCTGTGTCCATTCCATGGCTAATTGCGGTTAAAACGTGTTCAGCTTGCGTTCTCGTCTCCCTGAGATAATCTCCCTCCCCTCTTTCAGAGATCTGGAACATTCTTTCAAACTATTTATTCTCCCTCACACTGCACCATAATCTCTTCCTCTCTCTGTGTCTGTCTCTCTCTTTTTCTCTCTCTCGTTGCATTTCTATCTTGCTTCTTCCTAGTTGTCAACTGCTTTTTCCATCCCCCCCCCCACCCTCCACCACCACACACCTCTCCCTCTCCCTCTGCAGTACCTCCAGGCCCAGTCAGGCCAGTGAGGAGCTGGCTGTTTGTCCCGTTTAATAGGAAACTCTCTGACATGTCTCCCTCGACCTGCGGTTGCCAAGTCCCTCTCCTCAGGTTTAAAGAGTTCCCAGAAGTTCTGGCTTCCAAAACGTTTTTATTGGTTTCGTTCGTTTGGATTTTGTTGATCTCCTCAGTTGGATTGAGTGTAAGCACTTGAATGATCATCTTATTAGTGGTGCAGGCTGGGAGTGGCCTGTTTTAGGTAGTGATCCTATCTTTAGAACTGTTTTAACAACCATGCACTGCTCATGTTTAGCTAGTTTGCATTCTGTTCTAGTTTTCTTATCAGCAGGTCTCTTATTTTTGTAAGTGTACCGTATTTGCTTTTCGTTATCCTATTGGTCATATTCATGCACTATTTCCATTATCCTTGGTCATAATCATGCACTATTTTCAATATCATTGGTCCTATTTACGAGCTATTTATCAATATCAATCAGCTTCCTTTTGGGAGTAAAAGCAAGCTTGGCACAGGCTCCGCCTCCAGCGGTCTTCAGTAAGACGTTCTTCAGTTAGACGTTCTTCAGTAAGGCGTTATTCGGTAAGGCGTTTTTCGGTAAGGTGTTCTTCGTTAAGGAGTTCTTTAGTTAGGCGTTCTTCAGTAAGACGTTCCGGACCCTCCCCCCTCTGCATCACTTCTTCAACACGATAATATGAATGTTGCAGGAGGCCATCCTTCTGTATTCTTTGTTTCGAAGAATGTTGTGCCATTTGTTAATAGCTAAGAGAAATATCGAACATATATTAAAAAGAGCTATTTTAAATTATTTTTTGGGCTTTTTTTTGCTATATTTATTTTCTTGTATTAGAATCTTCTTTGTAGGAGGGAAAAACTAAAAGTGTATTTTTCATTAGTGCGAAAAACCTATTTTCTTCCTTTTTGTACAAATTCAATGTTTAAGCGAAACTTTAAAGAGCAATATGATGATGCTGACGACAAATGATGTTTCCTGTGACTGTATCTGCATGCTGTTTGTGTTGCCTTAACGACGGCTGCATCCTCCCTCCCCTTCCTCCCCAAACTTTGTCTCATCCCCTGAAGTCCCGCCCTCATCTGGTGGTGTCCAATCCAGTTCAATCCAGCCCAGTGCAGTCAATAAAGCAGTGCTTTCTGTGTACCAAACGGTCTTGTTCTGTGTATCTTTTCATCTGAAAGCCTACCTTAGGGAAATATGATCACTTACTTATAATAAAGAAGCCTATTGGCTTGATAGTTACTTTTGATACAATTTTTTGACTAGGCCTCTTTCTTGGGTGTTTTTGGTAGATAACATACCCAAAGTAAGTTGAGTACACATATCTCCTATCTAAAAGGAGTCGAATGTTCTCTTTGTAGCAACATAAAGATGAGACCTGTGACAGTTTTTGTCCATGAACCTGGTAGCCTACAATGCATAAATGAGTGGATTTTGAAAGTGAATACGACCTGTTGCATTGTCGGTGGGGAGCCCTATACTACTGAAGGCCAAAGGACAACATCTTATGAGGAGGCCTACTAGTTGATCCCGATAAAGTAAAGCAAAATATGACAGGTTTTAGTGGAGGTAGGTTTGGCAGTCTCCAAATTAAAACAGTAAATCCAACTTAAAAATTACAAAATGAACGTGATGACACAAACCGGTGGATATCTCGAGAAGCCATTGATCAAGACATTCGACCCCTATTGACGGTCACGGCAAATGACACAATTGCACATCGCAGTTGCACCACATGGCCTCCAGATGGAGATAAAGGCCGTGTGTTCTGATCAGAGGCATTTAGCGTATTTGCTGTGAAACCCTCAGCTGAAGTCACTTTCCTGTCCTCGGGTAATCCACACACCCCCGTTACTGCTTGGGTCAGGCAATCGGCCTCGCCGTTGTGTGTCCCGTAGACCTACTATACACCTTGAATACAGCCTGATGAGGTGGGGCGACTCAGGGAGCATATTAATTAAACCTGACAAAATAAGAGTGGTGGGATAGGGGTGCTTCATAATTGTTCTTCTTATTATAATCAGGGCTTTAAATAACCCATTATCAGCCAAAGAAGGTTAATATATCCCGTCACTACAACGCTCACTCACAGGTCTCTTATTCGTGATTGGCGTACAACAGAAGTGTAGGTGACCATCCAAGTCAAATGCCCTCCTCTCCTGCCCCCTGGTGGAATGACACTTAAGCTAATGGTCTGAGGTTGTGTACACGTCACCAAGGTGCACTTGCAGTTTATATTGTCGTCGTAATATAAAACTGGATTATACTATTTTATGCCATTGACTTACATTGCCTTGTTGTGTAGTTCTTTGTTTCTGCTGGCAGAGCTCTTCACTGGTTTACGTTTATATTCTAAGTGTCTTCTGCTAGAGAGGAAAATGTAGGCCAAGCAGACCAACAGTCAAGGGTGTCCGTTTTTGCGTAGGCTACATGAAGGTTTTTGTGAATTGTGTGTGTGGTACATGCGTCTGCATCATGGACATATCGTGAACAAACAAGGTTATTGTTCCCTTTTGTAGATATATTCATGTGTTTGTGTATCTGTGTGCGTAGGTTCATGTGTCTGTTCAAACTTCCATGAGTGTGTGTGCTGCAGATATCATGATTTCTCCGCAGCAGCAGATGCCCGTTCTTCTCTGACACCACGACTAGCAGCCTGTGCTGCTGCAGTTGGCTCTGTCTATTCCCGTCGGTGTGTGAGAGATGCTTGAGGAGGGCGAGAGATTTAAGGGGGTCCACAAAGTGAGCAATATGAGAGAAATAATAGCGTCGGAATGGGCTGAGAAGAGAGCTCTTCAGAGACTTAATGAGAGAGGGGTTGGATTGAACAATGCAGTGCAGTAATGCTGGGTGCTAATCCCCACTGACGTGTGTGTTTGTAATTACCCTTTGCTCCTGGTTGCAATTTGAGTGTGTGGCAGATATTCTGTGGCTATAGAACAGAGGCTAAGGATAACAAATATATTTAGTTTCAGGCAAGTGTCTTGCCTTACTTGGCAAAATTACTGTTGTCTCAAAAGGCTCCACAAACTTCCATTCAAGAGGTATAACAGCCCCACCCTGAACAAGAACCGTTGCAAAAACCCAAAGGAGGAGGAAACCTTGACTGCCACATAAGGATCACTCCACTTAGGCTAGTGGTGCATAAACTTTAGAGCTCATAGAAAAAGTTGAAGGCAAACTCACCAATGAGAAGAGTAAGGAATATCATACATGGGATGGACAAAAAAGTTGGATTCCATTGACCAAAAATTAGCCAGGAGCGGTCTCAAGTCAAAGTGGGGGTGGCATTTCACTCCCTAATAGATGACAAACGGCCATGCCAGTTCCAACCAATCACACACAAATAATAAACCTAAAAGAATAAACCATCGTGGTTAAAATGTCCTCATATTGATCAATGACAGAAGACATAGGCTACTAGACATGCATCATGCTAAGACCAGCCGGGTGTCGGAGAATTTCTGCAGGCGATTGGTTGCTTCAAGCACTGTAGGCGCTTCGGTGAGGCTGTGATGAAGTTCACTATTTATTGGTCCGTGTCTAGACAGTAACGAACATCCCTGACCAGTGGCGTAACTATCGGTAAGCAGGGTATGCGGGCGCGTACGGGCCCGGGCCAATCAGGGGCCCGCCCGTCGGTCTTCGAAATGTTCCACTTACGATACTCTCAATTGAGAATGCCCGTGCGCGTCACCTGGACGTGAAGGACTTAATTGACAACTTCGCTCAGAGGAAAGCCCGGAAAATGCAGCTATGATGTAAGTAAGCACATTTTTATCTATTTAAATGATCGGGTATTGCCTTTTAGATTGTATTGTGTCTTTGGTGTGCAGTTCTTCCGTACCCCTCCCCCGTCAACAATCGCTCCGAACCCCCCCCCCCCCCCCCCCCCCCCCGTCGTCGTCGTCAACAAGGCCCGCCTTGAACATCCTGCATACGGGCCCGTCGTTGCCTTGTTACGCCACTGTCCCTGACCATAGTCAATCGCGTTTGTAGTCTACAATCAGACATGAACTCACTATTGCATGCGGGTGTCTTCATAAACAAATGAAAACATTCGGGAGTATGCAATAATACACATTATTCTAAAGAGGTCAGAGATTCCGTGCGCAGCCCCGCCTTCTCCAGTGAACCAAGAAAGCATGCTCCGTGACGAACGGGGGATTTGTTTTACACGGGAAACTTGAGATAAGAAGGTGAAATCGCCAGGCCTGCCAAGCTGTGACCAAACCGGCTTGGCAGTGTAAAAAGACCTATAGCCTACTTCATCCTGCCCAACAATATGGGCAGGATCTAGACCAAGCTCTCCTTGGTCTAGAAAGATCCTCGGGTCAGCAGTAGCCGTGTGTCAATGCCTAGCCTCTGCGTTTGAATTATGGAACGTTGCATTTTTTATGCCTACAAATATTCTAGACTAGAGAGTGCACGTCAATTAATGAAACCTTATGCGGAATCAGATAAAGTCGGCTCTCTTTGCTGCGCAAAGCATGTTTCAGAAGTCAGCAGATTAAGATAAATGTAGTTGTCACACAAGCTATTTTAGATTTTTGTTAATATGGAATTATTTCAGGGGGGAAAATGCCGTGAAAAAATCTATGCACATTGCATTCAGGATTAGGACTGATACATATCGGCCTAGGCCTAATCAATTGTGTTTTAATGTCTTCAGCATTCATATTATTGCAGTCTATTCTTTTCGTATGCTATTCTGCTGTTGGCCTTGATGGGGAGATATTTTAACGCTTTTTTACCCCATTTTCCTGTGACATTCCTGTGCCCATCCTGTACAGAGCCCATTTCAGCACCGTGTCAGTAGACAGTTACAATCCTACGAACGTCTCTTGAGTGCAGTGAACGTGCGTTCATGTTAAGAGGAGTTTCGGGAAACGCTCCAAAGAAATGTACGATGGCTGTTAACAGGGAGGAATGTATGGAAGCCAAAAGGGTCACAACTTTGCCTTACTGTATTCTAATTTAAAATAATTGTAATCATCATTTAGTGTAAAATTTGTTTTTCTAACTTTCATAAAACACTACTCTAAAGCCGATATTAGGGGAATTTTAATTTCCTATTTAACTCATTAAACAGCGCATTCAATGCTGAGTTTTTGATTACATTCAAATGAGCTCTTCTGGATTTTTCTCAGCTAGTAATTATGAACCATCTTCACCCAATCAGCCATAACCAAACACCTCACTAGGCCATTGCTGATCCTTTTAACGTCCATGCTGTGGATTCACTTCACTTTGCCTACGGGGTGTTTAATCCATGTTCACGTCATTAATCAACGTTTAGTCTCGCTTTAATTCTCAGAGTATATTTCCGCCTTCTTCGATCATGTTCAATGTAAATGTAATTTTGTGTTATTGTAGGCCTACATCTATTCTTCTCGATGGTCAGTGTGGCTGTTTCACCAAAAGGCATTAATAATTTACCTAGGCTAATAAAATCAATACCAACAATTGTTAAAGCGCTTCGAGGGGTGTTTAATTGCTGAATCAGGGAAAAATAGTAAAAATGTAGTAAAACTGAATCTTGAAGTGAAGCACGTTTTTGAGAGCAAATGTTTACATATTTATATATACATATATATATGTATACATGACTGGAGATAGAATAGGTTAATTCACTTGAGGTGGTAAACAGTCTGGTTATGTTTTTGAATTGTTTATTCTCTCGCCGGAAGGACTATCAAGAAGGACTAGGCTACTTTGAGATGCCCCTGGACTCCCCATGTTTGTTTCTAAAGCAAGCACAAAAAAAAATGAAGTTGATTTTTTTTTAAATAAGATTCGGGACCCGAAGAGAACTGAAAGCTGTCTACTGAAAACATCTTTCTCGAATGCCCCCTGAGTTTGTTGTTGCTGGGACATAGAGGTCAACCAGAAGTGGCTCTATAACCATGTATGTTAGGATAATTGACACGGTCCGTTCGAGTAGTAAAATCGGTATAAGGCCTAATCCGATCTAGCTGTCCCATGTAAAAGCACATGATGGTGATGGTGATCCAAGCTGCCATTTAGGAACCTAGTGTGTGTGGTTAGGGCTGGTTTAACCTGATCACTCAATAAACAGCAGGTGTGCAGCCTCACCCAGCCTCACCTTTTTTTAAGTAAACAAATCTATTGGTGAGGACCCCAATGACATGATCTGATTATCTTTCTGCTTTTTTTTCAGCCAGGTAGTCAGTGACCTGGCTTTGAATAGATCATTTGGATCTTCATTTGGTTGTAGCCTAGTGTGTATGCAAATTATATGGGTTACAAGGTACGCAAAACGGAGATGGAAAACAAACGTCCCACTGCCAAAGTGGGATAGAGATAAGCGGAGAGCAGTGGTTCAACCCCAAATACATTGATGAGTTAGGTATTTTTTCCTCTTTGTGTCTCGACCAGACTGAAATACAATTTGGTTGGAGTTATGTAGGCAAACCAAATGAGCAAGGCACCCAGTAAACATGTGTTGATGTCTACTTTGTCTTAGAGCGAAAATTAAAATGACCAATCAACCGGATTCCTAAGATGACCATAACCGACGTTATTTTATTGATCACTGATGTTGGGCATCCGCTAGTGGATGACATTCGTGCTTTGGATGCATTTGTTCCCTTTGTGGATTAAATGTATCAATGGTTTACAAGTTACACAATCCATGCTAAATGGTCACCATGTAGGTCTTAATGTGACGACTGCAAGAAAAGAAAAGAAGCAAACCATTCACGTTCGTGTCCAGCCTGATATTCATTGCAAACATTTATTACAATAGTTTTAATGATGCAAACAGCAAGTCCCCTTCTGTTGGAACAGCTCATTAAGATGTCATAAGGGACTAAAAGAGACACAGGGATGGGAACAAAAAGCAAAAAAAAGGTGTATTTCTTAATTGTCATTCCATTATGTTTCCTTTAAAAATATTAAAACAAAAGACGGACACATCTCCAATTAGTTAACATTGTTTAACATATTTTGGCATCTGCTCTCCTTGTGTTGTACTGGAATATTGGTCTTCAAAACCCTACAGAAGGCATGCATAATAGATTCTGGTAATGCACATAGATTAAGGGATATCGCTTATTAAAGAAAAAAATATATGTCTATCTATATAATATCCATGTACGTTATTTCGGTACACTTCATATATATATATATATAATGTGTGGTCCCTTCGTAGCGTGTCTCTGGCCCAGCGGTAGAGGCTGCTCTGGGGAAGTCGTTGGTGCTGTCTAATACTCACCTCTAGGGGGAGCTAAGGACTGACTTGTTCTTCACTGTATCTTACTGCATGTCATCATAATCAAGTTGCCAGCTCCTTATATTTTAGCCTGATCACAGTTTGTGCTGTATAAATATTCAATTTTAAACCTTGAAAAAGGTAAAAAAATTGTGATAGCCAATGATAGTTTTTTGTATTTAAAATCTCTTACGTAAATGCATAGTCTATGCAAATATGAAGGCCATCAAGATGCTTGGAGCCACTCAATGCCATGTGCCTAAAAGTATAGAAAACTTTAACATAATGAAAATACCCAACTTTCAGCTACCCTTACAAGAAAACCCTAAAGTCCTTATTTTCAATACATTGAGATAAATGGACGCCTCTATTTCAGTAAAATAACAGCCACACATACACATCTTTAGGGTGCAAGCTATAGAGGTGGCCACATAAGGTTTTTTTATGTTTATTGAACAGGTGATACAAAATAAAAAAAATGTTCTGCAAAAAAAAATGAAAAAAAAAGATTTAGGACCGACAATTAAATACTGGGTCAAGTATCTGCACATCTTTCTTTCCGGTTTAAAAAAGTGTATTGCGATGTATACAACGACACTGCTCTTCCTCGCTGCTCAAACTGATGGTGGGGAGCCGGGGCCATGAGACGGAAGGTGGGAGGGAACACTGCTTTACCAATGGAGCCATGGAATTGATTGACAGGGTCTGATGCATTTCATCAACACACTCAACGGATAGCGGAATGGGACAAGGCAGAAAGAAACTGGGAATGGATTAGTATAAAGATTTCAAGCCTGTGAATGGAAACGCCTCTGCTGCACAATCCATATTAATTTGACCGCTTTGAAAAGAGAAAAAAATAAAATGAACAGGAGATTAACGAGAGATAAATAAGTAAACGTGTGCGTGCGCAAGTGCGAGAATGTGTGAGTTGGTGTTTGTGGGTGTATGCGTGTCAGTCTGTGTGTGTGATTGTGTGTGTCTGTACCTGTGTGTATGTGTGTGTGTGTGTGTGTAACCAAATGTTCGACCAATAAAAGTCTATTGGGTTCAGGTTGTACTGCGTTCTCTCGGCAGCTGGAGGCAGATGTTTCTAATCGAACATGGGCGTGGTTGAGGGGGGTCGGGGGGTGGGCTGGCTATGGTACTTGGTGGCAACGGCAGGGGCGGCTGGTGGGTCAGGCGCCTCCCCCTCCCCATCCCCCTCCCCGTAGTGGTGGGGGGATGGCTGCAGCAGCGGGCGGTCCTTGGTCGTGTTGTTGGGGGGGGGGGGGGGGGGGCTCTTTAGTCGATGTACTGGGAGAGCCAGCGGAAGCCCTCTCCGTAGCCCTGGCGCTTCAGCACGCTGCACATGAACACCTCCAGTGGTCTCGTGTTCAGCTCCTTCATGGGGACGTTGCCCTGCGAGGCAAACACACACACACACACACACACACACACACACCGTCACCGTCACTGTAATGGAAGATTTACTTTGCATCCCTCTGAAGCTTTTCGGTCCAGTTTCATAGGTTATCAGAAGTATTTTTGAAAAGCATTACCTCAATATAGTCATATTTTCGTCATACATTAAGACAATTATGTGAATGCATGGATTCATTTCTTAATTCTCATGGACATGACAGCAGCCAACATGGGGGTGAACCGGCAAAGCAACAGCTAGATCCCTCTACTCAAAGCAGCTGGATCTGAGCAGCTGTTGATGTCGTTGGCTGGGGTTATTTCAAGGTCTATACGTTCGGACACCCGGCGGTTAAACCCAAGATGTGACCCATGGGTGCTAGTGCTCTAGCCAACAGCCAGCCCCGCTAACGTGGAATTCTTCCAGTTTTTCCACAAAACTGAACTGACATCTAAACCGCTTCGCTGGACGACAGCCAGCGTAGTAACGGACCCCTTTGGAGCGGGCGGGTGCACAGTGTCACTCCCATCTCCACAATCCGAGCCCATCGCTCACAAACTGAATCAGAGGGCTACCCCGCCGCGGCCCCTCTAACTCACCTTGCCCGTTGTCTGTCCATACAGTCCAAACAGCTCCCTGAGCTTCTCCTCACTGACGGCTTCTTGTCTGTCAATCTTGTTGCCCAGGATCAGGATAGGCACGTTTCCAATGGTCTCGTCCGTCATAAGTGCCTGTGGGGACGGAAGGGCAGTGTGTTACATAACCACACTGTAAAGGGACCGCGCTCGTTTGGGACTACTGACAATCGAGCAGCAAATAACACCAAATAGGACGAATGCATTTTGCCAAAACTACAGTTCAAGTATTAAACGTAGTTACCACTATGCAATGGAAGCGTATAGAGTTCCTCATTTAGAAACACAGCCTAACCAGGCCTGAGCCTCCCGATGAGGACAGACTGCATGGTGAAACACAGAGTCTTTGTGCCATCCGCGCCCATTAGGAGCGCTGTCCACGGCTTCACTCACGAGCTCAGCCCTGGGGCTGAACACTGTTACATAGTGTAGGGTTCAAGGAGGCCATGGCTTCACGTTGGAGCAAATATGTGGAACTTGCAAGCACTATGGCTGCATTCTTCTTTCCCTATGGCGTCTCCAAAGAGTCACTCGTCTGCCATTAAAGCGATGTGGAAGCCAGCTAGCTTCACATGAAGCAGAAGGAATTCATGGGGAGAAGCCTTGACCCATGAGGTTATATTACAATAGTTTCAACTGACATGGAGATGTGGTAATAATGTAAAATATAAAGCGTTAGCCTACTCTTTTTAGCGCAAACATAAATAAAAAACAAAAAAAACGCTTAATCAGCTAAACCCTGATCACATGTTCAAGCCATATATGGGCATGTAAAGCTGGCCAATCAATTGGTGCATCACGACTCCGAGATGACCTGGAGGAACCACACTGTTTCAAGCATCACATTCCGACAACAGTTTTCCTATGACCATTATTAAACTACCTTACTCGTGTGAAAGCAAGAATCACGTTACAAGAACTGTGTTCGCACACAGGATGAAATCATTTGAGAACTTTACACACACACTCTCAGTCAAGTGCCTTCGTAAAAGGGTCAATAAATGGTAGCATACTTATGTTTAAAGGGGACATTATACCACCATTACAAGCCGTTGTGAAATTGTGCAGCTTCAGACAACACAGGTGGGCGTGTCCACCTAGATGTGTGCTGGATAGATCAGTCTTCCAGACTACCCAGTGGACTGTGGCAAACGTTGCTCATCTATCCGTCTTGAAATGGCTAATCACACTCACACCTGGTGTAATATGTCCCCTTTAATATAGCCTAATGAATGTATCTCATCTAATTATTATAGAGAAAAGACTCAAGACTTATTATTTACCATTTCTTTCTCTACATGATGTCCTGAAACCATCCTAAGAAAGTGTGTTGGTCAGTATAGCAGGTACTCACGTCTAATTCTGTTTTGGATTCACCCAATCTTGGCAAGTCTGCACAGTCCACGAGGAACACGATGCCGTTGATGGCGGGAAGGTAGTTCTTCCACACTCTGCGAGCTGGGGACACAAAAAGGCAGAGCAGGTGAATCACCTCATGTTAGTTACATTTTTTTATGTATGCAGATTACACATGATGACATGAATACAGATACTTATTTATCATAAAGAGGTGGAAGTCTCTGTACAGCATCCAAAATCATCTCACAAATTAAATTTGTCCTGCTTTCACAGACACCCACCTTGTGCATGGCCTCCCAGGTCGAAGGTGGTGAAGGTCATGCCAGCGATCGTCAGCTCTTCAGACGCTGATGGGAAAACACGGGAGCATGGTTACTTTAGTTCAAACTTGGTGATCAGGTGTTATGAAATACTTGAAGCTGCCATGTCAAGTGTATTTGCATAGCCCTTTATCACAATCACAACAGGGAACTTCGTCAAGCTTGAGTAAAAAAAAAAAAGTAACAATAAGAAACATTATCCAAGATACATCCCTGTCAGGGGATGGCTATGAGAGCATGTGTAGGATTGAATAACGAATGGTCACAAAAAGAAAGCATATTCCATAATGTAAAAAACTAATCAAATGCATTTTTAAGACAGATGATCGATGTTGACAAATAAATGGTAAGGGTGCTAGAAAATATATTGACCAAAACGAAAAGCAACCAGGTTCTAGCGGGCAAGGCATCTTGTATTGGTGCATGGTGAGATTACATCAGACCTTATTTTTTGGTGGACAGACATTAGCGTAGAGAGCAGCAGTCAGCAGCTGCCTCTGGCAGCTGGTTCACAAGAGCCAATAAGAACACAAACTCCATTCGCCTGTTCAACAATCACCAATTTCCTAAAACAATTCCCTAATTACATTCCGGTCCGTTCCATGATGTTATTACGATGACACATGTATTGACCGTAGCTGTGGTATACAATATCTGGCTGTCAAGGTGCTGGAGGGACAGGGACTATTAAATAATACCATCAGATCGTCACATCGTTCGTCACATCACCCACGCACACGAGCACCGACAGCTTAGCTTGTATGTATCCGTCCGTGATGAGGATACACAGCTTGACCCTGGGCCTGACACCCCACCTACCACTCAGGTTGGTATGGAACTCTACATTGTTACACCCCTGGGAAAAGGCTCTAACCCTGGACATTTATGTGGCGGGTTTACTTGAATATGGAGCTAACCATCAAAGGAAGACTGACTTATACCCTCAAACCTCTAAAGAGGAGTACACTTTGATGACCTCTCATGGAGATTAATGGAAGGGGGGGGCGGGGGATAACAGTCAAATAATTATTTTAGGGATTCAACATTAGAGTAGAGATGTCCCCATACCAAACCAAATATATATTTCTCAGCTCATCGGTTATCGTCAGGCAGAACAGAGCGTTGGTACAGTGTAGTTGTGGCGTAACCATGAGTCCATATCGTATTGGATCACCACAATAGAAGATTGGCCATAAACAAGAAAAACATCAGTCTAAGAGCCTGCGCGTGTGATTATGTACTCACTTGGATGCAAGGTTGGCACATGTTGTCCCAGTCGGTCATCTTTGAGCATGTGCAGGAGCGTTGTCTTGCCGGCATTGTCCAGGCCAAGAAATACTAACTTGCCAGATTTCTTATACAGTCCTATAAAAAAAATTAAATGTGCATTACATGGCAGTGTGCAACAAAAAGGGTTTTAAATCCAGATTGAAACCAGTTCCAAAAGAACGTTCCCAGGAACAGTGTTTAAGGGTTCGAAAGAAAACACACTTACGCTCAAGGCAGTAAGCGCTAGAAAGACTGGCTTATCCATCAATACAATTAAAATTGTGACAGTGATGTCCTTGACGAAGCCATGCTACAGTTTTGGCAGAAACAAATTCTTGGCAAACAAAGAGAAATTCAAGACATAAGAATGAGATGTTTTGCTTTCGGGACACCTCGTCACTAGATGTATGCTTTCAACATTGTGATAGGGTTCAGTTTACAGAATAACGTGATCATTCTAACACAAAAACCTTGAAGCATAGTGGCATTTAATAGTTATACTGCAGAGGCAGCTTCAATAGAAAAATAATAACTTGTATATTTCACTCTGAGATATTTTGACTTTATTTCTTTATTGAATTGTTAGCTAGCCAAAAGGCTTAGTACCGAACTAGGACTGAGCCATCTGGGAAATATACATGATTATGAGCATTTTTAAACAACAGCAATTCATATCAAGTGTACTTATGAATTCAAAATCCAAACTGTCTAATAGAGGATCGTTATGTTGAAGAATATGGACATTTGAAGTGAGGTATCTTATTTGATAATCTTAAAGTCATCCCCTCTTAATACAGTTATGTGAGGAAGTCAAATAATGAGCCTTAGCAAGTGCTTCAAAAGAGGAAGCGATGCCACCCAGACGCCCTTTGCTCTCATGTGAAACTGCACCAGTCCACGTATGACACAAGTTGGCTGACTCAGGGATTGCCGGCGATGACGGCTCACTGGATAACAAGGCAGCGACCCGTCGGACAGGGAGAGCCGGAGAAGCGGCTCTGCACTCGACATGTATGCACAAAACACCCGTTTCCTGAGGGAGAGAGAGGTCTATGGCCATGCGGTAACATGAGAGAACTGGGATGTCATGGCTTAGATTGGGGAGTTTTCAAATTCCTGACACATTCAATGTGGTTTAGGCTTTTTTTGATCAACGCATCGTTAGGTCAGGTGTGTCATTTTATCGACGGGCCGGGCAAGAGTAATGCGAGCACACGTAAACTTAGTGTTCTAGATAAAAACATACAAAGAACAGACTCAACAGGCGATTCGGGGCCCAGGGCCGCCAGTCCTTCCATCTTCATGTGGAATTAGGTTTGTCTCTTTAGAAAGTAGCCAAACAAATGCTACATTTAAAAGCTAAACTTTTTTGGTGGAGACGCTTCAGAGATGAAGCCGTAAAAGTTAATAGACAATACTAAACAAGCTTCACAAAAACATCTCTAACCAATCTAATGTCCAAATCACTTCATCGTGTTCTACCAAAGAGTGCCCCTGTCACTCATAGGAACCATAGCATTATAGCACATCGCACTTTGTGATCAGACATTTTGTTTGGCAATATCCTGCTATTTTGACCATAACTCTGTACCCTCTGACGCACATTGAAAGACCAAAGAGCTATACTGTCATTGTTACGATTCCTGGCATGAGGGCAAAAGCAAAACACTTGCAGAATCTTTACAACAAAGAAATCTTGGAAAACCTCATACAAAGCTCTTCACAGGGACCGCCCCCTTTAGAAGGTCTCGGGTTACTGAAGTGAATTTCAAACTCATTCACTGCTCTGCCGGATCAAAAAAATCTTTCTACAAAGAGTTGAAAAGGTTTCCCAATGGCCACAACCCTTTTGGGATACGTTCTTAGAACCCTCATTGCGCAGGAGCGTCATAATGAGAAATGCTTCAAATGAATTGTGCCATGAACCATGGCTGTATACTATAAGTTTCTGGCCAAACGATCGTTTGACCTTATGACATTGCAGTTGCTAAAACAAGAGACAATTAATCAACCAAAATGCTTTTAAACGTGAATACGTTGCCACCCAGAGGAACAGGACAAGTGTGTGTGTGTCTGTACTCACCTAGAAACTGCAGTACACTGCTGAAACCACTATAAATCCAATCAAATATGAATGACATATCCAAAGCTGTCGAATCCTGCAGGGGAGAAGAAAAAACTAAATTAATCACAAAAATACTATCAAAAACAATCGTAGGAATAAATTGTAGTACATAAAGCTAGAACTTACAATGGTCTGGGCCACTACAAAAACAGTCTCAGTACAGCAACTCAGTGAGTAGTACTGTCAGGAGTACTTGTTACCAGATTACCAACCAAATAAAATGATATGCAGCTCTATATAGATAAGTGCTTGGGTTGTGACTCATCATTTGAACATTAGTCAGGATCACTTTACACAACAAGGTGGGTCATAATATAAAGGGGTCTGATTGGAAGATTGGAAATTCTGTGTTGCCTACACAACATGGGAGGTTAACACCTTGAGATTGACAGAACAAGATGACTGGAGGGTCTAGGTATACTCTATTTTAATGTCCCAAACTGGGACCATCTCCCCAGGACTAGTTAACGCCAATCAAGGAGTTCTGACAAGAGATAATGCGCTACCATAAGAACCATGAGTGAATTTCAATCAACTTGTGATAAAAACAATGGAATTCTACAAGAACATGCAGCCAGTGATTATCTTGCATCAGTGTGGCTCTTTGGACAGGAGTTTCAGAGCAAGGATGATTATCAGATAGGCTTCACATACCTCCCATAAGCAATCAGAGATCTGTGTTTTCAACACCATTTAAAATAAAACCATTCACAACTCTTAGCACTAGGGCTTAAACATTTCAGAATTTGACAACTAATTAATTGATACAGTTTGATAATCACTGTTTATCTGTGAAAGATTATAGAAAAACTTTTAATCCACAAAAACATTTGGCTGCCAAACAAAAATATGTTTGTAACAAGGGACAACCAACCAGTCCCCTGCCTAATTGTATGCAAGCTTCCTCTATTATTTCCTTACATACTGACATCTGAAACCCACAAGTGAGGAGCAGTGTGGGGTCATGTTGAGTAACATGCAAACAAGTCAGGGACTAAAGAGTACAGCAGGCAAAGGTGAAAGCCATGCAAAACCCAGCTGAGCTACACGTCAGCAGGAGATAGGCTCCTGTCTCCCATCGCTTCCCCCCGCCTTCTCAGAATGACTGCTGTGAAAGAGTGGGCCGGCATAAGAGGCTGAGACTCAAACATATGAACTTGTGAAGCAGCCAAGTCAGCTGCATATGCTGGCGAGATGGGCACCGACATCCACGTTCAACAAGTCTCTTGTCTACCAACAGGCGCTCGCACTACACTACGGCACCGGACATAGCACCTTATGTCAACATATTACTTTAAAGTTGCCCAACTGGCCTGGGTATTGGGAGCACAATAAACAAGAAGATTATGGTTTGATTGTGCCTTCCATAACTATTGACTCACAAGTGAGATGATCATAGACGTTTTAAATTGTCAAAAGGTGGGAATTGTAATAAGAATTCAAGAGAACAGATATTCAACACAACAAACCGGTTACCAACATAGTGTAGAGAGCAAAATTGTTTTCATGGTCCAGTGACCTAGACATAGGTAGGTTCCAACGAGTAATATTACGATTTTCAGTCATTATTAAACTGAAAATAGGGTCAGGGTCTATATTCTGAGAAAGAATGATCTCTCATCCACATCATACGATGCCCCAGTCAATCTACACAAGAGGCTTATATATGGGGTCAGGGTCTATATTCTGAGAAAGAATGATCTCTCATCCACATCATACGATGCCCCAGTCAATCTACACAAGAGGCTTATATAATCAAAGATATAACTATAAATAAAAGGACAACAGCCCTTGTAGTCCAGTTTTTTTTTTTTTCTTAAATCATTTCTTATGTATAGGGTTTATTCGTAGAGCTGTATTAAAAAACGAAATGTGTGCAGTAAAAGTCGACATATTTAAATACACACAATGCTAAAGGCCACATATGGGGACAGCTATGCATATACCAGATGATTCTACTGTCAAACCAGTGACATTACAGCCGGTAGTCGCGTTGTCATCGCTAGTTCCCTTTACTGCACATAATGGGAGCTTTCGTGAACTCTGAAACGCATTCGAATTCTATAATAAAGCCCGTGTAGATCAATTATCCTCAAACATTAAGGTGAGGCCGTCTAACAGGGTCGCTAACTTGAACCTTCTAGCTACGTGTCACGTCCCGATACTACGTAGCACTGCTAGCGATGCTACGGTAGCTAACCCTTTGGTTAAAATACACACTGGAATACTACATACATTTGGATTCATCAAACGGTGAGATTCTGTTCTAAATTTATATTACATGTGACGTTATTCAGCTGTATGGTTATCCGGGGTCGTATATTACGCCGTACAGCTCAGGGTTAGCAGCGCTAGCGTCCCTCCATTAGCCCCCATGACAACTCGCTAGCTGTGAGAGCTTTTGAGCGTCAGCTCTCACACCGAGGGTTAAGGCGTAGATCCAATCGTTGCAAATAAATGGACAGACTTACCCGCTCGCTATGTGTAGATAAATTCACCTAGTCTGTACACTTTTATAACCATTAAAATTGGTCCTGAAGACAAAAGAAAGCTTTAAGTGTCGGTCTTCTTCGTTCTTTCGTGTTTTGTTACTAAGCCACGACACTGCAATGGCTGTTCAACAACTCCCCGTTTTGCCCAGCCGCTTCCGGTCTGTGTTCCACACTCACCTCTCCGGTAGGAACACAACAAGTTGAACAGAAGATATGACAATAATCTCTTCAAAAATATATAAAACACAGAAATGAAGTTTGATTAGCTTGAATCAATTTTAACTGCGTCACGTTTTAATACATCTATCACTTTTGTTACATAAGAGGTGATGACATTAGCTATAAAGCCAGACGTAAAGTGGCTTCACCGTCACACCTGTACCTTTTTCTTCTATAACCAGCCGTGTTCATCACCTGTGGGCTTGGTTCAGCAAATGGTTCATACTTCAGCATTGAAATGTCAGCTGAATTCAGTAACATCAAACGGGTCCCCACATTTGAACAAGAACACTTGTGACTGTGGTTCTGTTTTTTGGTTTCCAGTACACTGAAAACACAGAGACACCAGAGGAAGTGCCACGTGTAAGTACTGCGCATGCCCGGGGAATACGTTGATCCTGCCAGACCATCCCGACTTCCTGTGGAAGGAGAGAAGTGTTTTACACGATTATCTATCCGAGGCCTACGTTTATACTCTAACGGGCAATGGCTCTCCTCGTCACCCTGTGATGTCTAACTAGTCAGGGAGTTTATTTAGTAAGTTATCACAGGACGTCAACAAAGCCAGCACTTTAATTAGACGTCCTGCTGTCACCCGGTTTGCGTTAATTCGGCTACACTGTTAGCCGGAGGCGCAAGCTAACGCTAGTCGTTCGCATTAAGATTCTCTGATTGTGATCCCGGTGTCTATTTCAAGATGTCAAGTACGGGGTTCAACTCTCGTAACGGGACAGGGCAGACCTATGCAAACGGTAAGTGGTGATGGTGAACATATGAAGCACATCTGCCCCTCTGTTAGCTAGTCGGGTCTCTTATGGGGGCAAGCTAACTCCGCTAACCTTAGTATGAAGTGTGTCAAACTTGACGTGACTTACTAATTTAATGTTTTTTCTTGTGGTCCGTAAGCTTCTTTTACTGAAGTTGGCAACACGGAACATGTTGGGATAATGTTGATGTTTAACTACCCGATGTCAGAAAATATTGAATCAGTGTTAACGTTGCCTAGTTTGTGGTTGTTGTTAGTGCTGGTGGGGCTTATCTACTTGATTAGGACTGTCAGCGACACTCAAACTAGCAAAGTTTGATTCCATTATACATTTTCTTAGGAAGCAATCGATACGTACACCCATACTAATTTGTTTCTGTACGTTATTTCGTTTAATAAAGAGAATGAGATTGAGATAATAGCCCTTATTTTATTAATGACACTTCCCTAAGATAAAAACATCAAATCCATTTAATAATTATGCCGAGAGTTCCACTAATTTCTTACAGATATAATTGGAATATAACTCCCTGGGCGGGATTCAATTTAACTTTTCACTGCATATGTGGCACATTGGGGAGATCCAGATGTGTTGTATGCCAAATAACGTTATTGTTACTCAACCATAACCTTGTTCATTTCGGAGCTCCTGCCACATCCCTATTTGGTTCTACATATTTTTTTAAGTGATAATCACGAATGACTTTAGGGTCAATGTCTAAATCATTGCTTTTCGGTGTTTTCAAGCAATGCCGGCAGGAATGTGTCTTGGCATTTCTATAACAGTTAGCAGTTCGAGACTATTTGTAATTTAACCAGAGTCTCTGTTGACTAATCATCTCGCAATTAGCCACTCATATCACTTATATTCTTATCTCTCCCCCACACATAAGTCTATTAAACAGCGACGTTATTGCTGTCCTTTGTACTCTGATCAATTTAAATCAAACACGTCAGAGTAGAAACTAACTCTCAAAACCAACGACTTGAGGTTAAGTTGAAAAAGGCGTCTTTAGCCTTATTCAAGAAGCTAACATATAACATCCACCACCAATACGTTACCATTTGTGGTTATCTTTGAAATAATTTAGTGTAAGTATTAATTGTTTTTTTATGTAACTTCATGCTTCCCTTTAAATTACTTGGAATAATTAAATCATAGGCCCAATTTTTTCTCCCACTCTAATACCTTTTTTCTACCTCTTTTCCATGCAAAATACATGCATGTTGACATCAGGAACCAGCTCATGTGGACCTCTAGTTGAAAACACGGGTCCGATATCAAACCCTCATACAGCACCCAACAACATAGCTTTCTCACATAAGTCAAGCTGCAGCAGATCTTTATATTTTATTGGCATGTATTGGCATCTGATTGATTCTTTGCTTTTCATACAAAACATACAGAAAACATTCAATGCATCCCGTGTAGCAGCAATGTAGTTTAGTACTGTTTAGTACTGGACAACTAGACCATGAAGAGGTTTTCCTAGCCATGTTCCTTCCCTGGAAAGCAATAACGTCTAGATTATTCCTGCATATCCGTTTTTTTACATAGGTAATGGCTCTTAAAAGAATATTAAACTATTCCGTTACTCTTATTTTATTTTCTTGGAAAAATCATTTGTCTCTCTGCCCACAGTTGGGAAAACGTTCCATCTATTAGTTAGATTGAGAGTTGTTGACGTGTCTAGTCGATTTCACGTAAAGTAGTTGATGCTAATTCTTCTAACCAGCCTCTATTGTTTTCCCTCTATTTTAAAGGTCCTTCCCAGAACCCAGGAATGGGCTTCAACATCGGTTCCCAAGCGCCATACAGTCCAATGCCGACCAAGGGCCCAGTGGCCCCTGGAGCTGGACTCTACAATTCTGGTCCTTACCAGCCAGGCCCCCCAGCTGGCCCTTACCAGCCCGGGCCCCCTGCTGGTGCCTACCAGCCCGGGCCCCCTGCTGGGGCCTTCCAGTCTGGCCCCCAAGCGGGTCCCTACCAGCCGGCTGCACCCGTCAGTTCATACCATCCTCCTCCAGGCCAGCCCCCGTTGACCAGACCCCCAATGGGAGGTCCGCCACCAACGCTCACCCCCCCGCAGTCCAGCAGCCCCGCTCCCAGGATGCCCCACGCGCAGGCTACTCCTCCACCCCCTGCTGCCATGTCGCACAACTACTACCCAAACCAGCCGCCGCAGCAGTCGCCGTCCCCTGCCTGGCAGTACGGCGCCGCCGCCCCCCCGGCCGCAGCACCGCACGGAGCCATGAGGGCACCCCCGTCCGGCCCGGTGGGGAACCACGTGGGGCCGATGAACCCGGCGGCTACACTACCCCCTCCCCAGCCGTCGCCCTCCTCCTCGTCGGCGGGGTATGCACCCACACCACTAGTCCCGCACAGCACTGCGCCTGGCTCCGGACCGGGGCCTGTCCCCCTCCACGGATACACTCAGCCAGGTAATGTAAAAGCCAGGGGTGGGGGGGGGGGGGGGGGGGGTAATGGGTATGGGCTTATGGGTAATCCTCTATGTATCACGCAGTCAACTTTGAATACTCTTTCTGGTAACACGAAAGCAGCTAAGCAGCGCTAGCTACTGACGTGGCTCCTTGCTAGCAGCATGTTGTATTATTTACATGTACACACACGCATGCATGTATGTTTTAACTGAGCGTTGTGGCAATATCAGTTGGAGTACTACACATTCAAGGTCATCTGCTTTTGGTGCGGCAGTCTACTTGCCACGTCATGCTGCCGATTGAGGTCCAGCAGCCTGATTGCTTTCCTGTTGGCCCTGGACATTGACCTTTGTGCCTCCAGAGTGGCTGAGCGGGCCTTACACTCTCTCATGCAGCCATCATGAGTGTACAGCAATCACCACATGATTGTATGTGGTGATTGCTGTATCGGCTATTTTTCTTTTGGGCAAAATACTGATATTCTCCCTATGCATTTCTATCCATGGAAGACTGATGGAAATCCAACCACGGAAGAACTGCTTAGAATGACCAAATTCACAAATATTTGGCCTTGTTTTGTTTTTTCCTCGGAGCAAACAACCAATTTGCATACTGGGAAAGTTGTGAATCAAGTGTTTTACAAGCTCCATGCTTCCTTTTTTAAAGGGCCTTTTGCCCTCAGCAGAGATAAGCAGCTGGAGTCCTGCCATTGCTGGTGTAGTCTTTAAAGAAGGAAGGACCACTCCTCTCATACCAAGAGGTGTCAACACCGCATGCTGCTGACACCAGTTCACAGAATCTCAAGTTCAGATTCATGTTACAACACGGCCTCCTAATTACGATGTCACCACGATACACAACCACCCTGTTAAACCAGCTGATCTAAATTACCGTCTTGCCGTTATTTTGACAAGATGCTTTTTGTGTTCAGATCCAGCTTTTATGGCCTAGCCCTTCTTTCACCCGATTCAAAACGCAAACCGGCCGTGTGGGTGTGGGTGTGTGGCGGTGGGTGGGTGGCCGGGGCACTGTACAAGGAAGGAATTGAATATATATATTTGTTCATTATCAGGAAATGCTTCCTCAACTCCCCCCCCCATGGCCCCCCATCCATATCAACCAGCCAGCGCCCCCTACGGGGCCCTGCCCACTGGACACGCCATGCCTCCTATGGGACCCCCACCTATGGGCAATGCTACCCCTCCACCCCCCAAGGCCGAGGGTAAGTGTGTACCCCTTTCAAGTTTTAATATATCTGTGTTATAATTTGTCAACGTTTTCCATCTGTATTGATTACAGGAAAGTGATCCAATTTTGAGGTCTTAATTGGTTGTTGTAGTTGTACCAAAAACAATGTATGTATGTAATTGTATTTGTCATAATTGCTCTGTCTGAATTATGTAATGCTAAAACTGAAATATTTTCACGTCATACAACTTGAAACTTTATTACACCCATTGGGAAAGTGTGAGTGCAGACTGCACACATGCATTTCTACCGGCACTCTGTCGCATGGCCTCAACCTCACCCACCATGCAATGGGGTCAGTTGGGGGTGAGGAACAGTGTGTGGCCTGACCTGCCTCCCGTCTCTGGTTCTGACTGCTGCCTCCTCTCCTTCCTTTCCATGCCAGCTCAGTGCGAGGGGAGTGCAGCGAGCACTGAGCCCCCCAGCGAGCAGGGGGACATTGAGTGTCCAGGTCTGGTGTAGTCCGTCTCAGTCCGTCACTCACTAGCATTCGTAGTGGTCCTGGTGTAGTCGAACCCTCCCCTTTGCATGCTACCCTTCCATGTACCTCGGAATGCATATTTTCATTATCATTCTGTATTCCTCTTTCTAAAGGTACATTTGTTTGTCGTCTTTGTTGTGGTTCATGGGCTTAGCCCCACAGATTAATTCAAGTATCATGGGGTATTGAGGCAGATCTCTACATCTCCATCTGTACAGTCCACACTTGTGTTGGCTGTTTTTAGGGTATGCCACACAATGAAATACCATATCATTCAGGTAGGGCAGGGCCCGAATATTCGATCATCTGGATATTTGTTTGTAGGGTATTCTAAAGTTTTAATTATTTTTAGGGATTTATTTTTAACCTCTATGCCTATTAGGTGACTGTGGGTAGAAGGCTAGTTAAAATGTCGTCTGAATATCCCAGTGATAAAATATATAATTCAACGAGAGAGTGAAGCCTTGGACCCAGGTTCTTTCATAGGCACGGATTTCACAGAGAGTCAGTATGTTGCTTGAAAGTAGCTTCATTATAGTTTCTTAGCTCTTAAATATGCAGAATATATCCATCACTTCCTTTGCATGCTGGTGATTAGTTGAGTGCTGCATTCAGCGCTCAACTATTGCTATTCTTTGGCTTAATTATTAATATGGTTGAAAAGCAAGCCACACTAGTATTGTTGTTCTGTGGATAATTATTGACTATTGACCACCTCAGGCTGTTGGAGTGATGATAGAATAATTAGCGTAATTATGTACAAATATTGTATCAGCTTTATTTAAACACATTGTTTTAATGCTTACACAGTTTTAACACCTGGGAGTCAATTTAAATACTCAGAAAGTAATAATCTTTGCTCCAAACTTTGTTTATTAACAGTTAATTGATCTCTCAATGTGCTATTTTTGTTCCTAGAATGCAAATCAAATTGATATGAAAAGCTTAATTATAATAATAAATACAAAACTATTTGTCTCATTATTATTAAATAATTTTGATTATCTACCATGATATGGTAATAGGTTTAATGAAGGGTAAGTTATCATGGAATATGTGAATAATAATAATAATCCTTTATCTGCGATCATTTTCATCTTTAAAAACCTGATCCGTTCATCACTAGCTGCAAGGTCAACAAGCTTTGAGCATAGCTCGCCTACCAGCCAGTCATTCAAACATTGATTTGAAAGGATCAACAACTGATCTATATTGGATAACTCTAGTGTACAACTCGAAACGTGAAAGGGTTCGGAGCCTTTGCTTTGGAACCAGGATTGGCCAGTCACGTACCATGTGATTACAAGACGCACATCCAAGAAAGCGCTCCAAAGACAAACCCATCCCAGTCATCCTGTGTCAGAATGTGGTGTCATTCATTTCCTACGTCATCTGATGTTCATTCCGAATATATCACCCAGTCTCCCTTGTTGCTGACGTCCCCTCTGGTGTGTTGTGGCTAGCTGCTGTGGTAGCGATGGTGTGTCAGAGATGGTTATTTCACGGTGGTGTTGTGTCGTTGTTGCAGGCCCTGCAGCCGGCAATGGCCACCAGGCTCCATACGCCTTTAATCATCTGGAGAACAAAATGGGTAAGTGTTGCCGCCAGACAGTGATACAAGGCCAACAGAAACAAGTATTGTTGTTCTGTGTTCCATGTTTGTTATTTGTTTTTTCTGAATTAAAATATCGGATTGTGTCAGGTTGCATGAACTAATGGCAGAACACGTATCTCCAATCCTCCAGATTAATGTTGTCCTACTGACGTTGCATGTCTGAACATTTACAGACATGCATATGGCAATGCATCTTATGAAATAACATTAAATATCTATCATTTTTTACATTATTTTTTATTATTGATGAAAAGCATAAGAAAAAGGCCAGATTAACTGGTCATATTTTCTTCATGGTTGGCTCTGAGCGTTGTCTTTTTTAGTAAAGGTGTATTATGACACGAAATGGAACCATGTAAATGAGCCGGTGCTCCCCCTTCTCTCTCCCTGTCCCAGCCGGCGCTCCTCAGTCCGGCCCCCCCGGCAGACACCTGGGCCACTACCCGTCCCTCCCTCCAGGGTACAATAACACGCCCGCGTCCCCGGGCGCCGCGCCCCCAATGCACCCTCCCATGCAGACGGCCCCGTCGCAATACCCCCCGCAGCCCCAGCTCTACCCGCAGGTGACCGGAGCCTCCCGTCAGGATGGGGTCGTTATGTCTCAATGACCCAAAGGCTTTTCTTTACTGTCAAAGTTGAGCCCTATAGGTCTTTGATTTGCTGCTTTTTAAATGATTTTAAGGTTGCACAAAAGTGTACGAGTTTCAAAAGTGCAGACTGCACGGTCATGTAGTACTTACTACTGTAGACTTATGAGTTATGGTCTGTCTGAGGACTTCCTCACTGAAACCAACGCTCACTGAACCAATGCTCTTTATTTCCATCTCTGATCTTTTACATAACGCTCTGGTGAGGTTCACCCATCCACTGCTCGGTAAAGCTTGCGGAGCTTTGATTGGAGAGTTGCAAAGGGAGAAGGCAGAAAGAGTAGAGCAAGAAACAAAAAAAAACGCCCCTCCATCCATATATTCACCAGCATTGAGAAGCGTTGCATCATATGTGATGGATTTAGGAAAAATGTCTACTTTTAAATGAAGGCCCGAGATTGCCTCATTTGAGGTTCACGCAAGTGTGACTCTTTTATATCCGTTCCACACTTGCTGTAGCTCGCTAATGTGTGTGTGTGTGTGTGTGTGTGTGTGTGTGTGTGTGTGTGTGTGTGTGTGTGTGTGTGTGTGTGTGTGTGTGTGTGTGTGTGTGTGTGTGTGTGTGTGTGTGTGTGTGTGTTGCAGCCACCAGGTGGGCCCGGCCCGGCACAGATGAGCTCCTCCCTGGCCTCTCTGAGCCTGCAGGGCAACACGCCCGAGGCCCTGAGGGTGGTCAACCTGCTGCAGGAGAGGAACCTGCTGCCCGCCGGACCCATCCCCGCCCCCACGCCCCCCCTGCCCCAGGACCTGCAGAAGGTCAACTGTAACCCAGAGTAAGACCCCCTGCTGGTTACATCACAGCACCCCAACTTCACCTCTTAGGCTATTTTGCTTCAGTGCAAGCACATGTTTTATTCATGACTTCGTTCATTATTGTTAAACATGGAACCTGTTAGTGTTTTAAAATCGTAATTTACCCCCTTAAGATTCACTTTTATAAACTACTACACATACTGTATTATGTTTTTAGTTGCGATGTGGTTAGGAAAGCCTTGTGACATGCCAATTAGAGTATATATAACTGCAGATAGGGCTGTGCAATTAATCGAATTTCGATCGCGATATCAATTTTGGGGTCAAACGATCTCCAAACTCGTATAATCGAGTTGAAACGATTAATTTGACATTTTCCATTTTAAAGTAGGCCTAGAGAGTTTATGAAAGTTTATGAAAGAGACGCGCATGCGAAAGCATTCAACGCGGCGAGAGGGAGTACAATCTAACAGGCGTGCTGCATCAGGAAGTATGCCGTTGGCAGGAGGCGGGACATGCCAGTGAACCGCCAATCAGCAGCATCGACTGTTGACAGACATGTTGGAGTAGACCTACCGCGTGGAATCTAAAGTTTCAGTAACGTTACAGTTTGATGAACGATAACAAGCTCCTATAGCAGACTTTAACTAAGAGTTCTTTAAGGCAGAACTGCCAAGTACATCTTGTATATGTATTTCTGTTTAACAACAATATGATTTTTATTAGCCATGTGTTTGTTATGGCTTTGTGACTTTTAACTTTGCTATGGAGAAATGCTGGGACCGTTGTTCTCTAGACATTAAATAGGTTAAGTTAATTTTGGATACTTATACGTGTTTCTGTGATATTTGATTGTCTTAATATATTGTATTCATGAAATGTTTTATAAAAATCAAATGTTAGATTCAGAATGTTGTGGCAGACAGTACACTTACACACGAAAAAGGTTTTATTTTGGATACTTATAATATACGTGTTTCTATGTCATAATTGATTGTATCAATAAATGCATGTTTTCAAACTCAAAAATAATCATTTGAATAATCGTGATATCAATATTGACCAAAATAATCGTGATTATGATTTTTCCCATAATCGAGCAGCCCTAACTGCAGATATCTGAAATGAAGGCAAACCGAAGAGTTAACGACTTCTCCCCCTCTCTCCCTCTCCTTCCTTCCCGTCTCCCTCCTCCCCTCCGTTTCACAGAGTTTTCCGATGCACCTTGTCCAGCATCCCTCAGACGCAGAGCCTGTTGAACAAAGCCAAGCTGCCCCTGGGTCTGCTCCTCCACCCGTTCAAAGACCTCTCGGTAACTCTGGTCTCTGGTTCTTTCTAATCCGGATAGCCTGTGACCTAACCCTATCCACAGGGTCTCAGTCGGTGGTGGCTTCAATAAAAACCCGTCTATCTGGCTTCATTTAATGTAGGAGACTTCTGGGACTGTTGTTTCATATGAACACAAAGTTATTGTAAACCAAGATTTAAGAAATGATCAATGTTTAATGTCAGGCTGTCAGGTGCTTTGAGAAGGGATTCTTCAGACTTTGCATGGTCACTCAATCTCTCCCCCCCCCTTGCTAGTAAAATGGATATACGTAGAATCTAACTACTTCCTCAACAGGATTAAATAGAAATGTACTAATGTTGCCTAACCCTCTTCATTATTAGCCCCCGTGTTTTTGATGGCTTGTCTGAAGATGTATAACCGTGCCATTTGCCGTCTAGCTTCTACCTAGCCAACCCTGGGACAGTCAACCACTGTCCATTGTTCCTGTTGAATAAATCAGTGCCGACCCAGGGGCTGATTTCAAACGTTGTCCGTCTCTCCCTTAAAGCAACTCCCCGTGGTGACGTCCAGCACCATCGTGCGCTGCCGCTCCTGCAGGACCTACATCAACCCCTTCGTGTCCTTCCTGGACCAGAGGAGGTGGAAGTGTAACCTCTGCTTCCGGGTCAATGACGGTGAGGAGGGCTGGCTGGGAGGGAAGGGCTCCTAGTGACAGACCAAACGGCCAGGAAGAGGGGAAAGCTCTCCTACTCGACAGTCCCCTTTACCTTGTTTCAAACTGAAAGCCAAAGCATACTGATTGGGAATTTAGCCTTGTATTTGTAGAACTAGAATAATATTGTTTTAACAGTGTTAAATACACCGAGGGTGAATGCACTGTGCCTCTGGCTTTTCTCTGACTGAACTCTCTTTGGGAGGTGGAAACGTTTATTTATTTTGAGTCTGTCCGAACACGGCTGTCTGCTTTTGACTTAGTTTTTTGTCTTTATAATTTTAAGCCAATTTCCAGAATATCTAAATCGTTGTTTAATAAAAAAAGTATTTATGTTTTGTAGATTAATAAATCTTGAATTATATTTGTAACTGCCTGTTACAATAGATTATTACACAAATGATGTTTCATTTGTATAATAATAATTTTTTAGTTAATCTAATGTTAACATGACATGATCAGCCATGAGGGTCATGATGGCCTCGGGGACGGTTTCAGAATGGATAGTGTGGTAGCTCTGTGAATGGAGAGCAGTGCATGCTAACCCTCTATGTCTCTCTGTCTCTCCCTTTCCCTCTGGTCTGGTCGTCAGTGCCGGAGGAGTTCATGTACAACCCCATCAGCAGGTCTTACGGCGAGCCTCAGAAACGACCCGAGGTCCAAAATGCCACCATCGAGTTCATAGCGCCCTCTGAATACATGGTACCACCAACTGTTTCTTATTGTATTATATTATCATCAATACTATATTTTAGTACTGGTGAAGTCCCACCTTGGAGTCTAAAAGATTATTCTGTGTCTGATGTATAAAAAGGGACTTCAAACCTCAAGTCCAAGATTCGGACTGTGTTGTTTTGCTGTTGGTAATCGATTAGCATTTGCTTCCCCAGCTGCGGCCCCCCCAGCCTGCCGTTTACCTCTTCGTGCTGGATGTGTCCCACAACGCAGTGGAGACGGGCTACCTCAACGTGGTCTGCCAATCGCTGCTGGACAACATCAGCGCGTACGTACCGCCCCAATGCGCTGTGGCGCCCTTTAAAGGAAACGCAAAGTAAATTGAATCAACACCAGAAGGGGTTACCTAAAGCACAATGAGGGCTGATACGTGTTCAAATCAGAAGCAGAACCCCCTGACTCTTTGATTATTTGCTGAAGCTCAAAGTGCTCCCAGCCTCCCAGCTGAGTTGGCTTCGCTCTGTATTTCGTGTCCCTTGTGTTCACTGCCCACATGTTCTGTGCCACAGGCTCCCCGGCGACACGCGCACTAAGGTTGGCTTCATCACCTTCGACAGCACCATCCACTTCTACAACCTCCAGGAGGGGCTGTCCCAGCCACAGATGCTCATCGTGTCGGACATCGAAGGTGAGGCAGAGGCTAAGGCTAGCAAAGCAAAGGCAAATTATTGCCGTGCCAAAGGTAGGGATGGGTACGGTTATTCGAATATTCGATTATTCGAAATGACGTGGGTATTCGACTTAAGCAGATTTTTTAATTTCTGCCTGAAGTTATTTAAATATTATTCATTAGCTATATATATTATATTTTTCGTTAAACGTGTATACTACCGCCATTTAAAATATGTAAAGTAGAAAGAAAGAAAAAACACAATTGCAATACATTAGATACATTTTTGTGCCTTTGCGCATCACATAGTTTAAACTTGCAGGCAGTGCGCACACTAAAAGAATTGGCGACCAAAAGAAGCGAAGTGTGGAAATATTTTGACCAGATTGGTAATGCGAGGCAAGCCCATGCGCTGCAAGTGGAGTTCTGTTGAAATCCAAGTACGTATACTTTTTGCTGTTGTGCTTCAGTTACATGAATCTATTCAGCTGGTGGCTTAAATTTACTTGAATCTAATTTCAGTTTGTGCCTTAAGTGTGCAATACTGTTCATTCATATTCTTGTCAAAAAAGTATGGTTTTGTTTCAACTCGTTTCGATTCATATTGATTTTGTTTTTTTCCTTCTAAAATGCTAAAATGAATTGAACAAATTGGATTTGATTTCCTTATTTATTTGACTAATAGATTGAAAACCAATTCATTTATTTAGTGAAGACCAGATCACAGAAGCCCTTCAGGCTACATTATGAGTGCGCTACACTTTTTTTTTTTTTTCGTAGTTCGTTTAACCGGTTACTCGATTTCTTTTTTTTTTATAGATTATTCAAATATTGATATGCCTTCAAATGCCCATCCCTAGCCAAAAGTAGAGCTAATTTGAACGTCCCTAGGACCCTCACCTGGGCTCAGAATATCAAGAGGATGCAATAAGATTTTCCCTTGCAGCAATCTGAATCCTATATTATTATTGACATTTGTGGAATATATTATTTATGATTTTTACCTTTGCCCAGTTCATTCATCTTAATTTAACGCATAATGGGAACATAACCCTTCTCTTTCCAATAGAAATATTTTTACCAACGCCAGACAGCCTTCTAGTGAACCTCAATGAATGCAAAGAGGTAAGAAACATCTTTGATATGTGGACTGTTAAAAATTCCCCATCCCCCCCAGTATTGTTACTGTGGGTGGATGTGTTGGCAGCCACGTCAGCATCGACATCCATTAGGAAACCTTTCCTCATCATTGAAACGCATCCAATGGACCATACTCCCCCCTTGTGTTCCCAGCTGGTGCAGGACCTGCTCAAGAGTCTGCCCCACATATTTGAGAAGACCATGGAGACCCAGTCGGCCCTGGGCCCCGCGCTGCAGGCGGCCTTCAAGCTGCTGTCGCCCACCGGCGGCCGTGTGTCCGTCTTCCAGACCCAGCTACCAAGCATGGGCGTGGGGGCGCTCAAGTCCAGGGAAGACCCCAACCAGCGAGCCTCTGCCAAGGTACGGGAGTGGGGCCGGGGCCGGGACACTTCCCTCCTGCACTGGCACTGAACCCCATCAGTTCATGGCAGAGGGAGCGAAGTAAAGTTCTTTCAAAGTCAAATGCACAACAAACATGGAGTAGCAGTCACTGAAATTCAAGTGCTCCAAGCGCTCCTCGACAGTGGAGCTACTAAGTAGTAAATACAATAAAGTAATTTATCATCTAAGTGATAATATGAATTATAAAAACACAATGTTTATGCACAAAATGTTACAATAATGGAGAAGGATGTACTTTTCACTGAAAGGGTAATTATTCTGCAATAAATGCACTGATGTCCAAGGTTATTAGTTCTCTTTGAACTAGTTCTATAAGTAAAATAAGAGCTAGAACTAGAGCTGATACATAGGGCGTACATCATGTGATGATTCTGTGGCTGTCCTCCAGAGATTGAAATGCTGTCTCTCTGCTGCTGGCGTTTGAATCCAGAGCTCATCACTAAACTTTGTGGCCTTAAAAGCAAAGTCTGCTGTGTATTCAACTTTATTAGTATGTTATTTATTTCACAAGAGAAGATGTAGATCATTTTTTATTAGCATTCTCTCCTTTAGAGCTATAATATATGTAACCTTTCTGAAAGAATAAGTCAATTTGTGCCTAAAGGCATATTAGATACGCAACATGCTCGGAAAAAAAACAGAATATTTCCACCTCATTACCGCTTACATGGCAGGCTCGCATTGGCTCAGAGTCCTTGTGGTCGTGCTGATTGGCTGTTGGAGGCATACAGATATTACTGTATTACAGAAGATGGCTGTAGGCCTAGAACAGCCATCCTAGAGCCAGCCATGGAGTTGAGGCCTTGTGTATGCAAGATATTCTCTTCAAATCGTATGATGTTCTGGTGGTGTGGAGGGATTATGAGGCAAAGAGAGATGTTCTACACAGGCAGGAGCGGTTGTATGACAGATGTTGACTACCTCGTAGATGTGCACCGCATTCATTCGAGACCGACGAGGGATAGGTTGTCTTCTAGACCGAACCTCTAGAGACAGCGTTGTTGAGTTCAGCTCGTCAACCAATATAGAGCATGGGGAGTCATGTGCTCATTATCTGAAATGTTGTCGTGCTGTACTTTTCTTAAAATTCCACAGTTCCTAGACCTTGCCTATTTAAGGGGATTCGCAGAATTTTTTTCCCTATTCAAAGGTAGACTGCTAATTATTTGGTCTCTCACTGGACAGAGAAGCTTTGAAATGCAAAATGCACTGATTGAAGGTTAACGCACGCATGCAAGGACATTATGCATGTTCCTATAGAATGCTTCTGAGGAAAAACCCAATTAAAGCCGTTGTTCTTATTAGCTTTGCCCCTTTTAACCAGTTGAACCTTTTAAAACGGTTTAAAGTAAGTTGTGCTGTGTGTTGTCATCGGTATGAACAGGATATTCAGCACTTAGCCCCCGCCACAGACTTCTACAAGAAGCTGGCTCTGGACTGCTCGGGCCAGCAGGTGGCCGTGGACCTGTTCCTCCTCAGTGCTCAGTATTGTGACCTGGCATCGCTAGGTGAGCCTCATGCATGCACTCACAGATATTGTATCTTTTTGGTTAACATATTGATTCGTATTGTATAACGTCTCTTTTTTATGTATCTTAATTTTCCGTCCTGTATATCCTGTGCAGCTACAGTGTGTTGTCTTGTTATTCTGCACCAATACACCCACAGAAACGTCCTTGTGTATGAAGGGTGTTAACCATGGAGGCCCTACGCCTGGTAGCAACCTGACTTTCAGTTCCCATCGCGGTCTCATGCTACATGTCATGTCTCCTTCAACCCACTTTCCTATCCTTCCCGTCTCTTGGCTCGCCGTGTCCATAAAGGCACAACAGCCCATACAAATACATGAAGTTATTATCTGAGCAGATATCATGATATAACTCCCGTACGCTCCCCTCCTCCCTACAGGATGCATATCCAGGTACTCTGCAGGAAGCGTGTACTACTACCCCTCCTACCACCACCAGCATAACCCCGCCCAGGTGGAGCGCTTCGAGAAGGACCTCAAGCGGTACCTCACCCGCAAGATCGGCTTCGAGGCCGTGATGAGGATACGCTGCACCAAAGGTCAGCCTGGGGTCCTCTTCACCACCAAAACCCTGCCCCTAGTCTTCATCAGCAGAGCTCTGTTCCCAGTCACTTGGTTCATTATTGTCTTTTAATTGGTGGATAGGTTTGCGAAGAATTCAAGAATTCCAATAGTGTTTTAGTGTACTAGAGATTTGCAGGTCACCAAAAGCTGCATATCTCCAGCCTTCACACTTTGCGTCCTTTGTAATTGTTGAGATCCTAGATAGGGCTTTGACTTTTGCCCAAAAATGATATTCAAAGTTTGTTTGTTTGTTTATTAATATTCAAATATTTATTAATAATATTTTGACCATTAAATGCCTTCAGTAAGACCTGGATTGGGCTTCGCGAGGCGGCGTTGCTATGGTTACCGGTCTTGCGCGTTCCAACGGTTTATTAGGTTTCTAATAAATCTCTGTCTAATCAATCAACTTCATTCTCTGCCTCTTCCGTGGTCATTACAATATTATGAATAGACTGCGTCGGGTTCTCCGACATCTCTCCCTCTTGGCCTGCCCATAACAGGTTAGAATATTAAGGGCTGCCTAATATTCGTTCGAATTTTGATTTGTTTTTTGATATTCGAATAACGAAGTTGGGAGTCAAAGCCCTAATCCTAGACGTGTTGCGGTGCAGTCTTGTGTATTCGCCCTTCGGATAAGTCTCTTCTTGGGATAGATTGTCTTTATTTCCCATGAATAAGTAAAGTCCCCTCCTCCCTCCTCTCTCTCCCAGGTCTGTCCATCCACACCTTCCATGGGAACTTCTTTGTGCGTTCCACGGACCTGCTGTCCCTGCCCAACGTGAACCCGGACGCGGGCTTCGCGGTGCAGATGTCCATCGAGGAGAACCTGGTGGACATGCAGGTGGTGTCCTTCCAGGCCGCGCTGCTCTACACCTCAAGCAAAGGTGAGGGGTCAAAAGGGGACCATCGTTGAACTGTACTATGATCGCAAAGATTATGTATGTTTACACATACGGGGGCGATTCCTTTTGATGGTTTATGTTTACTGAAGTTGATTTTTTTTTTTTTACTCTTTTGTTGTTTTCATGTGATTTCCTGCTAAAGGTCACAACAGGAATACTGTGTCTCAATATATCTTTGAAAACTTTGCCATCTCACTGGTATATTGCATGTATCACATTCTAAATTATATTGCAACCATTTCTTGCTAAGGTAAATTCATTTAAATCAATGTCATATCCATTTCTCTTAAAACTGCGGTAGGCAAGATTTGAGAGTTGTATAGAGATCAGCACACGATTCTTTAATTAAAGTTCCCAAAAAATGCCCCCTCCCTCCTTCCCTCACTGCTCCCTCCTTCCTTCTCTGCCCCCTTCCTCCCTCTCTGCCCACTTCCTCCCTCTCTGCCCACTTCCTCCCTCTCTGCCCACTTCCTCCCTCTCTGCCCCCTTCCTCCCTCTCTGCCCACTACTTCCCTCTCTGCCCACTTCCTCCCTCTATCCTTATCTATCTCCACCATGAAGTGTTGCGTTCAAACACATGTGATTGACAGGCAGATTGATTCCCTGAACCAATCAGGGAGGTGTTGCCCTAGTTGGTCACAAACAGGCCCTGTGCGGTCTAAAATTAAAATTGCCTAATGCTGTCAACTCAAAACAGATGTCCCCACAGAGCATTTCACTCCCTAATAGCTGACAGATGGCTTAGGCATCTCTAACCAATTACACAGAAATGATGGCTCCTAAATCTTAAAGAAAGAATGTTTTTTAGGAAAGACCAAAGACGACTTGTATCTGACGGCCCTTCCCTTCTCCCCAGGAGAGCGCAGGATCCGCGTCCACACCCTGTGTCTCCCCGTGGTCAACTCCCTGACCGATGTCTTCGCCGGAGCGGACGTTCAGGCTGTCACCGGGTTGCTGGCTAGCATGGGTACGTAGCACACCGCATGAAGGGGCTGGACGGATAGACCAGTGACTCTATGGATTATAGTATTAGCCTCCAGTCCTTAATCTGACCCTTAATGCTGACGTAATGTTAAGAGTGACTTAAGCTTGGGGAAATAGCTGGTGGTGTCTCAGTGGCAGAAGCCCAGTTTGAAATCCCCTTTCCCTCCATGAAGCTCCTGTTGGCCTGAAGGAGAAGAGTATCCACCAGGGTTGTGCTCACAGCGCTTTACGGGGTTAAATCCTTTCCTTCATAGAACCATTTCCTCAGTGCATATTCAAACTGTTGATCAATCTACTGTTGATCCAGCTATCTATTATGAAGACGTTCTTGGGCTTAATGCTATAATGACTGAAGTTTTTTCATAGTACTCCCAAGACCTTCATTACCCTTAATAGTCGGCAGCGATTGGCTCAGGTCGCCTAGTAACCGTCCCCCACCGGCCAATCCAATGCCTGGGAACCTCTTGGGGGATAAATTAACCTTGATGAAAATAGATTTCCTGTTTTTCTCGGTTATTAAGGGTCAATGAGACAATATCCTGTATCTATACTCTCGCTTCATCTCTCTCTCTATGTTAAGTTTAATTTGTTGGCGCCTGTATTCTTTTAGTTGTATTGCTTTTAAGATGTGACTCGTGAGCGAGCAGCCAGCATGTACTTTAGCGCGTGCCGTGGGAGTTGACCGCCGGTGTGGCGGCGTGATATGTTAATGCTGTGGAGAGCGGAATTAAATGGCTGTTACACGAGTTGACTGCGGACTATTATTGTAGCTGGGATTAACATCTATACTCCTTCTCCCCCTCCATACTCTCTTGTCCTCTCCGCACTCTCTCTCCCTCTTATTAATCTCTCTCTCTGTGCTCTCTCTCCTTACTGTCTCCATACTCTCTCTCCATTCTCCTGTGCTCTCTGCTTAATGTCTCTCCGTGCCTTCTCCATACTGTCTCTCCATACTGTCTCTCACTCACTCTCTCCGTGCTTTCTCCTTACTGTCTCTGTGCTCTCTCTTTCTCTTTCTTTTTCTTTTTCCCCCCCTCCCCCCCATACTATCGCTCTGTGCTCTAGCTGTGGACCGCTCCGTGTCGGCGAGTCTGGGCGACGCCCGGGACGCCATGACCAACGCGGCCATCGACTCGCTGGCGTCGTACCGCCACGCCGCGTTGACCATCCAGCAGCCCGGCCTGCTGGCCCCCGCCTGCCTGCGCCTCTTCCCCCTCTACGTCCTCGCGCTGCTCAAACAGGTAGCTGCCCTGCCTCTCAGCCCCCGGTAGCCCCTCACCCAGGAAGAGGCTGACAGGGACGCTCTTGATTTGAAGAGACATCCAGAAGCATGCCTTCTCGGATGCACCCCACATCATAGTGGCACTTCATTCCCCGATAGAGGTTGAAGTTGGACTTCATAATTGATGTCCACCCCAGCACCATATAAGCCCTAATAATAAAGGAGGAAATTACAAGGAACCTAGATGGGGGGGGGGGGGTGAATGGGTTTAAAAGATTTGACTTAATGCTCCTTTCTCATGGATTCAGACGGGCAGTAGACTTGAAATTGGATACCATTTTAATAGACGAGTGCAGGACGGTAGAAAAAGGAGAGGCCGACAGAAAATTCTGTTAACATTAAGGGTAGACGGTTTCCCTCTAAGTTGTAATATTTAAGCATTTTGCCGTACCCTGCAAGGAATTTGAATTGCTAAAATAATGGACCCCAAATAATTGTATTTAACATATTGTAAACAATACTACATCACCATAGCAACTTATCGTGATGCGTCGTGGCGTTCCGTCAGACCATCTAGTGTTGTTTCCTTGGTCCAGAAGGGGATGTTTGCTGCCTGAATCCATGTGAACGCAGCAGAAGGCTGGTGGATTTAGAAGAGTGGCACCGTGTTACTCTTTGTTTGACAAATGCAAACACGGAGTCAGCAAATCTATTCATTGGTTTCCCCATCATGTATATATTTAATACAAACATCAATTCACAAGGCCGTGTGTGTGTGTGTGTGTGTGTGTGTGTGTGTGTGTGTGTGTGTGTGTGTGTGTGTGTGTGTGTGTGTGTGTGTGTGTGTGTGTGTGTGTGTGTGTGTGTGTGTGTGTGTGTGTGTGTGTGTGTTCCAGAAAGCCTTCAGGACAGGCACCAGCACCAGGCTGGATGACCGGGTGTTCTCCATGTGTCAGCTCAAGTTCCAGCCCCTGGTGTACGCCATGCTGATGATCCATCCCACCCTCTACCGCGTGGATGACCTGTCAGACCAGGTGAGCCCTCCATCTGCACAAAGGATCCCTGGCCTGTGAGGAAGCCACAGCATTCGTCCTCAAACATAAAACACTTGGTGTGATGGCAACACCACCACCAGAATTTCAGAAGCTGTTTGAACAAAACCGCTTGCTGTTATTATAGTGACTGAAAACCTTCTAGAGAGAGGGTAAAATACTGTGTTTTCAAGAATATATACATTTCCTCGGGGCCAGGGTCTTGATTTCCTTCAGACGGAATCCAATGCCCCTTGTTATCGTAATGTCACGGCCATCTCACCGACTTAATTGTCTCTTTCTTGCGGCCAGGGTGCTCTGAACATCAGCGAGCGCACCATCCCACAGCCCCGGGAGCTGCAGCTCTCCGTGGAGAAGCTGTGTCGGGAAGGGGCCTTCCTCATGGACGCTGGATCGGTGAGTAGAGGCCCGCTCCCCAGCCTCCAGACACATCAGGCCTTGGGCTGATGTGGATCTTTATTCAGGTTAACATGGGGTGCCTCCGTCAATGAAGATGTACACCAAACGTCTCTAAAACTTAATTTCTCTTCAATATGGTTGAGATATACACATGATTTATTCTGATGCCCCCCAGACTACAGGTCCATGTCCTCCTGTCAACCGATAGCCCAAGACGTTCTCCAATCCATTATATGAAATGTTTTTACTGTAAATGATTTGACTTTCGGACCATTCCCTGTCCTTTATAGGTGATGCATCTATGGGTAGGAAGGAGCTGCAACCCCTCCTTCCTCACTCAGGTCTTGGGCGTCCCGGACTATGCTGCCTTGCCTCAGAACATGGTACGACAATTTGCAATTCATTCTAAAAAAGTCTTCCTGCTTGAGTAATCTTAAATGACTAACGTAAACAACATAATTTACAAGCCCTTCTTATGACTCTCCCCTTCTGTAGCAGTTTTTTCTGCTGTAGAGTTTCTGTTTTAATGGTTCTGTTTTGGTGGTTGGTCGTTTTCTGATTAACGTGTATAAGGAGGAGAGTGGGTTCAGTAGATATGCTACTACCAATACTTGCACAGCAGAAAGCCTGCCTCAGGGTACAACAACGCACTCGTATTCGAAAGCCCTCTGTAAAGGCACCACTAAATAACACACCCACTCTCCCCACATCCCACCTCTCCTTCTGTTTTCCCCCCACCAGTACCAGCTCCCCGAGCTGGAGACGGCAGAGTCACAGAGAACCAGGGCATTCATCGGCTGGCTCCGGGAGCAGAGGCCCTTCTACCCGAGCCTCCATATCATCAGGTAGGTTCTGTTGACCATCAACATGGTGGCCGGCCGGTTCGCCTCAAAAGGGAACTACTGTGCTAATTAGATAGTAACTGTAGTGCACTGATAAGGAAGATGCTTCTATGAAAGGGTGTCTGAAAGAAGAATACGTTAAAATGTTAATTTAAAAAAAATAAATAAATGAATCATCCAAGGGGAATTCAGTGCAACGTCATACAACAGGAGATGTTAATATACGTTTATTTCCCTCTGCGGGTCTGTTGAGTTGTGGTTGTGTCTCCTCTGGCTTCAGGGACGACAGCCCGCAGAAGGGGGACTTCATGCAAAACATGATCGAGGACCGGACCGAGTCGGCTCTGTCCTACTACGAGTTCCTGCTGCACATCCAACAGCAGATCTCCAAGTAATAGACTCTCGCCGGAGCCACAGGAAGACACGGAGGCTGTGTGTGTGTGCTTGCGTATGTGTGGTGTGAGTGTCATGAGCGTGCGTGCGTGTGTGTGTGTGGTGTGCGTGTGCGTTGGCAGGGCGAGGGCTGCGCTCGTTTCCAGGGTAAGCTCCTGCGCCACCTCCAGTTGTAGTCTGTCACATCTTTCTTTTCCTCCGATCCATGAAAATGCTCAGCAACCACAACGACAACCGTTCCTACGTGACTCAACAACCTGATCCAACACAAGCATTCATTCAAAGAAACCAAATAACGTTTAATGGATTGAGCACCTACAGAGAGATGAATAACGTGGATCATAACGCATCGCACTCATTGGAATAATGAATTGTGGAGAAGGGGTGGGTGGGGTGGGGACAAGAATTAAAATCAAAAATAATAATTATAATGATGACGGCTCCGGTTGTAAATGGTCAAGTGAATCAGTGTTCATGCTCCAAGAACAATCTTGTGTACAGGCGTTGTTCAAAAAGCAGTTGGTGTGTGATGTAACTTTGTTCCAGAAGCACAGTTGTCTTTCCTTAATACAGACTAATGCAGCTAGGTGGAAGAAGAAGAAGAGGAGGAGGAGGAGGATGATAAAAGAGTATTTGGGCGTTCAAAGACTGTTATGACACAAGTGTGCTTGTTTGTCTGTGAGTGGTACACCCTGGTTCTACCTATAAGGAGGGCAAGTGTGCTTTTTATTTCCTCATTATAATCGTGTGTTCAAGGAATCTTTGTTAGGTTTGGGGGAGGAGAGGGGAAGAGACCAAGTACGTACAGATGTAAACAGCCGTCTTCGCTGCCTTGATTGTTTGATTAAGCAATGGAAAGTTGTCTCCCAGCACTTGGTTTAGATCTGTCCTTTTCTGTCTCAAACACATGCATTCTTTCTCTCTAGAGATTCAGATCGCCTCGGATGATGTCTTGTTTTTGTTTAATTTATGAGACTCCCAATGTGATTAAATTCTGTAATTGCCTTGTATGGGAAGTCACATTTTATTATCAAGCCTCTGTTTGAATACAGTCCGTATATAAGAAATATTTTAATATAATAGGATATGGGAAATTCTTTAACACAGACATAACAAAGCCATTGTTATCTTTTAATCATACTTATTGATACTTGTATATTAAAGACTATATAAAAGTAATACATTGCTGGTGATTTTAATATGAAAAAGGTGAAATGATACTAAGGAAATAAAACATTTGGGACTTTTTAAATGTAGTTTGTATTGTTGGTAAAAACAGATGCAAAAATGTTTTCGAATCTGCATACACATTTTTTGTTCAACATCAATGACTACATTTCATAAGGAATGTGAATGCAAATGCTTTTCAGGATTAAATACTTAAATCTATACATTTTTACAACGTGGGGTTGTAGATTTCTTTTGTGTTAAAGGTTGTATCGGACTGCAATGAGTTATTCAACCTCAGAATAATTTCATTCCTCTAAAAGGAATTTACAAAGCATTTCCTAATCGGAACCTATTTTATAATAAAAACATATTAGTTGACAGATGGCATTGATGTGTTACGATTAAACCAGTAAATATTTAACATTTGTATAATTAAATAATTCCTTTTGAAATGTACAATTCATTTATTCATGAGGGCTCCTGTGTCTGACATCGCACTTTCTTCATGCGCGTGTATCGAAAATCCTCGGTGGCGCGCATCTAGTTGGCGTCATCATTGTGCGCCCTGGCTCAGCCGACGAAGGATAGGCTCCGTCTGCTGTTGATCGTAGACTGCATTGCCAATTATTGTTTTCTAAGCACTGTGTGGAAGACATCCTTTGATTCATTCAACGATGGAGTCGACCGAAGATAACGGACAAACAAGCACCGAAGAGAAGACTTTATCTGCAGCCCAAAGGAGAGCTGAGATCCGCAGGAGGAAACTGCTCATGAATTCTGAGGACAGAATGAACCGGATAGTTGGTTACACAAAAATTGAACCAGAGAGCGGTATGTCATGATTGATACTCTAACGTATATTTGGTTATTGCTATTATAATATAAAAGCAATATTTGTGTTTCGCTTTCATCGCCTAGAACTGTCACACTGACGTTTACATCATTTGAGCTGCTTATTGGCTCTCGGTTTTGTCCCCCACGTGAGAATATATGTATTTATTTGTACTCCTGCCATACCTGATGTCCCCATCCTGTGGTCTACGCAGCTGGCACCCCCCGACGTCCAGCAGAGCCCAGGTTTCACCTGGATCTAGACCGGACAGATCCGTGGCCGGCCAACTCCTCCCCAAGGCCTTCTCCCTTCCTCCAGGAATCCGCCCACTCCCGTAGTTCCACCCCAGAGAGGAGAGGCTCCCCGCTGCCAGACCTGGGGGATCCCTTGGGAGGGAGCCTTGAGGATTTGAGAGGGGTAGCAGCAGGGGTTCGACAGAGACCCAGAGGAGAGAGGCCTTCAGACGATCCAAGTGGCTCCCCACGAAGAGGTCTACAGACGTACCTGTCTCGGTTTGATGATGCCATGAAGCTGCGTGGACAGCTGGCAGTAGCCAGTGAGAAAGCGGCCGAGGAAGGGGATTCAGAGCCGGAGGAGTTCGATGTCTTTAGGATGTTCAGGCTGATCGGCAGCCTACTCCTGGCTGTGTTTGTTAGGGTCTCTGTCTGCCAGTACCTGGTGAGTCTGGGCCACTGCGAGTGCACAGGTTCCATGGGCTGTTCCCATCAGTAATGAATTTATTGTATTACAATCTGTAAACAGAAAATAATTTAATGAAATACTCGTACAAAAATTACATTAGCAAAATACCCATTAAAGGTATTGTAGATCATTTATTTTAGAAGCATTTTTTAGTCATCTGTTCTGAAAGTCTCTTTACATCCAGACGGTACTCAATAAATCAAATGCTCTACCAAAAGAATACGATTACGGAAGTAATAAGCCCTTACAATCGCTGCATTCTGCCCAAAATGCCTACCCTACCCTTTTCAAACAAGTATAATCAAGTAGTCTGTGTTTTGGTCATTTTATACTACTTGTTGGTTAGATGGGTGCAAGCATTGGCTGCTACATTGTTAATTTTACTAATCACTTTTTTTTCTTTCTATTTTCTAGTCAATTTTCGCTCCCTTTCTTACCCTGGAACTTGCCTACATGGGCTTATACAAATACTTTCCAAAGGTGAGTTTCCATCTTATAAACGTCACTCCTTTTGTGTTGTTTTCGTACATACCTCAAGTTATGTACATACGTGTTTGCTTGTCAAATATTTATTTGCAAGAATCTTGGTATTTTCGTACGACGAAAATACACTCGGCAGCTTGGAACCCCTTTGAGGAACACTTGACCATTGGTTTGACCAAATTGTACGTTATTGAGTCTGACCTACCTGACCTTTAACCTTTCCCACAGGTGGAACGGAAGCCCCAGTCCACGGTACTGACGGCCGCCCTGCTTCTGTCGGGGATCCCGGCGGAGGTCATCAACCGCTCCATGGACACCTACAGGAGGATGGGCGACGTCTTCGCCGACCTCTGCCTCTACTTCTTCACTTTCGTCTTGTCTCACGAGATTCTCCTCATCGTTGGCTCAGAGACTCCGTGATTGGCGGGGGGCAAGCTTAGTTCCAGCCTCCTGTCTACTTCCCCTCCCCTTTCCCGATTTATATTGGAACATGCTATTTTGCGCCTGGCTACTAGTGTTATAAGCAGGGTGGAGTGGCAGCATCCTGTGTGGGCACAAGCCAAGCCAACTAGTTAAGATGTAAATAAACTGGAAAGTGAGCTACTGCTTCATGAATGTTCCTTGGAAGCTCCAGTGGGATGTTTGTTTCATAGATAAAACTGGATGCATTCACATAACACATTTGGTCTTACCATTGACTAGACACATGCAATACTTCTCCACACAACTTTGCTCTTCAAACCAATCTTGGTAGATAATTTGGACTTTGCTCGAAACACTGCAGTCTTTATACTTGCCATACCACCATGAGGAATATTTTGTTTCCTATTTTAAGGTCCAACAAAAGGTTGAAGTTGTGTGTAATATATGGGTTTGGAATTTCTTAAATTACAGTAAAATAATGGCTCTTACATCTGACCTACAGCACCTTTTAACTAGGTTCATTCATAATTAACCACCAACATGGAACAATCGCCTTTAACAACCGTATTTAATTTATTTATTTCATCGTTCTGTAACTACTTTCTTGTTTCATAAATGGGTCACTTGGCCAAGGGCTCTGGCAACCTTGGTCAGCACTGCTGACTCAGCAGTAGGTCTGAATCTGAACTTTTAAGAACAACAAGGAACAAAGCGTTCACATTTTATTTATCAGAGACTGATGGGACTTCTTTTCCAAAGAAGATATCTATGCTATACTGTATGGCATTGGTTATCGCTTTGACTGATCTTACCTACACTTTGATTCTATATATAATCTTCCCTGACTAAACCCAAAGTAACAGTTCTGGCTAGGTAGTCCTACTGCTTCGTCCAAAAACATTCCTGTCTGGGATTAGTTCAGACAAACCTCTCCAAAATGCTATCATGGCAGTAGGTTAATCTTGTCGACAAAGGGTCGTGTGTGGGATGTATTTATTTAACTGATGAATGCTTACATATACAATTAATGACCATACATATATTCATGTAGCATACTGGAATGTTCAATGTTTTGGGTGAATGTATGTACGTATGTTTTGCTTTTCTGTGTGTGGCCGTTCAGTATATATCATATTCAGTGTGAGGCGGATTAGGTATGCTCATCTATCTGGTAATAAAAGTTAATGTAGTTTGTTGCTCTAAACCAGCCTGGCTCATATATTTGTGTGATATTCCAGTCAATTACTTCTGACTGTTTTTGATAATGTGTATAATTGTGAACAACCGTAATCGTTTTAAGAACTATCGTACAGTTTGCTTTAAAACAATTTAAATGAAGGCAACCAAATAAAGATGTGGCTGGCGACCATCAGCTCTCATGTTGTTTGTTTTACCATGTTAGGCAATTAAGGTTGGAGACCAGAAGCTTCAAATAGAACATTGGAGGTAAAACACAAAAATTTGAATATCGTGCAAAAGTTTGTTTATTTCAGTAATTCAACTTAAAAGGTGAAACTAATATATTGTATAGACTCATTACATGCCAGATGAGCCTGGCATGTGAGCCTTTATTTATTTGTTATAATTATGATTATGAGTTTTATGGAAACCCAAAATTCTAAATCTCAGAAAACTTGAATAATGTGAAAGGTTCAATTTTGTAGGCTCAGTGTCACATCTAATCAGCTTATTGATCCAAAACACCTGCAAAGGGTTCCTGAGCTTTTAAATGGTCCATCAGTGTGGTTCAGTAGAATTCGCAATCATGGGGAAGACTGCCGACCTGCCAGTTGTGCAGAAAACCATTACAGTTTATTCAAACCCCAAATTTAAACTCTCAAAATTAGAATATTGCATGAAATCAATAAAAAAAGGATTTTAAATACAGAAATGTTGGCCTTCTGAAAAGTATAATCATGCATATGTACTCGGTACTTGATTTTGGCCCCTTTTGCATGAATTACTGCCTAAATGCGGCGTGGCATGGATCCTTTGAGCCTGTGGCACTCTCGGCTGGAGGGAAGGGACCACAGAGATCGCTTTATCTCTTCAAAATAGTTTGTGTCAAAACTAATGATATCCCAAAAGGGCTTGTACTTTAGAATGTATCATAGGATTTTTTGGTTGGCAGTTGAGCTGAGGAAATGCTAATAAACGTAAATACACTTAAATACACAGTCTGATTGGCCTCTGTGATTGTTGAGGCGGAAAACCTATTGCACATTGACTGATCAGCACAGGTTATACTTGCCATCACCACACAAACTCAAGGAGATCTCCTGGATGGCCCACTGTAGCAAATGTCAATGCCACAATCCACGTAGGGGAATTATTTTGGGTTCTGAGGGGAAAAACGGTCTGTCTAGTTACTGGACCAGATGAAATGAGACGGAGAGGTAATAAAGTCTGTCGGCACGAGGACCTTGGATTTATTAAGTAAAGTGGCAACGGTTATACAGAGTCATAAAGCACGAGAGATCGAATATGTCTAAGTCCCTAATCAGCGCTGATGGTTCGTCCAGAGCTTCGCCTCTGTGGAAGGTCTGCTTCAGAAGAAGGTCCAGAGTCCCTGTGTGATAGTCTTATGCTGTATCCTCCTCTCGATGAGATGTGCGCGTTTGAGGTGTGTGTGGTTCTGTGTGTTTTTGCTTGACCTTGGCTCCCAGGCCCCTGGTATATGCATGTGTCCTCCTAACGGGGGAGAGCTCCTCAAAGTGTCTCCTGTGTGATAAATTAATGTGGCTCTCCCGTTCTTGAGGATGACTGGTGCATTGTCTGAGTGTCAACCATTTGCCTGCTTGGGGAATGGGGCCTTGGCTCTGGCCTTGACCTGACTATATTATCATGTTTGTGTTATGTGTTAAAAGTTGACTATATTGTAATGTGACTGCCATGTGATGTGCTCATCAGGCTATTTTTCCCAACAGTTCCCTCAGATAAAGGATAGAGGTGGTAGTATTGAAAAGTTGCAGTGTTTATTGCAAAATTGTTTCATACTGAACATGGCAAGGGTGCTCCGCTGCCATGCAGGAGATCTCCCCAGTGTGTGTGGAGATGGCTGGCCTAACCTGTGCACACTGATAACTCAATGGGCAGCCTCACCCAGCACCAGAGTCCAGAGTCCAATCAGACTCCTCCATGTAAGGCTGCTTAAACCTGCCATCAACTCCCACTATCTTTGGTTGGAGGTTGGAGATCACGCCCCTTTTTGTGCCTTTTCAAGATGGGTAGAGATGCCAAAATTCATACACATGTTCAGCTGGGTCCCAGAGATGACATCAGAGATTGGTATTGCTAGCCCTTGCCCATCTTTTTGACGGAGCCTCCCAATGGTGTTGCCCGCGAGACCTAGTCCATCAGAATGGGGTGTAAAAGGCCATCTTTGAGATAGGAGGTACACTGCCCTGAGACTTGATAACCTTGTTCCAGGGCCTGACTGGGACCCCCAGACCGAACCTTGGCACTCTTGTGATACTTTGTGAATCCCTTCCAGTGCCTCTAGCCCTTCCAGTCGGGCTAGAGGCACTGGACATCATATATATCCCCAGGTCTATAGGTCATTCCCAAGTGTCCATCACTTCCTTTAGGATTTATAGTATATTATCTACTCATTTATTTAAACCTTAATGCCCCGATTCATGAAAGATATGGCTCGGTTTTTTTACGGTTCTCTTGCATACTTCAGGGCAAGTATTAAGAAATATGCAAGTGAACAGAACTTGCCCTGGTTGCAGCAGTGTAAATAATATTAAGAAGTATGCACGCCAAACCTCACCGCACCCTTAGGGCCTTAACCTCAACATAACCCTAACCATAACTTAAAACCCAATCAGCTGATCTAGGTCAAGTTCCGCCCACTTGTCTGCAGCGAGCACCACGTGGACAGCCAGGTGACGACACCACTCCTCTGTGTGCTTGAGGCCTCCCGCCACACGTGGCGCACAATGCCGTCCAAACAACTTGGACTCGTCGCATAAATTACACGCAGAAGCAGACTCTTGGAGAGAACATCCGTGGAAGTTTGTCAATAAACTGCGTTCTATCATCGTTTCCTCATGAAAACCACTATGGGACGAGAATCACGGTATGGCTGAATTGCGCAGCCCGTTTTCTTATGTTATTGTGGTTTTAGTCAACGCTGAGATATATATTATAAAGTGCGTTTGAATGGCTAACATGCATGCTAGCAGACACTTCTAAACGGACGAGGAGCTAAAGCTGACAACCTATCAACAGAGCGCGTGTAACGTATGTAATTTGTATATGTCATTGCGCACGTGTTCTAACAGAAGGATCTTATTTGATCCGCAGGCATTACAGAAAACGGTCGTCCTCCAGAGGCCGGTCGGGTAGTCGGTCCAAGAGCCGCTCTCCGGACAAACGATCCAAGAAGGAAGACCGCTCCGGGAACCGTGACAAGGACCGTAACCGCAAGGAGCGTTCCCGCAGCCGGGACCGGCGCAGGTCGAGGTCCAGAGACAGAAAGCGGCCCAGGTCTGTATTCAGAGTGAAGTGTGGTGGTGACAAAAGTAATGTATTGTAACAATAATATGGTTTACCACTGCCCAGCACCCCGTTCGTGTAACTTTAGGCATTGTATGCTTTATTCTCATTTAACTTTTGTCTTAAACAGGCGCTCTAGGAGCAGGGAAAGGAGACGGTCTAGAAGCAGAGAGCGGAAGAGGTCAACCAGCCGGAACCGGGGTCGTAGGTCTCGAAGCAACAGTCCAAGCAAAAGCAGGAAGACTGATGAAAAGTAAGATTTTTTGTAATCAGATCTGGCGCGACTCAACCTCAATGTCCATTACTATTCCATGTGGTTGTTCGACAGTGGTTCTGTGAACAGTGGTTCATCAATAACTATTCAAACTGTAGCAGAGTCAAGACTAATGTTGACTTTGCATGCTGAAATTGCTCTGTGCAGGTTGGAAGGTGGAGATAATGGTTTGTGAGTATCTAGGAAAGCAGATCACCCATCCATCCATCACCCAGAGCATATAGATTTCACAGGCTGTTTGACCACCCATGCATGTACTTACAATGCATAATTCATGTTTTCCTTTTGGTTTTGTTCGGCCTTGGTTTCATTTGATTATTAAGATATTTCATAAGTCATCCGACCTTTAACTTGTGACGCTGACTTGTTATGTTCTTGTGATGTCTTTGCCAGGTCTAAGAGCAAAGAGAAAGAAATCGATGTCTCCGAAAAGAAAAAGACAAAGGAAGAGAAAGAGGACGAAAAAGTTGAAGATGTAAGTTGGAAAGCAATGTTTTCATTCTAGTTTTGTAAGTGTATTTCTAAAGAAGGGCAACATTTTAGACAAAAATAAATGATGTTAAGTAATAGGGTAGGCTCTTCCAATGAGTACCTGAAGGTGCCATTGTGAGCCATCATATCTATATAATTATGAACTCACAGACCACTGATCTATTTGTGTTTTGTGCATGTGTTCGCAGCAAGACTTTGACCAGAATAAGCTGGAGGAGGAGATGAGGAAGAGGAAGGAGCGTGTGGAGATGTGGAGGGAGGAGCAGAGGAAGAAGGCCATCGAGAACATTGGCGAGATCAAGAGGGAGCTGGAGGAGAGGAAGCAGGGCAAGAAGTGGAGTCTGGAGGACGATGAAGGTAGGCAAACGCACCATGCATCCATCCATCTCATTAACCGATAGGTCTCTGCTGTTCCTGGTACAGGCATCTATCCTAGCAAACCTCTGACCTGAGTCCGGGACAATGCCAGAGCTGCGTCAAACAAGATACATTCTGAAAATTGATTGTTTCTTTAAAACCTTCCTCCTAAGATGACGATGAGGAAGGAGGTCTCATTCCCATGGAAGGAGATGAGGAGGATGAGGAGGAGGAGGAGGGTGAGGGCAAGGAGGAGAAGAAGGAGAGCGAGATGAAGAAAGAGAGCGAAATTAAGAAGGAGAGCGATGTAAAGCAGGAGAAGCCCGAGGAAGAGGTGGAGGAGGAGAAGAAGGAGACTCCCATGGAGCTGGAGGAGGAGGCGATGGAGGAGGAAGAGGAGGAGGAGGATGATGTGGACCCCTTGGATGCTTACATGGAAGGCGTGAAGGAGGAGGTGAAGAAGTTCAACATGGGAGGCATGCGGGGAAACGACAAGGTGAGCTCGGAAGGACGTATGATTTGGAAATCTTAAATTCTCTGCATGGTTTAATTTGGAATAAAAAAAAAATTCCATTCATTTTTGTACAGAGAGGGATGATGGTGACCAACGTCACGGTGGTAAAATCCAAGAAGGGGTCTCTTACCCACAAGAAGAAGGGCGAGCTGATGATCAATGACCAGGATGCCATGGAGGTGAGCGCTCCTGAGTACTAAGACAAGCTAAGGACCGGCATATCATTATCTCTGATTGAAGATGCCAATTCTGTCTTGGCAGTGCACCTGCACACTCAGAATTTGCTTTCTCCACCTTGATGTAAATGCATGTTTGAGTCAAAATGTAGGACCCTAAGAGAGATTACTCCTTTTGAACTAAAACTAATTTTAAATTAAACAAGTTTTGGTTATTATTCGCCATGAATGATCAATAGTTCCACTGATTGTTTGCTCTCCGGTGGATATGGATAAGGTTTTTTGTTTTATGTTACATAAACATCCATTTTGTCCAAGAGTTTTTTATTGGATTGCAATTTCTAATCAGCATTGCTATAAGACCATCCATAGTTGTAAGATCACTCAACCAACTGTTTGGCCTGGTGTTAAGATGCGTGTGCATGTGTGTGCTTGCAGTACTCCTCTGAGGAAGAGGAAGTGGACCTGCAGACGGCTCTGACAGGCTACCAAACCAAGCAGAGGAAGGTGCTGGAGCCAGTGGACCACCAGAAGATCCAGTACGAGCCTTACCGCAAGAACTTCTACGTGGAGGTCCCCGAGCTGGCCAGGATGACTCCAGAAGGTTGGTGCCGTTGATTTAAATAAAAGTCCCAGCAAAGGCCCCTCATAGTGTAAAGGGTAGAGTTTGTACATCACTCGTCATTAACTCTTAAAACATCTTGAAGGGAAACCCTCTTCATTAAGCTGCCTATGGACAAGTGTTGCGAATTAGCACTTGTGCTAAAGCACTTACACAATGCATCTGGTCTGTCCTATTGCTGTGTCCATATCAAATAAACACTAAATAGTAATAATAGCTTTGACCTTACTGTGCTGATGTAAAGCTTAGAAATGGTTCCTGCTCTAACGCCGATGTGCCCTTTGGCCGTGCTCAGATGTGCACTGCTACAGGCTGGAGCTGGAAGGCATCACGGTCAAAGGGAAGGGCTGTCCTAAACCCATAAAGACGTGGGTGCAGTGTGGCACCTCCATGAAGATCCTCAATGCCCTCAAACGGTCAGTCTGGATGAATTGCATCCCACCTCCGTTTGTGTCCAAAAAGTACTCTCCAAATAATAAAGGGTAGTGCTCTTCCAATGCAGGCTTTTCGGTGTATTGCGTGCATATTTTCACTGGTGTTGATGACTCAATAATCTCAAATGTATTTATTCGGACCGCCCTGGATCATAATACATATGAATGTGCTTTTATTAGAGCCCACTGATCCATTCTATTAAGAGTACCGCTTGTGTTGTAATATATGCTCTACCTCTGTCTTTCTCTCATGGTGTCCAGGCACAGCTACGAGAAGCCCACCCCCATCCAGACACAGGCCATCCCTGCCATCATGTCTGGGCGTGACCTCATCGGCATCGCCAAGACCGGCAGCGGCAAGACCATCGCCTTCCTGCTGCCCATGTTCCGACACATCATGGACCAGAGGCCCTTGGAGGAGAGCGAGGGCCCCATTGGTAAGGGCCTCTTCTGGATTCACAATGTTAAAGTACGGCTCAACCGGGTGTGTTTTGATCCGTCATGTCAAATAGATTTAAGTTGAATTGACAGTAAACGGTACAATACATTTATTATACAAATCTGAATTGTAGGATAACATGCTTGAATCGTTTTCCCATAATAGTTTGACTGAACTTCTGCTGAAGGTACGATTTGAGAGTAACTTCATTTAAACAACCGAAAAGCATCTATTCCCTATTTGTTTCCCCACCATGCAGGGTTGCATTCACCAGCCTGTGATTAAAGGGCTCTTTGGGGTGGGGGGGGGGAAAGGCAAGGCTATCTTATTTCTGACCAATCAGGTTAAACGTAAGAAAATATTTCCCCACATGGGATAGGAGCATTCTACAATCAAAATAGGCTAATACAGAGGCAGGCACTGCCCCTAGGAAACACAGTGCTCTTCACCAACGAATTCTGACAGTTAGCATTTCTAACAAATGCCACTCAAAAAGTCCTCCTAACGTTTCTTGGAGCATGTGTGAAGCCTCCTGTGTGATTGGCTAATGCGTTGTTCCTCCCCCAGCGTTGATCATGACCCCCACCAGGGAGCTGGCGCTGCAGATTGCCAAGGAGTGCAAGAAGTTCTCCAAGACGCTGAACCTCCGGGTGGTGTGCGTGTACGGGGGCACTGGCATCAGCGAGCAGGTACAACGCTGGCGCTGTTCATCACACGGAGGAGGGCTTTGCGCTGTGGGGTGAAGCCATCATGTGTGCTTCTATCATCCTAGTAGAGTAGGGGCGGACCGCGTCCGGCTCCTGGTCCGCCTGGTTTCAGATTTATTTTTATTAAGTTTCTTTTGCTTAATTTTATTAGGAGTTATTTAGTACGTAATCCAAAAGAACCCTGTTAAGAACCAGTACCAACAGTACCTTTTGTACGCATCTCCACGTGCGTGACGTAAACAGCGCGTTCTAGCGCTCGAGCTGCTCGGACGTCCCCATGGGTTTAGTTCTCTGGTGCTAACGTAGATGCTCCCACGCGCTCTCTCTGCTGCTGTCGCTCCAGCGCAACACACGCGCACGCAGCACCGCGCGACTAATTCCGCCGCTATAACAACTGGCGGTGCAGACTCTGGAGAGTCAAGGTCGACACTCGCCTCTGATAGATTGAAGTCTTTGGAGACTTGCGCTTCAAACGCACTCTCACTCAAACAGACAGACAGACAGACAGACACACACCACTCTATCGCTGTCAACGTCAATCGATGTCCGGTAAAAAAATTGACTTTGATGAGTAATTTTATCTGATTACTGGTTTGGAAATAGTAACGCGTTAGATTACTCGTTACTGAAAAAAGTGGTCCGAGGCCAGTAACGCATTACTAAGTAACGCGTTACTGGCATCACTGGTCCTCTGTAACTCATAGGAATGCTGTTGCATTTGCTGGTATTTTTTATATTATTTTATGGAACCGTTACACTCCTCTTTTAGAGGTGTGTGTCAACGTAAGGGTGCTATTTCTAATCCTATTTTCTTAAGCATAGCCCAACACAGAAAGTCCAGATTACGTTTGATGAAGACTCGTGTATTGTTCCTTTCCTTCCTGTGCTCAAGATCGCTGAGCTGAAGAGAGGAGCTGAGATTATTGTCTGCACACCTGGAAGAATGATTGACATGTTGGGAGCCAACAGCGGTGAGTGAGAGACCTTCTCCCCTCCGACCCTTTTATCTTTGTAAACACAAAATACCAATGCAGGACGTGTGAACCAATCACATGTTGCCCTGCGTAAGTTCCCACTACTAAACTGTTTACGTTTCTCAACGCCCTACCGGAAGATAAGGGCCAGGACAGGTAGGTGCATCTTGTTTTGCCTAGTAACTGAAGATAGGCCAGCATCAAGCTGAATGTACACTGCCTGCCAATGTATCCTCTGGTACTTTCACAGGCAGTATACCGTATTATCCCACAGTGAGCTCCTTAATGCTACGCTGCAGTGCTGTCTGTTTGTGAAGCCCATTGACTAGTGCAAACGTAGGTCTTTCATAAAGAAATCCCACAAAGGTCTGCATCTTGCATCTGCAATATGGGAGTCTTCCCTGTGTCTAGAACCTTGAATTGCAGCAAGCAAAACAAGAGAAAGGGAAATCGGTTTTGTATCTTCCACACATGCGGGGTAATCTCTAATATGTTTCCCTTGTAGGTGACAGGGTGCTTGGCCACATAATGGTTGGTGGCTCCTTGTATTGTGTCTTGAGGCTGTTTGTCTGACTCTTAAAGTTCCCTCAGGCCGCTGAGATGGTACGCCAGACCACAGATACCCAAAGCAAAGGCATTTTAGAGGATAAGCAATGCAAAACATCTGCTATTTGTCAATTGTCATTTTGTGTGCAATTAATATACTGTGCTGGAAGGAAATGCATTGGTTTTGAAGTATTTTAGCCAAGTATTAAATGTACTGTATATATTATCAGATTTGGTTGATCCAAGTATTGTAAGACTATTGTTTAGATTGCATGCCTGTTGACCTGACGTATAATGTAGACGTGTGGCTCTGTATCCGGGGTGTCTTTGGCTGACGGCGGGTGCCTCTGCTCTTCCCTCCAGGACGCGTCACTAACCTGAGGAGGACCACCTACGTGGTGGTGGACGAGGCCGACCGGATGTTCGACATGGGCTTTGAGCCGCAGGTCAGCCGCGGACATGGGGGGGGGGGGGGGGGGGGATGGGGGTGGATAATGTACTTGAACCTGTGTTAAAGGGACCCTATGCTGGGGGGGCAGGGTTTGGGGAGAGTCGGAAGAGAGAGCAGGCACGCCAAACTCAGGAGTTAGACTAGAGTTGAAGTCACAAAACGTAACATTTTTTATCGTATTAAAATAAAGGATTTACAGATCAGAGTGTACATATTAAATGATAACACCAGTACATTCCAAAACAAACTCTAAACACGTCCAAAACCGCAACCTCATCGCCAATCCACAACCACAAGGACCCAACACAAGGACACCGTTTGAAAAAGTACCCGCTTAACCTTGAGCCTGACGCTCGTGTGCGACAGGTGATGCGCATCGTGGACAACGTGCGGCCGGACCGCCAGACGGTGATGTTCTCCGCCACCTTCCCCCGGGCCATGGAGGCGCTGGCCCGCCGCATCCTGGCCAAGCCCATCGAGGTGCTGGTGGGCGGCCGCAGCGTCGTCTGCTCGGATGTGCAGCAACACGTGGTGAGGGTCCCTGTGTGGGTCACCGGGGGGGGGGGGGAATCTTCCCTGAAGCCTGACGCAACAAGTTATTATGGCGACGGAATGGTCAGGGACCTCATGATACGTAAAGCGTATTAACCTCCACCGTGTGGTCCTCTCTCTCTCTCTCTCTCTCTCTCTCTCTCTCTCTCTCTCTCTCCTCTCTCTCTCTCTCTCTCTCTCTCTCTCTCTCTCTCTCTCTCTCTCTCTCTCTCTCTCTCTCTCTCTCTCTCTCTCTCTCTCTCTCTCTCTCTCTCTCTCTCTCTCTCTCTCTCTCTCTCTCTCTCTCTCTCTCTCCTCTCTCTCTCTCTCTCTCTCTCTCTCTCTCTCTCTCTCTCTCTCTCTCTCTCTCCACCTCTCTCTCTCTCTCTCTCTACGTCTGCTCCACCTCTCTCTCTCTACGTCTGCTCCTCCTCCATGATGTGCAGCTGGTGATCGAGGAGGACAAGAAGTTCCTGAAGCTGCTGGAGATCCTGGGCCACTACCAGGAGAAAGGCTCCGTCATCATCTTTGTGGACAAGCAGGAGCACGCCGACGCGCTCCTCAAGGACCTGATGAAGGCCTCCTACCCCTGCATGTCCCTGCACGGAGGTCAGCCCGCGGTGTCTTCCTGATGTTCCCTCTCAGGGCCCCTACCTCCAGGAGTGGTAGGGGGCCCCTGCCTCCACGGGTTGTCGGGGGCGGGGCCTGTGCTGTAGTCTTTATGTTCCCCTCAGGGCCCCTACCTCCAGGAGTGGTAGTGGGTGGGGCCCGTGTTGTGTCAGGGCTTCGGCCTGTCAATGCCTTCATCCATGCGGGTCATCCTTAAGTCTCATGGCGGCTGCAGCCCATCAGCGATGGCAGCGGCAACTTTTTAACCAATGCTCTTTTTTTTTTGTGACCTTTTGGCCGAGATGAATAATCAGATGTAATACGCGGATTATATAAAATGTGTTC